>NW_023270316.1:50952715-51116868 GCF_011800145.1 Mirounga leonina | reverse complement strand
TCACCACCACCATCACTACCACTGCCATCATTACTGTCATCATTACCATCACACCACCATCACCATCATCACCACTATTACTGTCACCATCATAATCGCCAGCACCACCACTACCATCACCATCATCATAATCACCATCACCATCGTCATCATCACCACCACCATCACCAACATCATCACCATTCCAATCCACAAATTATAGGTCAAGAAATCTATGTACAAAAAAGTGAAAACATATTTTTCCATGTTAGATAACTGACAGATGGACAAATGATGGGATTTGAACCCAAGCCATCTATCTATCCATAACAGGCGCACTGAACTCTTGTCTTGCACTGCCCTGCTTTGTCCTGTCTCCTTGCACTAATTCAGTGCCAATCCATAGGAAGATACCCCTGTCAGGTGCTATGTTGGATAAGAGTTATGAGCATCTGTAAGGTACCAGAGAAAGTGATAGAAATTGATGGGCCAGGAATATAAGAATAATGTGAAGTCACTTTCCAGGTTATTACACAGCAGCCACACTCTGTTATTGCATGTGAGCATCTCTTAAGTGAATCCTGGGGTTTTACGAAGTAGTTTTCTGACATGGCTACTCTGTTGGGGCCCACAAAATTAAGGTGGCCTTCTTCTGGGTAAGCATGATCTTGTGAAATCATTCCTGACATCTCTCAATTTGGAAAGAGATTCTCAATCAGGAACCAAACCGTGACAGTGGAGAGAACTCAACCCTCTATTTTGTCCGGACTGAAGAATGACCGTGTCTAGGATTATACCCTGCCTGGTGGAGATTGAGGATGGTGGCTGCCATGCTAAGGTGATGGAGAGACAGGCAGGAGGTGAGTGTTCTGGTGCTCTGCTAACTGAAAAGGAGTAAGTAGTAAGTGAGAGATGACCCAGATTTTTGGTTTTTTTTTCCCCACTTTGTTACCCCTGGTCATTAGCAAAGACTTTTGGTTGTTCCAGCCCAGAGCCAATTATGCTGTCATGTGTAAAGGAAAGAGGTGACTTGTGAACATTTGTGTCAGTTATAAAGCAGTGGGAGCTGCAGTGGACTCTTGGAACAAGCATGAAGTCTGCCCAGAAAGTCCAGAGAGACGTACAGTTTCCTAAATAGGGTCCCAATGTCCCCATAAGCTCTCCCTTCAGAAGAGTCACCTTTAGATTCACACTTGGAGGTTTGGAGTTTTGTCTTTTATATGTCAATGATAGTGGTATCATTTCCTTCATTCTCTTGGCTAAATTCTGCACCTCCCACTGCCTGGCAAATTGTTCTTGTGAAGGAGTGAGCTGCCCTGCAGCTGCAAGGGCAGACTTTCCGGCTCTGAATTCTACCATCATTAACAAAATCCCATAGATGCCCACCAAGCCCACGGCTCTCCATCACTGTTGCCATCAGAGAGCCTTACTGCTGTGAGAGATTTAAAAAATGTAATTACTTTCCTATATAATTTCATAACCACACTGAAACATTGAAGCAGAAAACAAAAATTTACCCACAATCCTGCTACCCTAGCAAATCAAACTATTTTTGTGTTTTTATGTCATAATAATCATAGAGAAGGTACAGTTTAGAGGTTTTTTTTTTTTTTTAATTGTATGTATGTTTCTCTACTATAGGGACAGTATGCTCCAGATTTTCTGCAACATTCTTGCTTTCATTTATTTCTGATATCTTTTAAAAAAGGCAAATCATTAAATGTATAACAAAATGTGATTAGTTGTATACCTTTGTAAGATGTAGGAATAAATTGATGTGTGAGGAAGAAATTGTCACCCTGTTCTAGTTTTTTATGCATTTTCCCCATATTTTGACATAGCTTTCATATTTACAATGCAGTGTTTCTCAACTGGGGGGTGATTTTGCCCCCACAGGAGATGATATTTGGCCATATCTGGAGACATGTTTGGTTTTCACAACTAGGGGATAGTGCTATCTTCTTCTAGTGGGTAGAGGTCAGGGATGTTGCTGAACCTTCTGCAGTGCCCAGGACACCCCTACCACAAAGAAGTCTCTGGCCACAAATGTCAATAGTGCTGAGGTTGAGAAACCCCATTACACTGCAGAATGGTGATTTCATCATTCTTTGAGTGGATGCTTAGCTAAGGTACCCCTGCTCCCTTCAGTGGACATTAAATGTCCTCCAGTGTCTCAGGGTTTTGAGGAGCATCTTCAGGTGTTGAGCGTTGCCTTGCTGGGCTTGCAGTGGGTTATTCAAGGGGACGTTCCCAGCTGCTGCCTGGCTTCCCTGGGTTTGGGAATCATCCCCAGACCAAGTGCGAGGACTTTTCTACAAATAGTACATACTGTTTGTAGTTGCGGTTACTGCAGTCCAGATGAGTGAACTCCCAGGCAGCAGGAATGCAGTGGAGCATGCACAGAACTGGGAGGGAAGGCAGAAGCTCGAGACCAGAGAACTCAGGGATCTGGAAGGTGAAATGGATTCACGCCGGCTCTGAAAGCATTGTTGGGGGTTGGTCAGCGTGGCCTTCCGTGTACCTGACCACGTCCAGCTGGAGTGGGAGCCTCCTCTGCTCTTCCCACCCACCTTGTGCGTTTACCGTTTTCCTTTCGCACTTACTGCTGTCTTGTATGCTGTCCATTTTACTTATTTGTTTATTTCGGTCTTCTACTCCATGGGGGCAGCGATTGGGGTCTGTTTTGTATCGTGCTGTTTCCCAGCACCCAGAACAGTTTTTGGCCCATTGTAGACACTTGGTGCCTGCTTGCTGAATGAATGACTGGATAATTCACAAACACAAGAGGGTTTTTTTTGCTTTCAGAAATGTTTTACCACTCCCGTTGCTCTCAGATCAGGTTTCTCTTTTCACTCTCTCTTCATTTCACTTTGGGTTTCTCACCAGGGTCTGGGGAAGGTGTCCTTGGAAGGGGTGACGATTCAGAGAGAGAGAAAGAAAGGGTGAAGCAGGGAGCCCCAGGGGACAGCATCCCACCCTCTGTGGGGACAAGGTGCGAGGCTGCCAGAAGGAGGTGTGGACAAGAACTGCTGCAGGTTGGCGTCAGGGAGCCCTCATTCCTGGGTTGTGACTGTTCTGGGAACTGTGCCCCGGGCCATTGGGGCTGCGCTGGGTGGCCTTGTCAGGTCGTCCCGGATGCCTGTGAGGCTCCCCTTAGAGCTGCATCCAAAGATGGAAGCCCCCTTGGCCAGCTGCCTCGGTGCCAGCCTTGGGGCTGCTCCCTGGGACTCATTATGGGCTGCATTCCAGGGCATCTCAAACCACACATCTGTGGCCTCAGTGTCAGGGTGAGACTCCTTGTCTGAAGGTTCATGTCACATCTGAGCTAATGTTCCTGCAATTATGTATATTCTTGACTCTTTAAAAAGAAAAACCTGCAGACAACCTTCGTGCATCCATAGCCACATCTTTATTAAAACCCTACCAGCCCCGGCTAAACATGGGTGGTGGGAGTTGGGGTGGGGAGAGGCCATCTGGAACCATCCAGGTGAGTGGTGACAGCCCCGCCTCGGGCCCCTGCAGCCTGGCAGTTGGCAGCTTTGGAGGCCAGCATTATGTCTCATGTCACTCACAGGCAGCTGTGGCTGCGATCAGGTGGCCCTGCCCGCCCCGGCTCAGCAGCTTGGGTGCTTGAGAAACGAACGACAGGGGCAATCATCTGCACTTGCCAAAGCAAACCCCAACACACTCGGGAAGGCACAGCTGGGCCAGGCTCAGCGACTTTATTCATTAGGCAGTTAATCTCCAGGCTGTCAGCCAAGGCCACAAGGGCAGGCCCAGGCAGGGAAGCTGTGCTTTCAACAATTCAGTCCAGGCCCACAAATATTCCTGAGCCCGTGCTCTGCACGAGGGAGGCACTGTGAGTGGCTGCCGAGGAAGGTGATGAGCAAGGGACAGTTCCTGCCTCAAGGAACTTATATCCTGGCTTCTCCCAGAGCCCCACAAGAGTCAAAGCCAAGGCCAGCTGGGGAGCCGAGTTGGAAGAGAAAACAGCTAGTTGAAAAATCAGGACAAGTGGCATGGAGGAGCGCTAGAGTCTGGAGTGGATTTCGTTTTCCTTCCCTCTTTTCTCACCTTCCTCCTTCCTTCCCGGCAGTAGACAGAATAATAATTACACCCCCCCCAAAATGTCCAGGTCTTATCCCCAGATCCTGTGATTGTATTACCTTAGATGACAAAAGAAGCTTTGCAGATATGATTAAGTAGATTCTCCAGGTGAGCCTCAGCCATAATCATGAGAGTCCTTGTAAGAGGGAGGTTGGAGGGTCAGAGGTGGACACAGATTTGAAGAGACCACATGCTGGCTTTGAAGGTGGAGGAAGGGGCCATCAACCAAGGGATGCAGGCAGCCTCGAGAAGCTGGGAAAGGCAAGGAAATGGCTTCTTTCCCTTGGAGCTTCTGAAAGCAACACAGTCCTGCTGATCCATTTTGGACTTCTGATCTCCAGAACTTTAAAGTGATAAATCTCTAGTGTTTAAGCCATAAATATGTGGTCGTTTGTGAGAGCAGCAGTGTAAACCAAGTATACTCCCTCTCTCCTTCCCCTGATGCTCTCTCCCTCAATCTCCACTCCCCCTCCCTATCTTCCCCCCCCCCCCCCCCCGCACACCTGCCTTGTATTCTCTCTTCTCCTCTCCCCCTCCTCTCCTTTCTTTTCCTTCTTTCCTCCTTCCCTCCCTCCCACCTTTCCATCCTCCCTTCCATCCTTCCTGCCTTCCCTCTTCTCCCTCCGTCTAGGTGGAAAGATCCTCAAGGCAGCTAGGAATATGGATCGGGGCTCTGGTAAGAGGTCAGAGGTGCAGAGACAGATTGTGAGCTTTCTACAGAGGGGTGAAGCAAGAAACCTGGCTGGAGAAGACAACTGAGGGCAGGACCTTGGGGAGCTCTCAGATTTAAGGAGTGAGGGAGAGAAACCAGTGAAAAGCAACCAAGAAGGATAGTCAGAGAGGCAGTGGGACACTCAGGATGGTGAAATAGGAGGAAAACCATGGGCCTTTAAGAGGAGGGTGGTCAATAGAGTCAACGCCGCATGGAGGTCAGGGGGCTGAGGAGAGAGGTGAGTCCTCCCTGCGGGGTTGGGGGGGTTCATTCCTGAGCCTTGCCTGTGAGGAAGGAGATGAGGGGCCAATGAGGAGTGAGTGAGGAAGCAGTGGAGATGTCAGGGCCTCTTTCAATGCACTTGGAAGGGAGGGCAAAGGAGGAGTATAAGAATAGGACCTGAGAGAGAAGCAGGTGACCCAGCCTGATTGCAGGCGAGTGGGAGTCGCTGGGAGAGACTGGGAGATGGGAAATGTAAGCAAGTGAAGGCTGAGGGAAGTGGGGAGGGGGAAAAGGGATAGTCTTTTTGAGAAAGGGCCCTTCCTCCCTGGGAGAGGCATGGAGAAAGGGAAGGAAAAGAGATTTTTTTTCCTGTGGAAAACAATCACATGGGCTCTTGGTAAAGCAGCAAGCAAGGCCACATTCAAGGACAAAGTGTGTTGGGAGTGGGTCTGAGGACAGGAAGGAGTTAAGACATTTGGATCAGCCACTTCAGGGATTTTAAGAAGGAGTAACAAACACAGGCCCCCTGCTTGAATTTTGATGGGCTCTAGTAAGAACTCGCTTTTCCTGTCGGCGCTCAGCAGCAGGGAGCAGAACCGGGAAAGGACACAGTTCCAGGACTGGGGAGGGAGAGCTGCAGAAGGACAAGGCAGGGGCCGAGTGGGGGCAGGGAGCAATCACACTGTCAAAATGGCTGAGTGTGGCTTCCAGGCTGGGCTGAGGTCAGAATGGGGAAGAGACATGGGAAAACCATGTGGGTTGAGGACCGCTGCTCATGAGAGGTCGCAGAGCCCGTCTCTCTGACATTGGGCCAGTCTCCCTCCCTGCTCCCCTCCCCACCCATTTGACAAAGCAGCCTCGAGCAACACACCAGTGCTATTTCCTTCCTCCTGATTGGTTTGGAATGAAAAAACAATTCCTGACAGAAAATGTCTGTGGGCCCCTTTTTCCCCCGAAGACCCTCACCGTCCCTGCTCCCTGATGGCATTTGAGATCTCTGAGGATTGGTTTCGGCCCATCTTCACCTGCGTGTCCTCAATCTTCTTTGGGTCTGGAGGATTTTGTGTATGGGGCTTCCCTCTGTTGGCTTATGCTTTGGTGTCTGTGTGTGGTTCTTCTCTCCTTTTCTCTCTCCTATTATTCGCCAACTCTAAGCGTGCTACCATGGAACTCGGGAGCTACCCCACACGCCTGGGCTTGCCAGTTTGGGAAGGCCGCATGGTGCAACACCAGGTCCGAAGGAAGATGGCCTCTGTCTGGTGCTGACAGCCTCTGGGGCAAGCGGTTCCTCTTTGGGCATCTGGCAGTGGGGCATTTAGGAGTCTATGAGCAACCTACAAAAACCTGCCCCTAAGATGCAAGTCGCATGGGCTGATTGACCAGTAGGGGGTCAACAAAACATATACATATCTATTTCCCCCGTGGAGGACGCTGAGTCACAGCCTTCAGGTCATGAATGCTGTGCCTAGCTCTGTCATCTGGAATTACAAATGCCCGAGAGCGCCAAGAGGCCGTGGGGCAGACGCTTCATGGCATCTCACCACCCCTGTGCTCTTGGATCCCATAGCTCCTTCTCTTTCTGGTTTTTATTTTTATAGTTTTTCCTCTTAGATTTATCAGTTCCTTCTGAGCAAGGTCTATGCTGTAAGCATCGAAACCAGGGTCATATTTGTGGAAGCTTTTCCTCAGCATTCCCCTTCTGGGAGGAAGTGGGAGGAGGAAGGTTTGCTCAGTGGCCTGACAGTCTTTGTTCCCAGGACTCAGGGCCCTACCTCCACATAGGGCCCTCCTTTCCCCTCTCTCACAGGCTGGCCCTGCCCCAATCCTGCTGTCCACTTGACTGACTCCTCGTGCGAAGTGCAGATCCTGGAGGGATTGGAAGCATAGCTCCAGTTTAAAAGTGTGCCTCATTCTCAGAGTACAGATGATGCAGATAATAAAGCCTTTATCTTTAATTTTGCCTACTGTCTCCTTCCACATTGATTCCGTGTATTTCACCGAGGGGCTTATTTGATTTGGAGGTGGATTATGCAATTACCTCATCTATCATTGGAGTAGCACAATAAAGGCCAGAGTGTGGTTTATTTATAAAATCTGCATTATCCAGATAGACCTAACCTCGGAGAAGACAGGACCCAGGGAAGCATGCCAGGAGATCCCCGGCCCCAGAGCACTGTGCTTGGAGGACCCTGCCCTGCAGAAGCTTGGAGAAGCAACCGTGTATTGCAGAACAAGAGCTTGTCTCTCCTGCAGCCTCGGCCGGATCCATTTGTCACTTTGGATTATTTCCCTTCTACCTGCACGGGCAGACAGCATCGTCAATTGCAAGGATTCCCGGCGTGCTCTGTTGTGGCATGAAACACAAACACCATTTCCTTTCAGCGCTGGCTTTTACAGGGCCTGCCCCAATACGTTTGTGTTGTCTCCAAACCTGGCACTTTAAAATAAATGAAAAGTTCCCCGAATGACAAACACAGCGCACATAGTGGGAGGGCCATTTGCGGGGAAATGGTCGCAAGGAGAATCGGTACTTTATGAATATTCACTGAAGTGTAAACCTGCACATTGCTTATACGCTTTTCTGCATCCTAATTTGCCCATGAATGCAAATGAGTCCCGTTTAAAATAGAGACGGGGAGAGCAGTCTCCTCACAGAACACCTAATTGAAAGATGTTTGTACATCATGTCTGATACTTAGTAAACAGAGAGACAAATCCAATCGGTTTCCAAATGAGACCTCAGAAACAATAAAAAAATAATCACAAAAACCTGGAGAGTAGGAATGTGCAGAACTAACTGCTTTCCTAAAAAGGGGGGACATAATTACCGTGTCTCAGGGTGCAATTAGTGTCCTAATTATATGAAGGTGTATTTTGCTTATCTCCTCAATAAGCCCTCTGTCAAGATTTAGTGGTCTCCAGGAGCCGCACGCAGGGGGCTGGGTCTCGCACTGGGGTAGGCGGTGGATAGTCCTGTGGATAGAGGGGCCCAGAGAGTGGTACTTGGGGAAGTACCTTCATCCTGCTTTCAGACTGACAGATGGTTTCAGTCTGGGCTGGACTGCCTGCTCCCGCTTTCAATGCAAAAGTGTTACCTTTCTGGATTCATGAAAGCCACTCAATCAAAGATAAAAAGGCAGGCCAGTGTGGGGAATCAATAAAATCTCTACTTTCAGCTGGAGTGTCTAATAGTAATTCTTCTCGTGTCACTGCCTGGTTAAACAGTCATACTCCTGCTAAAAGCCCTATAAGACATAATAGATTCATGTGGCTTTCTTCTATTGTGTTGCATTTGGCCTGAAAAAGGGGAAAGGGGCTCCTGTTTTCCCAAAACAAACCAGACACTGAAGCATTGTGTATCCAAATGTATTCACCCATTGCGGATCGTCTCATTAGAGCGGAGGGGGCTTCCTTCGCACACCTCTTGCCGAGCTATTTCCAGACATCTGATCTATTCACTGCAGAGCCTCCTTTGGAGCTGTTTTCGTACCACTTCCAAGTCACTCTGCTTACATTTCAATGTGTTCTTTGGTGGTGGTGGTTCTGGGAAAAAATCATGACAACAAGTGCTTTTTATTTCAGACCGAGCCAGTTGTGCATGTTGAGCTCTGTGCCTGAGAAGTCAGCAGCAAATGTCACGCATCTCAGAGCTGAACTAGAGAGCACCGGACGGCTTGGTCATGATGGAGAAGCTCGGCCAGGGCCTTCGGTCATGGCTTCTTAGGAAACGAGTTTGTGTTGAGCTGGCGGCCAGGGGTTTCCTGGAGGTCCTTGCATGGCGGTGGGGTCAAGATCTATGTGCCACGCTCTCTCCTTCCCCCCGACACACAGGCCCTGGAATGGTCCCAAACCCACAGCCTGCATCATCGGTGGTGAGTCATCGGGGTGTCAGGGCCTTTTCTTTGCCATCTTTCCTCCAGTCTTACAGAGAAAAAAATGCGGTATTTGTGCCTGAGTTGTACAGCCTCAAATGGAACTGGCTGGGTCACCACCCACACATGGACGTCCAGGGATTTTACGTGACTGAGAATCACAGAGCATGTTATTTCATCACTGGGGGCGAGAGAAAAGTGATGGGACAAGGGGCACTTTGTTGGCCATTTCAAGCAGGCCCTTTGATCAGGAGTGGCCTTTGTGAAGGCTTCTGCTGACCCCGCCTCTCCCACGTCCAAACCCAGGCCACTTCCCACCCTTCGCTTCCCTTGGAAGGTTTGCCTGCCGCTGCCGGGCCAAACCTGAGCCTTTTCCGGTGCTTTGAGGCGGACTGCCGAAGAGAGGAATATCAGGAGTGCCTTCCCCCGCGTTGCCCCTCATGCACCTCCCCAGGAAACTTCAGCAGATGTAGACAAGGCTTTAATAGCCACGTAAAGAGACATGCATGACAATCTCATTAAGGGAGCCATAATGGCCTATTGGAGGATCTCAGAGAGGACAATATATCAACGTCTAGTTTGTCACGGCCTCCTAACGATGGCACTTTGCCCCTGCCCATAATTGCCCATTCATCGCCCGTTCGGCCTGGCTCCCAATAATACTCTGCTCTCCTTGCATCAGTGTCCCTTTGAGGTCCTCGGCCAACAATCGCTGCCACAATTCTTTACGGGCGGGTCAATCAGAGCCGTAAGTGACAATCATAGAAAAGCAATTAGCGGGCCCCCCCCCCCCCCCCCCCCCCGCCGGCTTGCCCTGTTCTGGTGCGTTCAGGCCCTTTCTTCTCTTTCCCCAGCGGCCCTTCATCCTCAACCCAACATCTGCAGGAGGTCAAGGCACCGGGAGCCCTGAGATCTCAGCCATCTGCCAAGGAAAAAGCAAGTCAGTGCCAGAGGAGGGAGGAGAAGGACCTAAATGATATTCCGAAGACCTTCTTAAAGTTATTTATCGCGGGCGAGGGCAGGAGAATCGTTATTAATGGTAGCAGCCCATTGTCTCCTGATGGGCCTCAGAGGGCAGCCGACATAATTAAAGTCGAAGCCCAGTTCATTTGTCCCCTTGGAGGCTTAAATAGCCCGGAGTCATTTCCCATTCCTCCCTTCCCAAGAGTGCCTGTCCTCCCTAGCTGCTTCAACATTCAAAATTCAACATTCCTATAAACTACAGTACTTTGTAAAGGTCATGCGCCAGTTAATCTGAACCCGGGGTCTGGAGCTGTGCTCACTCGAGCTGCGGCAATGGTGACGTGGGGGCTGCCTGCGGAGGACCGGAGGGGCACGAGGCAGGCACGCGGAGCTCTTTAAATATTGCCGAGCATTTCTTGGATCAGCATGATATTTAAAGATTTTTGTTCCACCTGCCTGCGAAATATAGAGTCCAGCCGAGAGGCAAGAAAATGAATATGGATTTCTTGCCCTTTCAGTGTATTCACTCCAGAAAATAGCCATTTCTTCTTCTTCTTTTTTTTTTTCTTTTGCCGAGCTGGGGACCGCAGGCTTCAGGCAGCCATGATTACAATCATGCATCATGAATGAAATGTGCCATTTGGAGAAAATCAGCCACTCATTCCATTTCAAACCTCCCCACAAATCAATAGCACTAGCAGAGTTTTTGGACTGAGCTGGATGTTGTGCTTGAACTAAAGTACTTTCTCAATGCACTTCCGATACTCGGAGCAGTGGCCAGGGGCAGACTCTGTGCCTGGGGCTCTAACAAGAGGATTACCGGCCTCCAGAAGCTGGGTCTGGTTCTGCACGTGACAGCGAAGTGAGACTCCGGGCCGATGGGTGAACATTGGGCAGGATCCGAGGATGTGCTTCCTCCCTTGGGCTCGCTCTGAACTAGCGTTTTATTAATCCTTTCATTCAAAAAACGTGTCTGGGGTACTTCCTGTGTGCAGGAAGTGGTTTGAAGCTCCGGGAATACAAGAGCAAACAAAGTAGACACAAACCCTGCCTTCACGTGGCTTCGAGTTTAATGTGAGAGGCAGAACAATCACAAGACAGTGTGATAAACCTTAGGACATCGGGAACATTTTTCATCTCTCTGGTTTCCCGTTTTTTGTTTTGTTTTGTTTTGTTTTTTTAAATAGGCAAAATGAGGAAGTTTAGAAAGATAAACCCTCAAGATCTTCTCCCCTTCCAGAATCCTAATCAGTCAGTAGGGCACTTAGTCAAACTTTCAGACTTAGCTTGTTTCCAGAGCTAGGCAAGGCTTTTGCTCCTTTGTCCTCAGGGTCACCGCAGCCCAGTTGCAGATACGAAGACTCACGCAGATGAAATGTTAACTCACAGTTGAAGTGCCAGATGAATGTTAGGGACTTGGAGAAGTTTTGGCAGTTCTGAGTTCCTTGGGAGTTCCCAGGAGGGAGAGATGGCTCAGTGCATTATCTATGCCAGTTATATTTCTCTCTGTACCTTTTTAACCACTCCCCTGGCTCCCATTACTTATATAGAGAGAAGACTCCTAAATTCCTGTCTCCAGCCCAGATATTTCCCCTCCCCTGGCCCTTGCCTTGGCTAATGCCTACACATTTCCCATCTCCCACTTACGCGCCATTTGCTCCCAGAGGCTTATTCATCTCCTTGGGCCACGTGAGGTCTCCTATCACATGTTCCTGTGGCATCCTGGTCTTCATCAGAGCACTTATTACGGTGTTTTTGTAATTATTTAATCAAATATTTCTTCCACAGGTCTGCAAGGTCTTCAAGGGCACAGACCCTGCCTGACCAAATCACTGTTGCTGCCCAGGGCCACTACAGTGCTTTGCCTGTTTTCCAGTGTTTGGTAAGTAATTTGTTCTATCAATGAATGGTTATCTACTTCTTCTAGAGAATAAACCTTTCTTTTTTTTTTTTTTTAAAGATTTTATTTATTTCTTTGACAGAGAGAGACACAGCGAGAGCAGGAACACAAGCAGGGGGAGTGGGAGAGGGAGAAGCAGGCTTCCCGCGGAGCAGGGAGCCCGATGCGGGGCTCGATCCCAGGACTCTGGGATCATGACCTGAGCCGAAGGCAGACGCTTAACTGACTGAGCCACCCAGGCGCCCCTAAACCTGTCTTTCTTTAAGGCGTGCATCCAGACCATTTCACCCTATTTGGGTGGTCCTTCCCAGAGTAAGATAAAACTGAAGTGGCTTGATGCCAATATATTACCAACAGAGTGTGGTGTCTTAGGCAGAGTTTCCTAAAAATCGGAGCTTGCGACAAGGCTTACATGCTAATGTTTTATGTGGGAAGTGTTATCCCAGGAAAGTGAAGGAAAAGAGAAAAGAGGCGGGAAGGATGGGAAGCAACTCAAGGTGATATGTTACTGTGCTGGTCTCTGGTTCGTGATAGCCTGTGCGAGCACACACACACAATGACAACAAACAAAATAATCATAGCCAGTTGCTCAGCAGGTGCACCTGTCTGCCATGCAGACCAGACAGAAAAACCATGCCTCAGAACAGTTCTTGGGAGTAAAAAGGGAAGGGGATTTATCCTCCCATTCCTGCTTCCATTGATCAAAGTTAAGCCCCATGTGGAGAGAACTTCCCTGTATTTATGGTTTGTTATGTCTGACCCTCTTGAAAGCCACTGAGGAAGTCAGAGGAAGTCAGAGTTCATGCCCTATGATACGACATTTCATCCAAGCCACATATATGTGGGACAGAGTAAATATTGCAGGCCTGACACTGCTATTTGCCAAAAGGCCTGCTGGGAAGGTTGGACCTTGACTGGCATCAGGGAACTTGGATTTCAGAAGGGTTCACATCATTGTGCCTAGACCTTTTTGTGCAAATTTATGCCGATCACCCGTTTTCCTTCTGCAAGTCTGGAGTTTTGGTATGTCCTGGCAGACGTTACCTCCATGGCTAGTCCCCAATAAAAATCACAGGGCAGTGAATCTCCAGTGAACTTCCCCGGTGGACATTTCAGACGTGTTGCCACAACCCATTGCTAGAGGAATTGAGTGAGTCCTTGGGACCCCACTGGGAGACATCTCTTGGCAGCTTGTGCCTGGTCTCCCCCGAACTTCTCTCCACATACTTTTCCCTTTGCTGGTTGCACTTTGTATCCTTTGCTGTAATAAATCACAGCCATGAGTACCACTATATGCTGGAGTCCTGTGTGTCCTAGACAATTAACCAGCCTGGGGTGGTAGTGGTCTGGGATACCCCTGACACGGTGTACGTAGCTGGTTGGCCTCATGTGAAGGAACCTATCAGGCTTTGGGTAATTGGTTGGCCAAGGCAGAGGCTGAAGTGAAGCAAGAGGATGAGGATCTGGGGGACAGGGGAGGCTGAGGAGGTACAAAGGTACAGAGATGTGTCTGATACCTGTAGAAAAAGAGCCCAGATGGACCTTGGCAGCCACCAGCTGTGCAAACTACTCCCTGGATTAATGTTTCTTTCTGCCTCACTTCCATCACAGAAAATTGGTGACAATTATATCTACCTTGCAGGATTGTAAGGATTGGCATAATGTATGACTTCCTTTAATCCTGTTGACTTTTGGGAAAAGATACCTTGATCCCTTATTTTTAGGCTGTAGTTTTTGGATAGATTACATGGAGTGTGGCAGGGAGGGAGATGGAGGGAGTGAAGATGCAGTAGTGTGTGAAGACTGCCAGTGTGTGTGGGGAGGAAGTCACCATTTCTACTTCACCAATGCTGAATGGAATGTTCTGGAGAGGATAGTACCTGGTTCTAGATGTTGCGGTAGGTTTTGCTGGATATAGAATATTTCCAAGAGCATTCTCTTGGAGTCCAGCTGATTATTAGACTGCCCACATACAACTTTTCAGATGGTGGTCATCTTGAGCTTGACCTGAGACCAGCCGAAGACCACACAGGACATTCTTAGGTCCCCATTTCCTCTGTCAGTGAGTATTAAAATCATTTGGCTGCCAGCAACAGACTTTAACTAACTTAAGCAAAAATGCATTATTGGAAGGCTTCAGTGTAGCTTGTGAAGAGTAGTAGCTGGACCAGTAGGCCTCAGGCAGGGCAGACGCCAGGGCATGTCTGGGTACCTCAGCAGTTGGACCAGCACTCCAGAATGTGATCGTTGGATGGCAGCTACTACCTCTTGGCTCCCCTGTTTGTCAAAGATTCAGATTCCCTACAGAGGGGTTGTGATTACCTTCCTTGGAACACTTAACCACCCTGGTAATCAGGGGGAGGATTTCTGTAATTGGCAACCAAATAGAAATACATCAAGGGGGAGAGAGTTCCCCAAACGAAGGAAGATGCCATTACCAGAAGCAGGTCAGACACAACACAAACTTGCTTTTCTGGCGTGGCCTTTGCCCTATGGAACTCAAATCACCGGGTCACAGTTCTGCCTCTGGGACATCTGAAGCCTGGTGCTACCAGGGGAGCCTGGGGCTTTGTCAGATTCAGTCACTCTTGAGGGTTTGCTGCGTCCTCTTGGTTTCTTCATGCTTTCCAGGCATGCCCAGAAAACATTTTGGGACGGTCCCCTGTAGATGTTATTGTGACCTTAGGTTATAACTTTGTAGAGCCTCAGTGGTTTTTCAACCTGAGCACTTTCATATTTCATGCCTCTCCAAGCCTTGAAGATGCTCTCCTGTTTGCTCCGAGTGTGTTTTCCTCTGCGGCAAATGCCTGCTCACCTTTAAGCCCTGCTGCCATTTTTCTCTATGCAGCTTTGGCAGAGTCTCATGTAGAATCCAGATCTCGAAGCTTCCAGTTGGAGTAATTTCAGTGATGTAGCTACTGATGAGGGCTTTGGAGTCCAACAACAGCAACCAGGGAGCTGGTTTCAGTTCTGCATTTACTGTATTAGATAACCTTGAAAATTTGACTTACTGTCTCGGAGACTTGGTTTTCTCTTCTTTAAAGGAAATATTAACAGTACTCTGCACATAGCTTTTTGAGAAAATTAAATAAGATAATGCATGCAAAGTGGCTTGCACAATGCCTGGCACACAATAAGTGTTCAATAAATGGTAGCTATTATTGTATTGTGTTCCTGTCCCAAGAACATTATGTAAATGAATTAAAGTATAGAGAGCTTGAAAATCCTCAGGGGCAAGTAGAGTAACCAAAATGTGCAAAGACTTGGAAAGCCCCAGGGAAGAGTCAGTATTGAAAAGCCTGCTACTGTAAAAGTTGTAAACAAATCTTAAAATACTAATTAGGCAGACGCATAATTCGCTCTCCTAAATAGTGAAATATATGCAGTTGTTGTTCATGGTTCAAAATAATAAGTTCTAAATTAGTCACTCAGAGCATTATTAATAACGAAACACAGTCTGCAAAGTAGCTAAAGCTGTATTTTTGACCCTCATGAATTTAGTAATATCAAAATCAGACTTTTTTGAGATTATCATAGATCGCTAAGAGGGTTGGTTCTTGTGGGAAGATGATTGGATTTGTAATTGGAACACCTGAGTTTGAGTCCCGGCACTGCTGATTGTTAGCTACGTGATCATGGGGGAAGACACAGCTCAGCACAAGTTTCAGCTGGGGACAAAGAGGCAGCAGAAAATGTCATGTCCACTCTCAAGAAACCAGTAGGCTAGTTGAAAAGATACACAGCACATAGCCAATGTGTCCTTCTCAGCTGTTCTTACTTTAAATCCGGGGAAATACAAAGGAGGAGAAAGTTCAGAATTGACTCAAGAAAAGCCATCTTGAGGGGAGTCTTGGATTGTGTCCTGTGGTTCAGGTTAGGAGTGGGGAGGACAGTTTGCACAGCTAGAACAGAATGAGTAAAACAGATGAGGAGACAGCAGATGCGTGTCTGGTAGCGGGCAGTCGGTAATCAGTTAGTGGACACATCTGTATCCATGCAGGATGATCCCAGCGCTGTCCTAGGTGCTGTGGGCGAACCAGAAGGAAGAGGCTTGATTTCCATCTCCTGGGAGGTTGCAATCCACAAAACACTAGGAGAGGGAGAAGAAATACTCGTAAAGCACCCGAAGAAGAGACAGGGCATGAGTTAAGTGCTCCATGCTTTTGAACTGAACCGCGGGGTTTAGCCGTCTCATAAACTCTGGCTGACATTTTTCTATAGAGGAAGACTGTATCTTTAAATCCACAGCGGGAGAAAACATTTCCGTTTGCCAAGGTTCTGCTAAGCCATCCTGAAAAAAAATATTCAACAGCTTTCACCAGCCAGAGGCCCCGATATCCAATCTCTGTCTCAAATGATAAATGACATTTGTCAGTTGACAAAGCAAATAGCCTCGACCATTTGAGGACATGGTCCTGCAGTGCATAGCACTCCTGTTGAATCAGCCAAGAGCACCTTGAGGTGAGAAAAAGCCTCTTTGTGTGTGAGCCCTCTGGAGAGAGGACCCAGAAACAAGCAGCCTCTGTGTTGCTCGGAGGGTAGTCCCTCATTAGCAGCTGGAAACTTGGTAGAAAATATCTGTCTGGGTGAGAGAGGATTGCTCAGGTCTGGGGCTGGATTAGCTGGCGATGGCCTTGAACCTTGCTTTGCTGGTGGCCATGCACTTTGCCTATGTTTCTGCTGAGATCCGTGCTCTTTCCCCCAGTATCCTCTAGATCCAGTTGTCTTAGCGTAGATGTCAACGTGATTAGCTGGAGACAAAATTAAGGAGTACAGCTCGCATGACACCAGTAGCATAGTTGGTGGTGTGCACAGAGAGGAAGGGTAAGTGATTTTGGCATTTGGGGAGGAGGGACACATTTTCTTTGTGTGGTTTTCTCTCTAGAAATTGCAGGGTGTTTAATAGCCGTGGCCCCACTCACTGAATACTGTGATTGCCCCCAGTCATCGTGACTGTTAAAATCCTCCACACCTTCCCAACCTCCACCTTCCAGGGCTTGTGGGAGCCCAGAAGCACGTGGGGTGGATGGATGCCTGCAGGGGATCTTGTCCTCTCTCGGGCCCCAGCCTGCTCTGCTGTTCTTGAGGAGCCTGCGACAGGGCAGAATCTCTGCCCTTCTCAAAACTGGCCCCTGGGGGTAGGGGTGAGGGTGGTGGACTATAGATTTGGTGTGTCCCTCATTCTGCTTCCAAAGCTAGCTGTTTACTCCATACTGAGCCCCCTGGAGGAATCTATCAGCTTTCCAGAATGGGGACGAGGACAGGGCACTGGGCTCCGGGGAGCTGGGAAAGGCAGGCAAAAATAGTCAGCCAGTCAGTTATGGGGCATCACAGTTGTCTCCTGACTGCAAACGGTTCCTCAGGAGAAGGACTTCCCAATTTGATCCAGTCAAGTTGAAGGCCGGGGACAGAGGGAGCCCTAGGGTCAAGTGGTCTAACCATGTGTTCCAGTGTTTGCCAATGTGTGATCCATTGACCATTTGCATTAGAGTGACCTGGAATGCTTGAGGAAAACCACAGATTCATGGCCCACGAGACCTCCTATGTCCAATTCTCTGGATTTGGAACTGGGAATCTGAAGTTTCCAGAATCTGTGATTCTTTGTCAAGCTAAAGTTTGAGAGAACTAAGGATCTTCCAATGCTCGAGTTCCCTCTGTAAGAACCCTGATGAATAACTGTCCTTTCTCTGAACATCTCTACTAGAGGGGGTTCTCATTCTCTGTGGAGATAGCCCTTTGTCTCCCTGGATAGCTCGGTGCTCTGCAAGCTTTCCCCGGTGGGTAAAGTATGGTCTCATTGATGGGGAGAAACTCCAAACTCAAACTCTGTGTGTGTGTGTGTATATGAATAAATGCATTTTGCACTGGGCTCGAAAGGGTATACACTAAAATCACATGTGGCTCCTCATGGAGGGAGAGAGTAAAATCTGGGTATATGGGAAGTTAAGGGGGGAACTTTATATTCTCTATATATCTGTACTGCTTGAAGTTTTCTTCGACAATGTACATGTATTAGTTGTGTAGTTTAAGAATAAAAGACACAGCAACACCAACACTGATGTTCTTGATACTGAGCCAAACCTGCTTCACTCTGTATTTTCCCTTTAGTTCGAGGAATCACAAAGGTTTGCATTGAATGACTAGCTTTTTCTCCACCTGCCAAAAGTTTTTGAATGCCATTAGGTCTGTCCCTTCTAGGCACCAGCTCTCTAGGCCAAATGGTCCTGGTTCCTTGACCTTCACATTGTTATCGGGTGCATGACTCTTCCTGGAAATTGCCCCTCTTTACCTGCCTGGTGATGCTGTTCAGCTTGACCGTGTTCTGTGAAAGTTACGTTCTGTGCTCTGTACTGAAAGCAATATTCTCGGAGTGCTGTGACCAGAACAGAGGGAGTAGGACAGTCATTTCTGACTTACTAGGTCCTATCTTTCCATTAACACTGCTTAAGCCTTTTTGGCAGCCATATCACACTGATGACTCCTCTTGAGTGGAGAGTCAACTAAAACCCCTAAAATCTTTGTCACACCAGCTGCTGCCAAGGCTCATCCCCACCACCCTATACTGCTTTCAGTTTTTCAGTTGGCTTTCTGGACTGAAGTGGAAAACCTTACACTAATTCCTGTTAAACTTCATGTTGTTAGGCTTGGCTCATTGATCTAGGAGGCTGAAACCTCTCTCTCTTTCTCTCTCTCTCTCTCTCTTTTTTTTCGGATTCTGATTTTGTTCTCAGAGGAAACCTTTTTTTTTTTTTTTTTGCAAAGGTTGATTTTATTCAGCTGCAAAGGGGGAAGCCCCCACAAAACTCTCTTTATTTTGAACAGGAGACTCTCCTAAAAAATCAGCCTGAGCTTGGCATTTTCTAATACCCTGAACAAATGCAGAACTTGCTGTCAGCTTGATTGGACAAGGCTCCATTTCAAGGTCTGCTACCTGCAGGCTTTGAAGGCAGGTCCCATGACATACCCTACCAGGCTGAAAGAGAGCTCTGCAGACAACAGTCCCCTTCCCAGACAGATGGGTGTCTCTCTTCAGCTGCAAGATCCCCTGGGAAGGCTCGACTAGGAGCATCATCCTGAAATGAGATGACTGTGTATTGTGAACGGCTTTATTGCTCAGAGCATCTGGATGTGTTGTGATAAACAGCATGATAGATGGCTTTAATGCCTCTAGAAGGGGTTGCCCAGAGAGAAGGAACAGAACAGAGAACGTTTACTTCCCTATTGCTTGGAACAGAGCAGTGTCACTCACAAAGACTCCGCCTGAGTGGGTTTTTCCTGTTTATACTTGTGGCAATTTCAGCACCATGGACCTGAGGGGGACTTAAAGAAGGGGAGATTGGCTGGAGGTAGTGAGTTGGACGGGCAGAGTTCATTTATACCTGCAGCAAACATTCCTTGAGGATTGATGCAGGTCACTGTGCTAGGCACTGGGGATAAATGGTAAGAAACCAGGTATGAGCCTTGCATTCACAAAGCTTTCAACTTAGTCAAAGAGCCATATGTTAATAAGGTGGTCACTTACATAAAAATATAACCACAATTTTAGTATATGTGCTACCGAAGCGAGCACAATACAAGTATAATCACAAGAGGGTAAATGTAACAAAGAGAACATGTAATGATGGGGAGTCTGGTTCTGGTCTGGAAGGTCAGGGAAGCCTTCTTGAAGCCGTGACACTTCACATGAAATCTGCAAGTTGAGTAGGAGGTTACTTGGCAATGAGGTAGAAGATATAATAGGTATATACTAAGTATGTGCTAAAGCCCTGTGGCAGGTGGAGACACAGCATGGTCAAGGATAGGAAAGAAGGCCAGTGTGTCTGGGTGAGGAGAACAAGGGGGAAGCATGTTGCAGTGGAAGGTTAGAAATATTGGCAATGATTGTGTAATAATAATAACAATATTGATAATAATATTAATTGATGTTTTTACTTAAGATTTACTATGTTCCAGGCATCATACTAAGTACTTCATATGTATCGATTCATTTCCTGTTTCTGATAAACCTATGAGATATGTGCTCTTCTTACGTCTCTTTTACAGAAGAGGAAATTGAAATGGAGAAGTTAACTAACTTCTCCAAATTGATAAGGGGCAGCGCTCTTCAGCATCCTGGAGTTCCTCGTAGGGATTTGCTCTCTGTCTTAAGTACTCTGGGATGATGCTGGAGATTTTAAACAGGACAGAGAGATGATAAGATTTGTGTCTTGAGATTTCTCTGGCTACTGGGTGGGGAATGGCAGGAGAGAAGCAAAAGGGGCAGGGGACAGCCAACAGAAACAGTCCCACTGGTCCAAGCGGGAGATACCAAGAGCTCGTACTGGCATGGTGGCTGTGGTGACAGTGGAAGAAGACTGATTGGAGAGGTAAAATATTTTTGAAGTAAATCAAGAGCTTATAAGAAATTGGACCGAGGGTGAGGGGGAAGAAGATTGAGGATGACTCAGCTTTCCGTCAGACCCAACTGGATGGATAGGGAAGATGACCGCCTTTGGCATCCTAAGTGTGATGGGCTTTTGAAAGAACTAAATAGGCAGTTGGACATGGTGTTCAAAGGGGAGGGCTGGATGCTGATTCCCGGAATCATTGGTGAATAGGTGGAGAATGAGGTGGTGGCCTGGGTGGAATTTTCTTTGGGAGAAAGTACGGCGTAAGAGACCAAGAGGGCCTGGGACTAACTTAGCCCCAAGGACGTCCAATGCACAATGGCCGGATAGAGGAGGGAAGTCTATAAAGAAAGGTGACTGAGAAGAAAGTGACCAGGGGATGGAAACCGGGAGAGTATGAGGGTACAATGTCCAGGAGAGAATCTGTTTGTGGGAGATGCAGGGCTACCAGAGCTGTACGTGGCTGAGATGTCAAACAATATGAGAAACTGTCCTTGGGATTCAACAACATGGGAGATTGTATTCATCTCCGGGGGCTGCCCTAACAGATGACCACACACTGGGTGGCTTAAAACAACAGAAATTGATTGTTTCACATTTCTTGAGGCTCCAAGTCTGAAACCAAGGTATCAGCCAGGCCAGGTTCTCTCTGAAGGCTCTAAGGGAGGATCCTTGTTTGTCTTTTCCTTGTTTCTGGTCGTGGCAGCAGTTTCTGGTGTTCCTTGGCTTGTAGACGCATCACCCCAATCTCTGCCTCCATCTTCACAAGGTTTTCTCCACTGTGCGCCTTCTTATAAGGACACTAGAGACAGGGCCCACCCTAATCCAGTACAGCCTTGTCTCAACTTGATTACATCTGCAAAGCACCCATTTCCAGATGAGGTCACAGTCACAGGTACTGGGAGTGAACACATCCTTTGGGCAGGGGGACACGATCCAACCTGCAACAGAGGTCATTGATAATTTTGAGAGCTACTTTTGTGACAAGATGAGAGAAGACAGCTGGAACGTATTGAGAAGGGACTGACAGGTGGAAAATTAGAGCCAGCACAAGAAAAGACAACTCTTTCAAGAGATTTGGCTGACTGGGTCTCTAGAGCACTAGAACTAGGTCAGAAAATCTTCCTCTGAGGTTAAGCTCCACTGTGACTGGTGTGACCTTGGGTAGACCCCTTACCCCCACAAGCCCTGCTTTCTCAACTGGGGAATGATATGTCCACACAACTCACCTTTAGAGTGACTTTGAACTCGCATGAGGCTTCAGGGAGAAAGGGCACAGGAAGACTTTGTAGACTCTAAAAGCAATAAGAGATGCAGGCAGTTATGATGATATGTGGTTTTCAGGAAGACTCCTACCATGTTTGGATATGTGTCTGTGGGTCAGTTCGAGGCAGGGGTCCCAGGTGGAACAGCAGGATTTTGGAGTCTCCGTCCTCGAGCCTGCTGACTCACCCAGACAGCACCAAGCCCCACCTGTTGAGCGGCCTGGCCTTCCGTCGTCCACCCAAGCACTTTGCCTGCTGTGTGGGCGTGACTTCATGGCGCTGTGTTCCTCTGTCCCTGCACATAGGATTCATGTCAGTCTGGAGCCTTACACACTCAATCTTGGAACCTCTGATGCTGGCAGGGAAGTTGGAGCTTAGAGTCTTTGTTTCTTGGGTACCAGTCAGGGGCCTGTGGACTTTACTTGCTGAGGTCTCTGATCCTGTGGCTGTCACTGGGGCAGGCCACTGGGAGCCAGTTCTTAAGACCTGTGGGTTGACAAGGAGGGGGCCACTGTGCCACAGGGGCGGGGGAAACCGGCCTGAGGACAAAAGCTGGTTGTCAAGCAAGCCAAGGGCAGGCAGGATGCACCGTCTGAGTTGTAACTGGAGATTCTTGTGCAGCCTGGAGCTTGGAAATGGGGTGGCAGGAAGCAGGCAGCACCGGGGAGTCAGGCGGGCCGACAGCTGTGGCAGGCTCTGTGCGGAAGGGCAGATCGTCCTCCCAAGAGGAGGAGCTGGTTGGCTGCAGGGCCTTCATTGCTAGCAATGATGAATTTACTCCTTGCTGGATTTGTCAGGTGTCAGGGCCCAGGTTGGGGGCTGGCTGGCGGGGGGAGGTGCCGGGGCTCGGAGGCCACAGCAGGGGGCAGGGTAGCAGGGCCTCTGGGTGGGGCCCCTGGTCTGGCTGGGATAGGGGGGCCACGGAGGAAGCACAGGAAGAAGAACTCCCACCACAGCAGCCCTTCTGTGCACACGAGTCACCGAATCTCCCAGGATCTCCTTCAAATGCACATTTGGGTACAGTAGCTCAGATACAGTAGCTCTGGGGTTGGGCAAGAGATTGCGCATTTCTGAAAATTCACAGGTGCTCCTGTTGCTGCTGGTCCATGGGCCACGTGTTGGGGAACAAGATTAGCAAGACGGGGATTCATTGTCACTGTTTAGGAGAATCTCAGGACATTTGACAGTAGGAACTGCAGCCGAGTTTCCAGAACTAAGAACCTGCAAGCTGTCAGCGCTGACAGCTTCTCTCTCCTGAGCCACACGGCCTCTTGTCTGCACATCTGCTCTCTCCTCTTTAGCCTGCCTTCCTCTGCAAGCCTTTGTAACTTGCCTTGCCCTTGGCTGTCATTACCACCTCAAGGGCTCCAGCCCCGACCTTATGGCTTAAGCTCCTAACTCTCTTGGGTTATCGTGGTTTTGGTCTCTTACTTTAGACTTTTTCTCTGTCAAAATTCTGATTGGCTTGGCTGGTCAGATGTCTGCATTCAGTCCAAGCAGCGGTGCAAGGGGACCAAAGAGCAGAGGTTCTCAGGCATGCTTTCATCAAATGAAGTCATGGGACACCACCCATTGGGCAGGCTCCGTGAGGTGGATCAGGAAAATTGGAGCCTTGATGAACTGTTTTAAACAAGTGTGATCAGAAACTTCGGGGGGGAAAAAAACAATTAGAATTTTAGCATATATTTTGGCCGCTTTCCAAAATGCAAATTCATTTGAATTATTTATGGAACTAGATGGGTGAGCACCAAGATCTTTTTCTTGCTTAAGGCCCTGGAAGGAGCAAGGGCTTGACATGAGCCCAAATATGCCTCAGCAAGAAGTGACCAGGTGGGGTGTAGAGATGAAGGCCCTGTGGCTTGAGACAAATTAGGAGGAGAGGTAGGGGAGTGTGGAGATGGGGCTGTTGGTTGGTTGGTTCGTGTGTCCCCAGGTGAGCTTGCCTGTGAAGGAGCTGCTGTAGCCTGCAGGAACCCAGGGTGATGACCCAGCCGCCGGTCTCAGCTGCAGGGGGGTGGCTGAAATTTCAACCACAGCAGTCGGGTCTGGACATGGTGAAGGGTCACGCTCATAACATCTCGGACTGTTCAATCCTAGAAATGTATAGATAAGGAAGCAAGATGCAGAGAGCCTCTGACCTGCTCAAGGTTAAACTCCCAGTTGGTGGCTGAGCTAGCCAAGAATGCCCGTGTCCTGACACCCAGCCCTGAGCTTTTTTGAAAATGAGGAGACTCTTAAGAATACACAGTACTATAGTTGTGCAAGACTGTTGAATCACAGACCTGTACCTCTGAAACAAATAATGCAATATATGTTAAGAAAAAAAAAAAAGAAGAAGATAGTAGGAGGGGAAGAATGAAGGGGGGAAAATCGGAGGGGGAGATGAACCATGAGAGATGATGGGCTCTGAAAAACAAACTGAGGGTTCTAGAGGGGAGGGGGTTGGGAGGATGGGTTAGCCCAGTGATGGGTATTAAAGAGGGCACATTCTGCATGGAGCACTGGGTGTTATACTCAAACAATGAATCATGGAACACTACATCAAAAACTAATGATGTAATGTATGGTGATTAACATAACAATAAAAAAGTAAAAAAAAAAAAGAATACACAGTACTTCCAAGCTTTTTGTTCCCACAGAAGTTAGTTTGCAAAGCAGTTGTGGAGGACTCTCTGAAGAAGGGCAAACTGTCCCCGAGGGGGTGGAGCTGGTTGCTGCAGGAGCTCCGTTGCCAGCAATTATTAATTCACTCCTGCTGGAGCTGTCTTGGGGGGCCTCCCGCGCACAATAACATTAGGAGTGTTGGCAGCTGCGGAGGGAGAAGCCCTGCTCCCTCTGGGAGGGAGGAAGGTGCGACTCCTTGCAAGGTTGCTCTCCTCCCAGGCTCTGCTTGCTCTGGGGAGAAACCATCAGCACTTGAGGGCCTGGGAGCAGGCTGCGGAGGACACAATGTTCCCGGGGATGGTGGCAGATCTTGGAGAAGGGACAGAAGCTGGGCCAAGAGACTGGAGCTTATGCAAATCAGGCCTGAGGAGGGTTCAAGGAGGGGGCAGCCCCTGCCTCTGCCTTCCCACTCAGTATACCCAGGGTCAGACCCCTTAGGAAGAGGGAAAGAGAAATCCTCAGGAGGAACATAGGCTTTTATCCTCAATGCTAAACTTGCTCGGAGGGTGTGTGTGCTTGTGTGTGTGTGTGTGTGTGTGTGTGTAAGTCAGTGAGCCTTCCTTTTCTCTTGAACCTTTTCTTGCTAAAATAGCCCATGTATCAAAATGCCTGTAGGGCGGAGAGGTTTAGCAGAAGGAAAAGTTGGTGGTTAGGGAAGCAGGAAAACTGGGTTAATCGTTGCAATAGGCCTGGGAGCAGCTGAGCATTTCTTCTGGGGTCTGGAGGTCACCGGAACTTCTTTTTTGGAGGGCCAGGCCACTGGGGGCTGTTGCACACTGTTGTGCAGGCTGCACACTGCATAGTTCCAGGGACCACCATTCCCATCATGCGTGTGAAGCTCCCCCACAGTGGCCTGCGTTTGCACAGGTGATTCACTTAGGGACCACCCTGGGCCAACTGTGAAATTTAGAAACAGTGTCTTCCTCTCTTCTCTCACTGCACTCTTTCTCCTGTTGGGCAACTTATGTTCCTGCAGCTGCTCAGTTGGGACTGTATCCTCCAGTTTAAAACGTTCCCTTCCTTCCCTCCCTGACCCCACTCCCTTGATTCTCTGGGCATGACTGACTGCCATAGAGGAAATAAATCTGACAAACACTGTGCTAAGGAAAACATCGAATAATAGAATCAGAAAGCTAGGAGGAACCTGGGAGGTTGTCCAGGTCAGAGACTGCAGACCCTGTGCCAAAGGGCTTTGGTGTTTTCTTAAATTCAAATGCGAAGGCTTTCCATTTTCCAGTTCTTCCTAGACCCACCACTGTCTATTATTTCCCACCTGCCTGCTTAAATCAGTTATGTTACCTGTCTGCCTCCAGGTTGGTGTGTCTGAGTCTAGAGGCCCCCAGTCTAAAGATTAGACTGTTTAAGGATTAGGGAGTGGAGGCTCGAAGAAGTGGCCCGATTTGCTGCACTTTCTTAATATGTTCCCTCTCTGAGGAATATTGGCTTTTTCAAGGATGGGAGCTGTAGAGGCAACTCTGAGGAATAAATCTCAAATGGGAGGAACTGCCCAGCATCATACAATTTATTTGCTGGCTGGACTCTCTGAGACGTTTGTCCTCATTTTCTCCAAATGTAAAATGAGGGTGTTGGACTACTTGACCTTACGTCTTCTTCCAGCTCCTTTATCATCTCATTTCCTCCTCAGAGAAGTTGGGAAGATTCTGCTGGCAAAGATTAATGGTTAGAATCTCTCAGAGTCTCTCCAGGGTTCACACCCCAACAAAGTGTATGCACTCTAAATAACTTGATCAAACCACATTAGAATCAGTCATCTGATAGTTAGTATCTGAGAAACTGATTGGATTGCTGTATGAGCCTTCTAATTTTGTTAAGATGACCTAAAAAGTTGGATTGACTCTTTAGTAGTCATTAAATTGAATCTGTGCTGGCTTCTCATTTTGGCTCTGTTATCAGCATGTGATCACACGATTTGTAGAAAGGTGTTTGTTGCCAAGTTTGCATTATAGGTGTAGAATAAAGAATTTGGCTGGCTCTATACCTGGTTCCTGGGAGATAGTGTCTAAACCATTGGAGTTTCCCAAGTGATAGGAGTGTCTTTGTTACTCATGGTGGGCCCCTTCAACCACACTTAATAGTTTTTGATAATGAGGTCACTCAGGATGTGGACTGATTATGCCAGCAAGACCAAACTTGTGATGAGAGGGTTGGGGTTTTGGGCTAGTGATAACAGCCCAGCCTCTGGGAAAACAAAGGTGGCTGGGGATTGAGTTCAGTCAAGTGGCCAATGATTCAATTAATCAGTGCCTACATGATGAAGCCCCAATAAAAACTCTAGATACTGAAGCTTGGGTGAACTTCCCTGGTTTGCAATATTCTTCCATACTGCCATACATAGATGAGACAATCCCTGAGGAGGATGGAAGCTTCGCATTCAGGATTCTCCCAGACCTCACACTATAAGTCCCTCCCTTTGAACTGGTTCTGATTTGCATCTTTTTGCTATAATAAAACTTTAATCATCAGTGTAGCACTTTTCTGAGTTTTGTGAGTCATTCTAGCAAACTATTGAACCTGAGGGCATAGTGGGAATACCCAAATTTGTAGCCAGTGGGTCAGAAGTGAGGGTAGCCTGTGGATCCCTGAACTTTAGCTGGTGTCTGGTGTAAGGGCAGAAGACTATGCCTTTAACCGGTAAAGTCTGGCCCAACTCCAGGTAGTAGGAAAAAGAAAAGAAGCAAGAGGTTATGTGGAGAAGAGCTGGTGGGTGGAGAGAAGAAATTCCAAGAAGGTTCCAGGACTACTCTTCCCATATATGCAGGGCATGCTTTCCCATATATCTATGGGCACCTGTCTGCCTTCTCCACCCCTCTCTTGGGTCCCAATTCTCAATTCTGGAAGAAGCCACTGGATTCTTAAGAGAGGCCCCCTCATGGTCTGATTAGTAGCCTGCAGGGTGAGCAAAGTATTGATCCAGAGTGCAGGCTCTGGAGCAGACTGCATGGGTTCAAATCCTGATATCACCATTAACCAGCTGTGTGACTCAGCTAGGAAAAGTACTCATGCTCTCTGCCTCTTTCTCATCTGTAGGATGGGGATAATAACCCTACCTCATTAATTAGAGGAATAATCATACATAAAGCACTTAAAAGTTTCACAGAACACAGGAAAGTCTCTATTAATTCTTCTTCTCCACTGAGCATTACTCTTAGAGAAAGCGTAATGTACCGTAGAGGGAGTGGGCTTTGGAGGTAGACCTGGGTTCCAAGTCCTGTCTCTGCCACCACCCTGCGGCACAACTTTGGGCAAGATACTCGAGTTTCTCCATGCTCCATTTCCTAATCAACACAGTGGAGCCATTGATATTTAAAGCCTTACCCAAGGCATAGAAGTGAGGTATCCTAAGCCCCTGACCCATGGTAGGTGTTCAGTGAACGGTGGCTGTAGCTCTGGTCACTAGCTCTGCTGGTAGGTGTTAGAACTGATAAGATGCCTGCCAGTGGGTATATGCAGTCAGAAACATGAGGCAGTCTTGCAGGCGGTCGTGATAGAGGTTCAGTGGAGGTACTACTGGGGAGTGTGGTCTTGGAGTCCCTGAACCAGAGGGGAGTCAGGTTATAGGGATACTCAAAGTCAACTAAAAGTGAAGACCATGGCCTAATGTTTAAGTTAGGTTGCTAAGAGATTGGTAGGGGGAAGAGAGAGGCCGGCTGTCTCTCTAGGAGATGCTCCCACAGAACAAGTTGTGGGGCAAGCTCCAGCAGCTCAGGGTTTGTCACAGGGAAGGTGAACTCCACAGCTATTCCCCACAATGGGCTTTGTTAGTTATATGTCATATTGTTTGTTTATTGAATAGGTATTTGACAGAAGTATACTCAGCAGAGCACATCAGCAGGGATGGTGTTTTACCAGCAGATAAATTAGAATCGTGGAGTTAGCTAAGGCATAACGAAGTACATGGCATAAATATGTCATTTGGCCATTATGAATTCATTCCTGTATAGGAATCTTTAATGCATCTCTATCAAACCTTTAAATGAAAAGTTCTTTTTATAGCAGGCCTGTATTTTAATTACAGGCAGCAATAATATTAGCGCAGCCTCAAGGAGCGGTGGCAGTCTAGCTGGCGCCTGTCCCCAGCTCTCTGTGAAAGCCCATGCAAGCCCTCAGAGCATACTCAGCCCTGCTCGGCCCGCACGGCGTGTCTGGCCTCTCTGGTTCCTTCCTCCCTCCATCCTGCTTCTTTCTCCTCCAGTTAGTATGGAAAATAGGAAGGAACCGGCAGGCCGGTGGTGTGAGGCAGGAAAGGAGAACCGGATAAGACCTTGGGGCTCAGCCAAGGCACACGAGGGGAATGAGGTGCCGGGATCAGTGGAGCCCCCCTGGGAGGCCAAGGCAAACCCTTCCAAAGTGTTCTTGACTGATGCCTCAATTCCCCACTCCCTGGTGAGAAAGCTTTCTTTCTGAGGCTTGCAGTTGAAAGTTGAAAGGCCATTCGCCCCCTCCCACTGCCCTTTGCCTATTTTTCCCCCCTGGTGGGGAAGAAAGGATGAAAAAGAGGCTAAGAAAGCAAAGAAAGAGACTGTCACAGTGCCCATTCCTTGGCTATCAATCATTGGTTGGGGGTGAGGAGGTGAGTTGGGGGAGAAACCAGGAGGGGTGGAGGAAGGTCCCAGGCTGCTTTTTGAAAAGCTGAAAAGTTTCCATTTCTATTCAAATATTATTAACACAATGGGAAAGAGCCATGAATTTCACAAGCTTTCTTATAAATAATTTGGACCCTGAGTGCAGCTTCATATGTCGTGTTCCTCTTCCTGGTCCAGCCGCACTCATACCACTCACGCCACATACACCTCTAACTGTGTATCCTGTCACTAGCAACCTCAGGAACCTAGGATTCTCTCTCTCTTTCTTTTTTTTTTTTTTTTCTTCCTTGACCAATTTAAAATGATTGTGTGGGAAGCTCAAAAGATATGCTGGGAACTTCAGAAATCCCTACAGTAAATGCTGATCTCTGATGTAGGTCTTCAGAGAACTCATCTTAAAGGTTTCAGGGGTAGAAGATTTCAACTTCGCAGTTTTGATTGCACATTCATAGGATTCACTCCCCACCCCCTTTTTCACTTCCAGATAATGTAAGAGAATTTGACGGCTCCCAGGAAAAGAAAGCAACTCCAATCAATTTCTATTACCCAACCCCTTTCTTTTGCGTGTAGGAAATAGAAAGAAGGCAAAATATCTTTGGGTAATTAGCAGGTTTGCCTGGAAACCAGCGCTTGCTGACTGAAGGGAGGCAAAAGACTGGGGCAAAGGAACCTTGCTCTTGATGTCATCAAACCTATTCATTATCACATCCTTCCCCGTGAGAGTGTGGGTTCTTTTCTCAGTGGAATCATTGTACCCATTTTATTTTTGACATTGGGCATGGCCAGTGTATTCTTTTTCTTATATTTATAGAAACGTATGCTATTTGCATGATATTTAAAGGACATTTTAGAACACTGAGTGGGGAACTTTTCGAATGAGATTTGATTTTAGAAATTACCTTGTTCGCCTCTTCAATTTTTGGAAGAGGAAACTGAATATGGAGAGAAACATCTTATCTAAGAGCAGACCATGAGTTAATTGTAGCAAAGGGATTCAACTCAACAAAGAAGAGACAAATACCCAGTAGACTGATGTAAACAACGGGCAAGTGATAAATACTGATTATCTTGCCATCCTCCATTATTTTAATCCATCAGTAAATGCACCGTTATGTAGCAAGCCCTGGGGATACAGAGAACTGTCACCGGTGGGTGTCAGGATGTGCGTGCTCAGAGGAAAAATGACAGGTGCAAGTGTGTCATTTCCAGAAGAGCAAGAGAAAAATGAAAAAGATGGCAATTTTTATCGTTCCTATTTTTGGGTGGAAAAACCAAGGCTCGAATTTCCTTTTTCAGACATTCTATGGAGTGTAATATGGACTGTGGGCCTCTTAGGACCCAGTGACTCCAGGTTAGCTTGAGGTGCCAATGAAAAATGGAGCACTGGCGTCTCCATTTCAGCCTCATACAGTGTCCAGGAGCCGCTGGGGGTGGGGGGTGGGTGGGGAGCAGGCAGTCTGGCATGAGGGAAAAAGTGTTCTGCAGAAGTCAAGGGAGTAGCGGAGAAGGGAGGAGCGCACTGCATGGGTGTCTGTAGTGGGTACAGGCCAAGGGGGTGAGTGGGGACTGACATCCAGTTTGTGCTGCTGGCCATGCGCCCTGGTAGGGAGTGAGGTTGCCCAGGTGGGCTTGGGGAAAAATGCTCTTTCTGATTCCGACATGAGTCCCTTAAAGGCTAGAGGTGGCCCTGCCCCTGTCCCATTGTGGCCAAGCAGTGAAGAATAGGGGCTAGAGGGAGGGCAGTGGTGGGTGTCTGGCTGAGGAAGAGGTCTCCGAATGAGCTCTAGAGCCAGCAGCTCATGTGCTCCCAGCACATCCTCCCAGGGCCCAGCTGCCCAAGCCTGCATCTCCCCTGGGGCTCCTGCAAACCCCTGCAGTTTCCCAGCTCTGGGCCTCGAAGGAGAGGGCGGAGGCATTCAGAACGTTTGGACTGGGACTGCCGCATGGTGTGTGTGTGCGCGCACGTGCGCATGTGTTTTGAGTGGCAGCTGCTGGCTTGAGAGAGAAAGTTGGTTTTCAGTTCAAATTCCTGCCTGGGGTTACGGGGAGTTTCATTTTTGGAGGTGGGGGTGGCCGTGCCACCAACGACGTTTACAGATTGCCATGGATCCAGTTGCACTGTAAAGCATTGAGCTGTGGAGGGGTCTCTCTTGGCGCTAGATTGATCCAGTGACCCCAGAGAGCATTGTGACGTGGAGAGCAAGCGGCGAAGCGAGACTGGGACACAGTGGCAGGAGCCAGTCCCACTGAGAGCCGACTGCGTGCACGCACGTTTCAGGGGCGCAAGTGGAGGGCAGCGCCGAGCTGCAGTCTTTACAACTTGCAGGCACAAAACCTCTTCAATCATCATTGAAAAGTCATTAGAAATCTGGCAGAAGAGCAGGGTGCAGATTGCCAAGAGAGGACACAAAACCCCATTTTCTCTCCACAATACCTGTAATGAACTGGAAGGGGTGGGGTGGGGCTGAGAAACAGATTTCCTGCCATAACTAAAGTCTCTTTTCAGCCTGGTTTGCCACAGTTTCACAATGTGTTAGAATTTACATTCAAGTGTTTGTTAACCATTCTTCAGAGTAATGAAACGTTTTTATCCATCTGACCTCAACCCTTGCCATATGGTTCCTGAACTGTTGCACTGAAGTCAGACGGTGGCGGGGAGGTTGTGGGGGAGGGGTGCTCGCAGTGGGCAGCACTTTCAGACCAGGCCTCAGTGGGGCTCAGTGACAGGAGTCCCGTCCCTACTCCTGGGAGGCTGTTCCCACAAATTCATTTAAGAGGGAAAAATGCCCTCGGGCGAACCTGTGTCCTTTGCAATTACGAAGTCCTATGTGTCCTGTCATGATCGGTGCTAATTTTCAAGTTTTCATTGGGAAAGTTAAAGGAATTCGTGGATCACTGGCAGCAGATGTTAGGTCTACAACTTGACCTTGGTGTGTGAGTTCCCTGAAGATAGGGACCATCCCTAACTTGGGATTTGGGACAGCACCTTCCACTCTGTGAGGCTTAGTACATCTTGACTTTCCAGAACAATAAGAACATAGTGGGAGCCAGCTCTGTTTGTTTCAAAGAGTGGGGAGAGGACCAAGGGTCAGGTTCTCAAAAGTTAACCGAGGTTCAGTGGAAAATTAAATATTTCCTTGAGTGTGAACCACAGATGAGGAAAGACAGCTAATGATTATTTGACTCTTTGAGGCCAGGAGTGGAGGGGTTTGAGAAGAGCTCTAAGTCTTATCGATTCATTCTTACAAGGCCACAGGGACAACTGGGAGAGAAAGTGTGCCTTGTGCCAGTGTGGATGTCCTGGGAGAGACATGTCTGATGGACATGTCACAGGCCATTTGGTACACTCCTCTCCTGTCTCCCCTACCTAGACTGGAGTGCTTGCCAACTCTCAAGGCAAGATTTTATCTTATTCCCAAAGATCTCCCATGAGAGACAGACATAGATTCCTCACCAACCTTTTCAGCTGAATTGTCTTTCTCTGCTAATATTTATTATCTTGTCTTTTGCTTATCTGGAGGGCAATGCCACCACCCAGTTTATTAGTGCTTGAGGATTTCGAGTAACTGACCTTCAGTAGGTCTCTGCGGCCATTCATTCATGGCCAAGTATGGATTGGGTGCTCACCATGCAATAGGTGCTGATGAAAGGCAGTGATGAAAAGAGATCAGAGGCCCTGACTTCGCTTTCAGGTGATATATGCTGGCTTCCTATGATTTGATCAAAGCATGAGCCTCTCTTTTTTCTATAGCACAGAATATTTTGTGGTATACTGGGTCAACATGTGCCTCTCTTTTTTTTATAGCACAGAATATTTTGTGGTATACTGGGTCAACATGTGCATCTTCCCCTACATTCTGAAGGAACTGATCACCAGTGGTGCAGTCGGCGGGTATATGTAGTGTACCTACTTAGGCGACACAGCCTGCTGATTGCTGGAGCATGGTGTGCTCTGCGGGGCCCACAAAGATCAGATAACACACCCGTCCTCCCTTGCTCTTGGAGGACTGACAATTTTAGAAAGAAACTCCCTACAGGGATAGCAGAGCTCCCAGCCCACTGTAAGCTCATTCTGCAGTTCCATAAACGAGTTTAAAAACTGTTCTTGTTCCATCTTTCCCTGACATGTTCCCTCACTCTGGTTGACTAAAGTGAACACAACTCTCACGGCTTCCAATTTGGAATCTAAATTCTTTTTTTTTTTTTTTAAAGATTTTATTTATTTATTTATTAGAGAGTGAGCGAGAGAGAGAAACAGCATGAGAGGGGAGAGGGTCAGAGGGAGAAGCAGACTCCCTACTGAGCTGGGAGCCCAATGTGGGACTCGATCCCAGGACTCCGGGATCATGACCTGAGCCGAAGGCAGTCGCTTAACCAACTGAGCCACCCAGGTGCCCTGGAATCTAAATTCTTATGTGGAACTTTCATTAGCTCCCAGCAGGAGCATCGCCTGCAGCTTTAAAAAAAAATTATGATTTTTTTTTCTCAGTGCTTGGCTTGGCAAACCTCCTTTTCCCTTAATTGATCAATTTTCCTGTTCAGAAATAGACGTAATCAGATATATTGCTCAGTAGCCTCTCTGAGAAAGCATTAGCTCTGTCTGCTTAGACAGGCATTAGGTTCGACACCCCTGAGGGTTGCTTTCCTTTTTCAAGAAAAATTAAATGGCTAAGTAAGAGGGTGTTAAAACAAAGTTGTATTACTGCTTGGCATTTAATTGAGAAACTTGCTAATGTGTCCTTTGAACTCTTGTTTTCCCCTTTCCCTGAGGAATTGCTGATACTTTGCTTTAATGGCAGAATAAAAATCTCAGTTTGACTCGGGTAGCGTTATCTAGGCTTTAAGAATGCAAATTGTTGTTTTTACTGCATTCATTGGTCTAGTGATTCTGACAGCCACCACATCCGAGTAACTGACTGTTTATAGAGAAAGTTTCTAATTTGGAAGACTTCTTAGCTCTTGAGATCTCGAAACACTCTCCTGGTGGTTGGCATTGACAACTCCCACCTTTTCGCGAGGCTGATCTGTAATGGAAGTCAGTACTTCAGAAAAAAAAAGGTGGTGGAGGGTGAAAACTGCTCTCCTTGAATAACGAGTCACAGTGGTGGGAAGCAAGTGGGCTTTGGAGCGAGATGGACCTGGGTTTCACTTTGCTCTTCCCTTTGCTCAGTTTTGTGGAAAGACTCAGCAACTCCCCAGCCCGAGTTTGTCCATTTACGAAATGTAAGCAGTAGATATAAATTTCCGTTCATCAGTTCATCCATTTCGGTTGTACAGAAAAGTAACTTTCAAATTTTCCAATAACAATTTTATATGTATTAGAAGACTCCATACTGTTGCGTTGGCAGTAAGTTAATCACAGCTAAATTAGGGGCCATCCTCACTTTTCTTTCTTTCTCGCAGTGTCAGAACCTTGGGGAGAGCTCATCTTGCCCTTGCTATCATCTGTCCACAAAAACCTAACACAGTGTGCTTTGCCCCATCTGGATTTTGGTCACCTCTTGACCTCAGGTTGCCCTTGGGTGTCCCTTGCTCCTCTCCATGTAGATTTATCAGATCCTGCAGTTTTCTTTTAATTCCATGTTCTGCCTGAGACCCCTGTAAAAATTTGCTGCTTCCAGGCAACACTAGGGCAAAAAAATCTCTGGCGTGCTGCTAAGGTATTCTTGTCCCAACTCATACATACTTCTCTGAAGGCCTTATGGTCTCCAGGGGGCTCTACTGGTCAGTAAGTGCAAGATCCCCACTCCAGGGCCCAGAAAAATCCATGGTGTCATGCCTCTCTTTGTCTTCCCTCTCCCTAGCCAGAAAAAAAAGCTTTCTAGTCTCCAGGGAAAGCTCTGCTCTGAAACTTCATTCCACTCAACGTTTAACCTATGCCCAGGTCCTCTTGAGTCTTTTAAGAACATTGAATTTTTAGAGTGGAATGCTAGAATATTCTTTCTTTTCTGTGTTCTACCCTGTATGATCTGCCCTTAATGCGATGAGTATTGAACTGGTCTAGCTGCTTGAATTAGGAGTGGTGAAGAGGTGGAAAAAGTGAGCTAGCCAGGGAAAAACAGAAAACTAATAATTCCAAATATTATCCTGCCACACAGGGATAATAACATCTGTAGCATTGTTATAGAGTTCAGATGTGAATGTGAATTGCTCAGTAATGAGATTCTCAAAGAATAGGTAGATAGATACCACAATCCAGGCCATCTCTACTTCCCTCATGGTTCTAGTGGATGTGAGGGAGAAAGGTTGGGTGTAGTGTCCCTTTTGCTAATCCTGTTTCCCCTCTTGTTTTCCGTAACTCAGTGTTCTTTCTTTACTCATTTGTTTGTATTAGAAATTAGGGAATTATCTTGAACATCTTTCCTTTACCTCTTTTTTCCTAATCATTTCCCCAAAATCAATTGGCAAGTCTTGATTATTCTGTCTTCAGTGCCCTATCTCAATCTCTCTGTCTCTCTGTTGCTCTCTGTCTCTCTCTCTCCAGGCTTCTTCCATCTTTTTCCTGAACATTATTCTGATTTCCCCAACATCTATTCTTGCTTACCTTTGATTCTTTCCCCACAAGTAGCCAGAGGGGGCTTAAAAAAACACAAAACCTCTCACTGACTTGGCTTCCCATGACCAGATAAGAATAAAATGTAAACTCCATGACATGGTCTTTGAGGTCCCGCATCTGGCTCCTCCTTGAACTTCATTTTATTCACTCTGTCCAGCACAGGTGGACAATTTCCAGAGCCATGCTTCTTGGCGGTCCTTTCCCTAGTTGGCTGTCCCTTCCAGTCTCCATAGTTGAATGATCCCAACTTTTACGTGCCTCCATCACATCTCCATGCTGTCCTCTGACGCACTCACTTTCTAAAGATAAAACCTGACCTTCATCTTTGAGAAAACACAGAACATGATTTCTGAGGTCCCTAAAGTAGCTTCATGTTTCCTCCAAAATACCTTTCTCTTCACTGGTCATCTCCTCAACCGTGTCACAGCGGACATGCCCACACCCCTTCCCACTTGTTCTTGTTCATGGGCTTCTTGTCCTCCCTCAACCTAGAGTTGCCTGAAAACTAAGACGATCACAGGGCACCCAATTAAACTGGAATTTCAGATAAATGGCAAACAAAATTCTTTGCTACAAGTATGTCCTGAATATTGCATGAGGCATACTTACGCTAAAAAACTATTCACTAGGGCGCTTGGGTGGCTCAGTCAGTTAAGCAATTGCCTTCACCTCAGGTCATGATCCTGGAGTCCCGGGAACGAGTCCCGCATTGGACTCCCTGCTCAGCAGGGAGTCTGCTTCTCCCTCTGATCTTATCCCCTCTTGTGCTCTCTCTCTCTCAAATAAATAAATAGAATCTTAAAAAAAAACCTATTCACTATTTTTCTGAAATTTAAGTTTAACTGAGTGTCCTGTAGTTTTCTTTGCTTAAATCAGGCAACCCGACACCTACCTTCTTAAAATTGTTTCTCCTTCTCTTTCTTCCTTTCCATTGGGTGCTCCCACTCAGCTTTAAACTCTCAAGCTACTTCCACTGATAAATTCTTAGCACAAAAAAATCATTCCCTTGATTCTGTTATCCTTCAAGCTAGTGCCCCAACTTTGTGGTCTAGTCTCTATTTCAAGTTTCTTACTTGCTTTCCGTTCGTTAGATCTTTGCAATATGATTTCTGGTTTGACTACTCAATACTCTCCTTAAATATCACAAATGCTTTCCAGATTCCCTCTCCTGCAATCTTCATATCCAATTAGGCTTCTCATTTGGGTGTCCCGCAGATATTTCCCCTTACACACTCTGTTCTCCTAAATGTTAAAGAGTTAACTTTTAATTGCCCTCTGTAATTTATCCCTCTTTCTGTCCTAATTGTTGTGATTTAAAAGCATCTACATAGATCTAGTTGCCTAGGCTGAAATCCGTGGAGTCACATTCCTCCTTATTTATCATTCCCAATATAATTGGTTACCAGCCTTTATGGCTTCTGTCTTTGGAATAAACCTTTTTCAATTTTCTCTTCTTTACCTCACTAACTTCCTGTCTCTGCTTTAGATTAGGCTTCTACCATTTCTCATGTGAATTAGTAGCAATTTTAGATCAAAGGGGATGCAACATTTTGTATGTTTTATATATATGCCAAATTAACCTCAAGGATTGTGCCAAATTTAACTCCTGTCAGTAAGGGATAATAATGTTAATTTTCAGGAATCCCTACCCAAACTGATTGTTGTCTTGGAAAACAGCTTTGGCAGTACAACAGGTTAAAATGCCATTTCAGTGTTTTAATTGCATTACTAAGAAAGTGGAAAACATTTTTTAGACTCCAGATTTTTTGAAAACTCAAAGGTGGATCTACATCTCCTGCTGAAAATCTTGTGTTGCTTCCCATTGCCAGTGGGATGAAATTTAAAGTTCTTGGCATGACATTTAATGCTTTTCACTACCTGGCCCCCAAATATTTTCCCAGGTTTTATTTCACATGATCTTCTCCCCACATGCTGAGTGAAAGGAAGTAGAGAAGGAGACTTTGGTAATTTCCTTGTGGTCAGGAACTGTCTTTTTTCTCTCTCCTACCACTGTAATCCTAACTCTAGCACATAGTAGGTGCTTAATGAGTGGAAGGGTGATGGCTGAGAGTGAGATGAAGGGGAATGAAGGTTTTGGTGGAGGTGTGTCGGAGATATCCTCGGGTTTATGGCCCCAAAATGCCTGTTATCCCTAATGCTACCTGTCTGTGGAAGCTATGATATAAAAGTAGATAATCTGGGATAATTCACAAAAATGGGCATGTAGTTGTACATGTTGATAATATCTTCACCAATATATGAGGAAAAGCAAGGACGCCATTTTCTGGGAGCCACAATAGCAATCCCTTCACCAGCAATCTTAGCTGGCTAGAACCCTCATGCCTACCTTCTGGGCTTCCAGACCTAGTGATTGGCTGGCAGGGATTTGCTGACCTTTCTTCAGCTTCACCCAAGATGACAATACCCAGGCACCACAGCTACGCACAGCCCCAGTCACCCCCTGCCTCCTAGAGCCCGCTCCTCTTCCTGTGCGTCCCTGGACAGCTCCCTTCCAGTCTCAGAACCACCGATAGAGGGCAGCTCTCAGATCGTCTTTGCTGCACCCTCTAGTGGCCACTAGGTTGTTGCACAACTACCAGAGTTGAACTAGGGCAGTAATGTGTGCAACCCTGCAATATTATCACAAAGCATTCACTCTGTTCCAGCTAGTTTTCCCTGGAACACAGCTCTTGTTCCCTGTATGGCTCAGACAAGGTCTGAATCCATTTCGGAGGATTCTTGGCAATAGCCCCAGATCTCCTCCCTCTTCTCTTAGGGCACAGTGTCCCTTACAGATTCCATAGTTCCATAAAGGAGATGTGTGAATTCAATGCTAATATAATGATCCTGAGTTCTGTGTCTGATTTATAATCTATGTTATAAGACCGCCACTTGGTATTAATACGTTACATATTTGCATTAATTGCAATATAAGGGAACACATAATAGTTCGAAATGGTGGCATTGCAGCTTGACAGTCCTGATTTATGAAAATAAAGAACAGTGTGGAAGATGTCATCTTGCCAGTAATCTTTGTATTCTGAACTGCTCCCATTTTTAGGCCGAGTGACTCTCACGGTTCACGCTCATTTTACTTTGGGGGGAAGAAGCCACCCCGAGTTACAGAGAGAATCTTTCCCTAAACTCGCAGCCTCACTGCAGCACAGCCCATGCTCAAAACTGTCAGTCTGATGCCCAAGTTGTCATTTTTGTCCTGCTGACTCTCTCCCCAGAGCCCGATGGAGTCTCCTTGAGGCAGCCGAAGGAGTGACAGATAGACAAGTTGTATAGTGGGGCCATTTCAGGCAGCCACATGAGGTATGGAGAATGTGATTTATAGGTATTTTTTTCCCCAGGGGAAGATGGATTTCATTATTTTCCACCTCAGGTAAGGGGTAAACCTCTGGGCTTGACCTTGGAAGGTTGTGCGGCTATAATATGCTGGCTGAAGTGCTGATATAGAGTAAAACCTCATTAAATCAATATTGGTTATTCAAAATCATGCTTGATTGGAAGCAACTGCTCTCCCTCAGCTGCCTCATGCCTCACTGTTCCTTGAACAAAAATATTAGCTACTTTAAAGTGGGCTAAGCTGTGAAGTTTTCCTGGTCCTTGGAGTTATATGGTTATTTCCTACTTTTCAAATAGAAGGCAGTTCTGAAACACCAAGTCCAAAATTGATTATAATTTACTACTGTCACATGTAGGTTCATTAACAAAAAAATCCTGTCTGTTTCAGTAAAAAAGTCATGTGTTTTCTCCTCCCATTGGCACACGTGTACAGTGAATGCTTATTGGAATAAAGAAGCTTATGGGTCCCTAGGCACATAGAAGTTATGTAAATAAACAGCCTTGGCTAATTATCCATGCCAATGGTCAACCGGAATGCAGATGGATGAGCTCCATTGTCAGTTTAAAGGCTTCTTTTAGCCAGAGTGAGGCCGGGTTGAAGGAGCTGGGAGAAGATTTGAGGTCATAGGTGATCTTGGACCATTTTACCTCCCATCCACTTCCCACCAAACCAAACCTATGGTAATAGACATTACCAAAACCCATCATTAGGGTTTTCAATAAAGGATATCAAAATACCTCAGAAGAGAACAGGCAGCTAGAGGTCTGGTTAACCCACACATTAATAAGTAGCAGTTGTATGTTTATCTTCATGATCACGCCAGAAACTTCCAGATGTATAATGCAGCATGCAGATCCCCAGAATGCTGGGCCTTCCTAGGCCTTCAGAGGCAGTACTGTATATTTGTATGTTTGCCATCTCTTGAATAAAGTTTTTAGGGTTTAAATGAGGCAAGCTGTTGGATTGAGTGTTTGCTTTCTCTAAACCTTCTTTCTTTCCTTTGGTCCTTTCCCTGGTTGAAGCCAGGATAGAGCCTGTTGCTTTTGTCTTTACTATGCCCCCCTCCTCCTAAATCCCTCCAAATTTCCAGATCTGTTCTGTGGGGAATGGGAATGGGTCCAGGTGGTGTTAGGGTGGGGCTCCTGAGAGACCAGAAATTAGATCTGAGTTAAAGAAGGCTGGGAAATGGGGTTCTGGCTGCTCTGGGGTCCTGGCTTGGAATCCCTTACCACCAGCCATCATGTGGGATAGGGATGAGGAGCTGTTTGTGTTTGGGGATCCCATCCTCAGTTTTTCCTCTTACTTCAGGGACACTTCTAGGTATCCCAAAATCCAGGATATAGGGATAAAACCAGGCACATCTTTCCTGAAATGCATATGCTTGGTGATCTTCCATGGCTACTGACCATGGCAAGACCTCTGCCTTGCAGCTTCCCCTGGCTCCTGCTGCTTCACCCCAGCTGGGATCCTGAACAGCAAGGCTCTTCTTGTCTACTTTGGGAAGGCTGCCAACTTGCCCATGTGGATGTGGCTTTAGAGGTGACCAGTATAAGCCTATTTTGAGAAAACCTCATACATGGAAAGCAGAATTTATAAAACCAAGAAATGAGGACATGGTCTCTCCGGTAACAAAGGGAATTCTTCCAGATTCCTGTAAACCATTAACTTTCCTAGAAGTGTTTTCAGTGTTCCTCATTTTGCTTACAACATTCTTTTTAAGGTGCCTTTCTACAGAGTGAGCAGGGGAAGCCCTCGAGGTTGTATAAAGGGACACGTGGGCTGAGAGTTTGGAGACCTTAACACAGGCAAGGAAGCCTGTAATCCATGGTGGCTGGGATGGAAGAGTAGCTGAGGACACTCAGCAAATTAAAGACATTTCTCTTTTATCCATTCCTTGTCCTCATTAATTCCCCAATGCACTGTTTTCCCAGGACTGCAATGAAATGAACCTTGCTCATGATTTGTCTAGTCATAATTAGAGTCTTCCTTTCTCTTGTTAGACAGTAATGCCAATAATGACTGCAAACATTTTGTCTTCTTTTAGAAAGGCAAAGAGCCAAAATCGCTATATCTGTGAGTTGATGTCAGATTTATAATGCTGAGATGCAAGCTTCACATGCCATATGTGTGCCAAAATTTCATTAAGCTTTTGGAAGGTTTAACCGTGCATTAAGAAGAGATCCTGTTTTTTCCTGATGAATTTTTCTTCCTATTTATTTGCACTGGAAACCAGAGCTTTCTGTTTACCATGACTCATTTTCAGGGGAGGCAAGTGGGAGGGAAGGGAGAGATGAGGGGAGGTAAGGTATCCGATGGGAAGTGAAGGGGAAGGAGGTTTGGGAAAGTCCGAGGGCAATAGTAAGAAGAGGAGAGCGACAGATCAAGGGAGAAAGGAAGAGAGGCTAAGGAATCGGATGAGTAGTCGTGTGTGCATGTGTAAGGCAAGTGGATTACTTAGAAAGAAGCCAACAAAATAGAGGGAAAAGTTAACTTGATTGACTTGCTTTGGCTAGGTCTCTTCACCTGGGCTCACACCCAGGCACACCAGAGGACAGTCTAAAAATAGGTGGAATTTATCACATGTGGTTAAGCAGATTACTCCCAAGGGGGTGTTTCCCATTTCCCAGGGCCCAAATGGTGAGATCCCAGCCATTTTGCACTGCAGAAGAGGTAATTTACTTCACACAAGTGAGCACTTGGCTCCCGGGGAGAGTATTTCTTCCTTTCTGCTCATAACAGAATGGGGTTCAATATTCCCAGCCCTGTTGGTGGGAATTACATACCCATAAACCAAGGAAATGAGATAATTAATGGATTTTGATATTCTTTGGATGAGAGAAAGGCAGCAAATCTTTCCAGGACTCCTGACTTAGGCTCCCTATCCCACCCCTGTGTGGCAACTCAAGAATGTTTTAGAAAATTGTGCTTAAAAGCTAGAGACAGAACACACATTTCTTTCCTTTCCTCCCCCCTTCCCTCCAGTGTTGGCACCCAGAAGTGCATTTCTCATATGTAAGATTATTCCAATGGATAATTCAGTCCCCAGGCGCTGGGAAAAATAGGTTTGGAGTTTGATGAGCTGCCTGCTGCTGGCTCCTCTGTTTTCTGGCATCAAGTTTTCTCAATAGTGGACTCAACAGTTGCATTTTTCACCTACAAAAGAATTGCTATCAGAAAACCAGACAGCGGATAATTGTATTTTGCGAATTGACGGTGAAAACTACTTGGTTTCAGCCAAGGTCCAAAGACTGATAATGTTCAACCAGGAGAAATGGTTTGTGTGGGAGAATTCATTTTTGGGTGCTCATTTTTACTGGAGGAAAGAAGTTTGCTTAAGATTTTTAAATAATTCTTCTCTAACATGCAGCTAGAAGGTTCAGAATCTTTAACAGCTCTGGTGAACCCTGCTCTATTAGTGTGAGTGCAAGACTCCTGGAAAAACTGGAGGCTCCAGCTTCAACCAGAACCTTCATCTATCTCCTCAAACCCACCAGGAAAGAGAATAAAAATACATGCCATAAATAGCGAATGTGTTGACACCTCACCACCTGGCTGTACTGGACAAGGAAACATGAAGTGCTGAGTGTTTCCCTCCGAGCACAAACCTAGGGCTGCTCCCACACCTAGCTAGAGCAGAATCAAGATGTTTCCCCAGAAGTGCATCAGCTGTGCATGTGGGCCGGGCTCATCCATCCAAAGCTGCCGAAGAACAACAGCTTCCTTTTCCTTCTCCCACTTGGCCCACCAGGATGACTGCAATTTTCTGGAACTCCTATTTTGTGTCATTTTTCACTGAACCTTGAGCGAGATAGAAAGAGAGACCTACATTCTCCTCCTTGCTCTGGAAAAAATGTACAAGGGAGTGAGAATAAAGGCAAAGCCTGTGGATCTGTTCCTTACACACATTGGACTCATTCCCACCTCTGTGCATGCTGTTCAACCGACTTGGAACACCCTTCACTCTCCCATCAGCACCCATTTACCTAAATTTTATTCATTCTTCAGGACTCATTAAATCCCATCTGCTTCATGAAGATTTTTCCATCTATGAGTTTACTCCCTCCCCTGGTCTCCTATATCTACAATCTGTCCCAGAATTTAATGTGCATACAGACCATGCCTTGTATTTTTTCTCTGTTTCCCTCCTGTACCCGTACAATGGTGTCCATAATAAGCTTCCAGAAAAGTTTGTTGATTGACACATTGAGGAGATGAGCTGAACCTCATTCTCCTTTCTGCAGTAGGGAACAGGGGCTGAGAAAGTTATAGTGTGTGTCTCACATGTAAGATTATCCCAATGGATTTCTGGGTCTGGATCCTCACTAAAGAGCAGTCTTAAGGACAAGGGGATCGTCCCCTGCCCCCACACCTCCTTTTTTCTCTCCACTCTAATTTTTGTATGGACCAAGGTAAGATAAAATGGCTATGACATGGGAAGGGCAGGCCCCAGGCAGGGGGGAATTCGCACAAGCACGGAAGGTACCACCTGCTGTTCTTCCTGTGTAAATGTTTCTCGGGATCAGGCTTTCAGAGCTCAGTCTTCAGCTCCCTCAGAGACTCCCTAAACAAAATAGTGTGATTACAGTGAGAAGCTGAATTGAATACCAGGAGGGCACAGGACAGGGAGTAACCAGCTCTGTTCTTAAGGTTGGTGATGGGGAGCTGGGGATGGTGATGGTGGTGGGGTCATGCAAGATTTCACAGGGCAGGAGACCTTGGAATTGGCTCTCAAGTCTCGGGTCAGAGTCCTGGTCCTTTAGCCTGGCACCGAGAGGGAAGGGCCCCCAGAAGCCCCGCGGAGAGATGCCCTAGTTCCAGGGCCCTAGGTAGCGGCACACATGGATGTCCTCCTTGACACTCGTTGGCATTGGCAGTGCTGTCACAGACCCAGCAGCTCGGGGGGAGGTAGCGGAGTGCTGTGAAGATTCTTCCATCCTATTTCCCAGACACGCAGAGCTGCCTCGAGAAGAGACTTCTAGCGATGGGCAGCTGGGAACCCAGGGGGCCAGGATGGCCAAGCAGCTTTCCAAGGCTGGCTGGCAGTGACACAGACATGCTGAACAGTACTCTCTGATGAAGGCGAAGGGGAAATCTGCTCTTAAGATTGAATCCAAACTGCAAGTGGTAGGGACAGAAGGCTCAGTCCCGGTGTGCCTGTTGTCAGGGATCTGTCAGAGCCACCGCTCTCCGGGAGTCATCAGCTCACTGCACAGCAAATCCCTTTGTTGGGACACCTGGTGGCCAGTGGCAGCAGCAGCTTGATCAACACTGTGCACTGACATCAATTAAAAAACAAACAAAGCAAACTAGAACGTGGCTCTCCCTTTGGATGCCTGCTACGTCTGGTGATTTCTAATGCCACCTTCAGGATTTGCTGAGAACCGATTGGGTTTGGCAGCCCTGGGTACCAGTTTATTTAAAAGAGCTTTATTTAAAATGAAATAATAGGGAAGGAAACCAAAGGAGGGGTGATTCGCCGTGTGGTCCCAGGCTGCTTTCAGTGTTGGGACATGGTTTCGAGAGAAGCATGAGAAGATGGCGGCTCCGAGGCCTGAGTTGTGGACTGACAACGAGGGAGCCATGGTCCCGATGGGGGCCTGAGAGGAAGCAAGCAGGGTGTGACATGCCCGGGGAGACCACGCAGGGCTTTTCCCTGTGATGTGTTGTTCTGACCAGTCTGGAGGCTGGCTGTTACTTACCCATCCATTTGAAAATATTTCCTGAACATTTCTGATGTGGAGGGCGTGTGCTTGGTGTGGGACATACAAGGCCACTGTAGTCTCTGTGCTCCTGGCGCTCACGGTCTAGTCCTGACATTTGACCGGAATGGGGCTCATTTGGTGCAAGACAAGGACCACACGAATTAGTCTAACAATTTCATTATTCCTTCCGTCATTCTTTCACTTGACTTAACCTCTCTTCATGAATTTCTAGCCCTGACTTGTGTTTGAGGAGTTCGGCACTTCATGGAGGTGGCCATGGCAAAGAAAAGGCACTCTGGGGAGGGCACAGAGCAACCAACTCGGGTGTTAGGGTTGTGGGGGCAGGGGGCTGGCTTGTGGAAGTTCCACAAGGGCAGGAGACATTTGGATTGGGTCCCGAGAGAGGAGAATTGTGAGGAAAAGAAGAGGAAGGGACTGACAGCCAAAGGGAGGGTGGCCTAGCCAGGGCACCTACATGGATGAAAGCACTGGACAGGAGAGGAAGCGGGCACATCCGATAGAATGGGCAGGTGGACCGATGGAGGCCAGCCGTGTGTGTGTGTGTGTGTGCGTGTGCATGTGCGTGCGTGGGTGCGCATGTTTGGATGCACATGCTTGGGCTCTGTGTTTGTGCTCTGTCTGAAAATGTTGGATTCGTATGCTGCTGGGATGAAATCTTAGAAGATGCAAAATTCTGCAATCTGACTTTGAAGGGGAGCAGTAAAAATGTGGGCATGACACACCCAGATCTGCAAAATGTGAATTTGCCTTCACACTTCAGCCTCCATCAGTGTTCCTTGTTTTTCTACGTCCTCTATTTGTTATTGAGAAAAGTCTCCAGATTTCCAGGAGAGGTGATCATCACAAGAACGTCATGGGTGTGCTTTACTCCTCCGTGAGTTCCGACGCTGGAAGCAGTTTGTTGACAGGCCGGGATTCAGGCAGGAAGGCAGGGTACTGTACTGGGCGGGCTGGGCGGGTGGCCAGGGCCGCTGACCCCCACCCTGGAAAGAGAAGTTTCCACCAGGGCTATCACTACTCTGGATTTCTACAAAGTAACATTTCAGGGACAATCTGTATGTTTTAACAAATTTTGCTATTATGGACAAAGCTGGAATTACTTCTAATCATTTCACGAGGGACATTTTAAAACTTGCTGACGATTTTGCTATTTTGTCGGTGTGGAACTGACCCATTTAAACCTTCCAGTCATATTAATTTTTAATTTAAATTTAATGAAATTAATTCAAATTAAGAAGGTGACCATTATCAATTTCCTTTCCTATTAGTTCCTTAATGCTTTAGCAAATTGCATTCTAAACTTCTCCTTCAACGAGCTAGATACATATTCATGGGTTTCCTAAGAAAAGATGAATTTGATCTTGATATGCTAATCCATAGCCATGGCAGCAGTCAAGGAGCAGCTAGGGAGAGAAGTGCATTCTGGTATTAATTATGAATCAGGCATTAAGAGCTGGTAAATAATTAAAGCTTCATGTGTCACAACACAAGTTAAGGATCAGTGTATATTTCCATTACCAAATGCGTTTGGGGGCTATTTCTAGCCCTATTTTGATACTGACTGAACATAAACTGGGATGCAACTAGGTGACTCTCATTCATAGAAATCTCATCGTGCAGAATTTTGAACTTACTGAACTACTGGTGTAGGGATGCATCCCATTTCAGAAGCTGAGGTCTGGTGTTTCTCGGAGCTTCTGGGTCATCAGCCCCCTCCCCTTAAAGTTTCTCCACTCTTTGGGGGGGTTCTGTGCAGAGGAGTCATGAATTGGGCAAGAGGTTGTGCTGCTTTGAGTATGCACAGATCAGTCATCTCTGCAGCACCCAGGAGCTGGTTAAAAGTGCAGGGTCACTTGCCTTAGTTTCCTCTTCTACCGTGGAAGGGAGGCTGTGTTCCACTTTGGCTCTCCCCGGGTTCTAGATCTCCAGCCTCCCCTCCTCTGCATCCCACTCTGAGGGGCTGGGTGCTGCTGAGGGCCGGCTGCAGGCCTTTACTGAGGTGCCGGAAGCGGCGGTCTTGGGTCTGAATCCTGGTTCTGCTCCTTGTTAGCTGTGATCTTAAGTAGGTTCCTGTGATCTTAAGTAAGTGGGAAGGGCACTGCCTACCTCACCGGGCTGTTGTCAGGAGCGAATTTCTGTGGGAAATAATGCTTTCCAGCCGCACAGCAGTCTGCAAATGGGAGTCATGATAATGATGATGGTGAGGAAGGCACTGAGGCAAGAGTAACTTTTAGAGGAAAGATTTGGTGGCCAGGAAGGAGGTGATTAACTCAGTGGACAATGGAAGGATGTTAGAGATTCTTGAAAAAATAGTCATGCATTAGGCTTGACGGCCTCAAGGGAAGTTGAAAGGAGAGGTTTCTTGGCATGGGTTTTGGGAGAGCAGGAATTATATTCTCAGAGAGTGAGACTTGCCCTGGAAAGGAGAGGAGAAGGGCATTTTAGAATGAGATGCTAGCGCCCCATCTGTCCAGACCTCTTCGCATCCTGACTTTCTCTGCCTCAAAATGCTATCTTGGTTCCACTGAGGAAACGAATGTGACCTCATGGGGATGTCAGCCTTTTCTCTGGATGTGACAAATAAATACCCTTCGCGTCTTTTCTACAGTTCAAATGAAACGAGGAAGGGAAAGAAAACGTTTGAAATTCTGAAGTCTAAAAACCTCAATTTAAGAATTTCTACTTTATAAAGACACCTGGGGTTACCTTTTTCAGAGACCCCTATTTCATACCCCAAATGGTAAGTGTTCTTAACGGAATTGGGCCTCTCGAGTCTTTTCCACTCTACAGAATCTCCTTTCTTCGGTTCCCTTAGTCACTTCTGCTCTCGAGAAGTATGAAAATGATATTTATTACAATAATAAATGTTGACCTCTTCAGAGATAGAATGAGCCGTTACTGGGATGAGGTTAAGAAGCCCAGAAGCCCCAGGAATGTTTTCATTGTCCTTTCAAAATGCTGGGTGAGCCGCTAAACAAGAATGAGAACCTCTGGGCATTTCCCATCAGTGGCAGCATGTCACAAGGTCACAGGCTCTGGCCCTGCAGGGACATATGAATATCAAATACGAAGGGCTCCTTCTTCCTTATTCTCTAGAAGGCACAGTGTGGAATTACCCATTATGGCCATGAATTGCCACTTTATTTTCATGGCAATGAAAGGAAGGAAAGCTGAACATTAACAAAAAACCAAAACCCTCATCTTAAACTTTTTCAATTTTTAAGCCCACAAATACAGGGGTCAGAACAAGAGGCCCTTCTTTTAAAAAATATTTTATGTCAGGTTGTGCCGTATATAGTATTTACCAAGCTTATTTTCTCTCATCTGGGAGGTAAAGGATTTTTTACCAGCTCCACTCACAAAGCAATTTATAACCATCTGCTGAAGTATATTAGAATTAGAACCTCAACTTCCCATTTAAATTTAGGGCACTGAGTTTGATCAGGTATTGGTAGATTCTGAAACTTTGAACTTGGTTCCAGAATTGGTTGTTTGCGGAATCTTTTAGGTTGGGGGCAGGGAGGAAGAAGGGGACAGAGGGTGCTGCTAAGGTCTAACGTCAGAAATTTCCTTTCTCCTTCCTGTCTCCCCGAGCACTGTATACCTCACTTTACACACAGAGTGGGTGTGACTCACACTGTATATTGTCTTCATTTGGGACCCTGAGAGGCAACGCAGCTAAGTGGGGAAGGACTTGGGCTCAGGAGCCAGCTGCCTGGGCTTACACCCTGTGTCAGCCACCTACTAGCTGTGGGACTTAGGCAAGATACTCTTTGCCTCAATTCCCTTATCTGTATAATGCTGCTAATGGTAGTTCCTACTTGTAAGGTCACAGTGAGGATTAGATGAGTTAATACATGCAATGCACTCCAAGCAGTGCCTGGCATATAGTAATCGGTATGTATTTGCTTACTCTTTCTCATCCCAGCTGCTTGACCCTGAGCTCAGAGAGAGAATTCATCTTTCTATTTCCATAGTGCCAGGGATAGTGCCGTTCAGTGGTGCATATACATCATTCCACCAATATTTAGCACATGCCTGCCGTGAGTCAGGCCTTGACTGAGAGGCTTGATAACTGCCCTTCTGGAAGGAATGGTTTCCTCGGGGAGAAGAGCAAATATTGCAATACTGCTAATTGGGGAAGTTTGGGATGCTATGGAGCACATACCTAAGAGGTGCTTATCTCAAACCTGTGGGGAGCAGGTCAGGCTTTCTCGAGGGAAACTGCACCTTAGCCGAGTCTGTAGGATGAACAGGAGAGCAGAGAGGATTCTAGGTAAAGGGAAGCACCTGTGAGAAGGTATCCCATGAACAACTGTTGAATGAAATGAAATTCTGGTCAGCTTTTGAGAAGGTGAGGGAACCTCAGCATCTTCTTAAATTATTGGTTGAAACAGGAATACCATTACTGATGGCTATACCTTAATTCCTTGAATAAGGATGAAGGTGGAAGAAGGCATCCTGAGAAGAGTCCCCTTCTGCCAGGAGGGTCTTCCAGTGCTCAGGTCTCTGTGCTAAAGCCACCTTGGGCACATCTCTGTGCTTTATGAAACATTTTTCCCCTCAATCCCCCCTCCCTTGGCCCTTCCCTTTCCCTCCCTCCCTCTTTCTCTTTCTTTTTCTATTTTTCTTTCTTTCTCTCTTTCTTTCTTTCTTTCTCTCTCTCTCTCTTTCTTTCTTTCCTCCCTCCCTCTCTCCCTCCCTTCCTTAAATTTAGATTTAATTGACATGTTAGTTTGAGATGTACAACATAATGATTCCATATTTGTGGATACTGGGAAATGATCACCATAATAAGTTTAATTAACATCCATCACCATAACACATTGTTACAAATTTTTTTTTCTTGTGGGGAAAACTTTTAAGATCTACTCTCTTAGCAACTTTCAAATATATAATACAGTGTTATTTATTTATTGCTACAGATTTATTCAACACACAACAGTCTCCTTCAGCTTTACTGAGGTGGCTGACCATGTGTACGACCAAATCCACCTCTAAACTGGAATTCAGTTGCTGACCCAGTCCCAGCCTCAGCTCTCTTGTCAGCACCAGGGGCACAGTGCTTTGTCCATAGGTGTCTCTGTCAGCTTCCCCTCACGTGAGTCTTGCAGGTCGCTCTCCTTCCAGACCTTTGGGCCGTAGTCCACCAGTCTCAGGACGGCTGTGGCTCAGAGTGGCAGGCACCATCTCAGGGGCAGGTGGAAGCAATCATGGAGATCCTGGATATGCTGGTTGGTAAGCTATCACTAGAAGTGCCTCCAGGCAAACCGTTCCTTTACGTAGCCTCATGATCTGAGAGGCTGTATGGACTTCATGATGTTAAGATCGGGCACATTCTTGTTTGCCAGCTCAGGGTGTTTGGGCATGTGGACATCCTTCTTGGCCACCATCACTCCCTCCTTGAAAAGGACTTCATAAATGGCAATATGGTTCTTGGGCATCAACATCTTGGTGGCTGCTAAGTCTGGGGCCGGGGCTGGAAAGGCAATACAGTATGAACAGTAGTCACCGTGCTGTACCTTCCACCCGCAGGACTTAGTTCGTAAGTTTGTGCTTTTTAACTACCTTCTCCCCATCATTGCTTTCTTATACATGTATTTTAATGCCCTCTTTCTCTAAATCCTGGTCTGTCTCTAGCAGCTTACCCTGATAGTGGTGGTAGATGTTTTGACTGCAGAGGAACGCACAATTCATTGCAAAGAACACATAGGTCAGGTTTCCTTCATTGCCATCCTCAGACCTGGCAAAACTCTGCCATCCTTGAAGGGAGATTTGTTCCCATGTGGATTGCTCAGGGCCACCACCCCTTCACTCCTGCTGAGCCTCACTTGTACCCTCTCTGTCTTCCTCATCATGTCTTCATATGATAAAGCCAGCTCTTGAACTGGAAGACAGTGGGGTTAAATTAAAACATTTATTGGCTAGTCGTTTAAAAGCCGTGGAGCAAGAGGTAAAATGTTGCCATGTTCTCATGGGGGAGTTTTGGCACTGGACAGAGGTGACCCAGTCACCACCTTCCTTTCCCTTGAGAGGAGCGGAATTAGCCCTTGTCTGTATATGGCGCCTTTCTCTGAAGATAAGTCCTTGATTGAGTTGGAAGCCTTGTTGCTTTTCATGCCCTTTGATAACAGGGTCCCCTTGACTGTCAGTAACCTATTCAGCATTTGACTCAACATGATCAGTAGCTTTCCATTAATGCTCTTGGACCCAGAGGAAGCAGAACAGATGAGAGAAGGCGAGTGGGGTGATAGATACTTCAGAATCACCCAGAGGTAAATGGTTATTTCATATAGAGAATTCAGGAGAGAGATTCACTCTAAATATACATATTTCCCCAAGACAGGTGAGTGATTGCATTGCTCTCTGGAGGCGGCTGAGGTGGCCGTCAGCATTTTGAGAATTAGCCTACTTTGGCCTTCCTTTCCATGAAGAAGAAAATGTCCTTAGAATAAATCTCCCCCAAGAGAACTTTCTAGAACAACTGAATATGTGCACTGACTTTCCCAAAAAAGCCTGTGTTTTTCTTTTTATGGTGAATTTATCATTCCACAAAATGTGGGAGATAGGACTGCAATATAAAGTGATTTCTCATGAGGAGATGAGCAGCAAGATTAGATAAGTAGGAGGTTTCACATGCCAGCCTCTCTGCCATGCCTGTTCGTGTGTTTAACATTTGGAAAATGCCCTCAGAGGTGTTTAGGAAACATGCAGAGTTGGCACACAATTATGGCAATGCAACAGGGCAGCCACGCCCAGAGCCCTGGGCCTATGCAAATGCCACCAGATAGGAAAGAAACAGGAAAACATGGCTCTCAATGAAAAATGGAAACGATCTCATCATGTTTCTCTAGTTAGGAACCCACTTAGACTAGGTGCTAGAGTAGGTTTGCAACAGCATTTTATGGACCCATACTTCCTTCCCTCTAGTCCCCATTGCATCTTCCTCATAGCGTCATGGACACCTTTTATTATTCATTTACTGATTTATTTGCTGCACCTTAAAGGTTATGTAGACTTCCTTTGCAATAGTCTCTTTTAAAAAACAGCATTTGTTTAAAAATGGTCAAAGTGGGGCGCCTGGGTGGCTCAGTTGGTTAAGCGACTGCTTTTGGCTCAGGTCATGATCCTGGAGTCCCGGGATCGAGTCCTGCATCGGGCTCCCTGCTCAGCAAGGAGCCTGCTTCTCCCTCTGACCCTCCCCCCTCTCATGTACTCTCTTTCATTCTCGCTCTCTCAAATAAATAAATCAATCTTTAAAAAAAAATGGTCAAAGTAATATATGACATGAAAACAAAAACCCCAGGATTGCAAAGTGGCTTATCATGAGAGGAATAGAAGCTGTCTCACTTAGAACCATCTCTCAGCCCACCTCACAGAGGCAACGGCTTTGAACTTTTTTAGCTGTTTCTTTGCATAGTTATTGTTATTGATTGGTTTATTAACTTTAGACATTATTTGTTCTCTTTCTAGTATAATCATGTACCTCTAATACTCTACTCCTCACTCCTCCCTCCATTCTTTAAATAGATTATTTTAGTTGTAGCAGTGGAGTGATTATATTATTATGAGTATTTGACTATTTTACATTTCAGAGTCCAGTAGAGTATCATTATTATATTTTCTTTCTTCAGTAGCTGTTGGTTTTTCTTCATGTTTCCAATGGACTTTCTTTTTTCTGTGTATTGATTGCTCTTACATCCTTTACTATTCCAAATCTTTAAGAATATGTCAAACCCTAACAATGCCTGAGTTACTCCCCTCCATGCTCTGCCTCAATTTCCCCTTTGACTCTCCCTTTAGTGACTAGTTCACCATGAAACAGCAAGCTCCTTGAGAGGGTGCCATATCTTCATGTCTGTATATTCTTCATACCTATCACATTGTTTGGCATGTACTGGGCGTTCATTCCATATTTGATGAATGAATGAGTGACTGTATTTCCACAGAATGTTGAACAAACGAAGTTAGGCTTTATGGGCTTGAGTGAAATGACTTTCAGATGTTAAATGTGATAATATAATTTTTCGAATCTACCAGTTTACTTTCTCATCATCTTTACATTTTACTCTTGTCTTCACCTTGTGAATATTCACACGTTCCCAAACATAACCTGAACAAAGTATTATCAATCACATAAAAAGATGAGTTATGATTACTGAAGTCTAGATATGAAACAGATGCCATTCATTCAATAATTTAATGCAGTGTTTGCTCACCTAGCAAACTACTGTTTGCATATTTATTATTATGACCTCCATCTCTTCTTGGTGTGATTATTGACTGTAAGCCATATATGTAATTTCAGCTGTCGTGACTTCAGCTTTGCACTATCTGGTCCCTCTGTCTGGTATGTTTTCTCCATCACCTCTCACTCCCCAGCCCCTCCGACACCCATGCCTAAATTTCACCTACTCTTTCTTCTTAGCTTAGCTCCATCATCACTGGCCAGGCCATTTCTTTCCATTTGACACTCTCACATCATGAAGCACTTACCTCCACTGTAAATGAGCTTTGACCTGAGTGATTCTTTGATTGATTTTTGATGACTGTATCCTCCACTAGACTGTAAGCATCTAAGTGTGCAACGCTGTTTTGCCTTCTGTTTCATCCCTAGCTTTCTGTGTGGAACTTAGCACGTGGCAGGTGCTCAATTATACCATTAAAACTTTCCCCCATGATTTAATTTTTTAAAATAAGTCTTCCATGAGTTTAAACTTCTGGAAGTTTCTTTTCTAAAAATAATTGTCAAAAGTTGACTTTTGGGCTGTGTGAAGGACTATAAGAGTAGGCTTAAGAAATCTGGATTAGTGAGATATCAAGAAATCCAGGTAATTTTGTTGTTATTATTATTATTAGTTTTAAAGCAGTGTTTTCTAAAGTGGAGGTGTTTTCTATTGGGTATGGAAAGAAAATATAAGAACTTCTTTTCATAACTATTTTATTTTAAATGTGGTTTAATACTTCATCTGTGATTGTAAGTATTCAAGTCTTTCCATATAAGTGAATTTTCTAACTAATGCTTATTCCATTTAGCACAATAATATTTCTATATATACTATTTTTAACCAGTTTTTCCCAGTAGACACACAGACCTTTCTGCCATCTTTGAAAGAGTACATTGGCCTCAAGCTTTTTCCTGGTCATTGCCAGACACACTGGAGAGTAAAATGTACTTATTATTGATTTTAATGGGTTTGAACAACATATTAGTAGAAAAACTGGTTAGATGTGAAGACTGACTTTTTTAATGTAAGAAATCCAATATTGAGTGAATGCTAAAAGACCACTTGTAAAATATGAGCGGAATAAGAAGAATAACAATATAAGAAATACAGGTGTACCCACAGCCCTGTTTTAAAAATAGAATATTTTAATTACCCTTAAAACCTGGAAGTGTTACTTTCTCGATCCTTCTCTTTCCTTCTACCCTTAGATGCAACCATTATTCTGAATTTTGTATTCGTGATCATCTTGCTTTTTTATGGCTTCAAAATGTGTATTTGCAGCCTGAATAATATGTTATTTAATTTTGCATATTTCTGATTATAAATGGAGTCATACTATATGTACTCTGCAGCTTGATTTCTTCTTGCTGCGTATTGTGTTCATGAGATCATTTCTTATTAGGGAGTGTAGCCGTACTTTGTTCACTTTCACTGATGTGTGATATCCCATGTGAGATGACACAACATTTATTTATCCATCTTTGTGGGTTGTATCTAGGTTTTGCTATTACAAACAGCAGTGTTTGAATATGCTTTGCACCATCCTCTGTGCACATGTGCAAGAGCTTCTCTTGAGAACGAATCTAGGGTTGGAATTGCTGAGTCATAGGTTTATGTGTATTTTAAACTAGATAAAGCCAAAATATTCTCCAAAGTAATTGTCCAAATATACACTCCCAGTGGCAGAATTTATGAGTGTTGGATGTTCTACATTCTCTCTAGCACTTGGTATTGTCAAACTTTTAATTTTTGCTACACTGGTAAGTGTGAAGTGTTAATTCATTATAGTTTTAATTTGCTTTTCCCCAATTACTAATGAAATTGAACATTCCCCCCCCCATATTTATAGGTTATTCAGATTTTCCTTCCTATGAAGTGCCTGTTCAAGTACTCTGCCCAAGTTTTGTTTTGTTTGCCTTGTTTTGTGTGATCTGTGGCTCTTTATACTATATTTCATCAAATATAAGAGATCACTGATTGTAAGGGATGCTAATATTTTATTTATTGCTAAGAAATAAAAATACTAACAAATTGTGACACCCTGTTAATTGTAAGATATGTCTGATTTAAAAGATGCTAAACTATGAAAGAAATATGCATTTCAGAATGATGGAATATTATATATTCTGGATATTAATCCTTTGCCAATTAAATGTATTTTCAACTATATTCTCCAGTTTATATTTTGCCTCTATCTTCTTTGTACAGTCTTTTAATGCAAACTAGTTCTTAATTTAATATTTTACATTAGACTAATTTTAAAATCCTGTCCTCTATACTTTGTCCTGTATGCTTTATGTCTCAAGGAATCTTCCTCATACTGAAGTCATAAATATATCTTTCAGTATTTTCCTTTATACATTTCATGGGTTTGCCTCCCACATTTGAGATTTTAGTTCACCTGTAATTGATTTTGGAGTATGACCTGAGGAAGGAAGGTTTCAAAATAACATAAATTGTTCTAGCATCAAAAAAGCCCATTCTTTACCAACTGCCCTATAATTCTACTTCCATCTTAAATCAGGTGTCTATATATGTGGGTGGGTCTGTTTCTGGGCTCCCAAATCTGTTCCATTAGTATATTTGTTTCTTCCAACACTATTACTATGCAGATGGATATGGATCTACCATGAAGCTCCAGAAGCTTAAGCATCAGTACCACCTCATTTCAGTACCTCTCATTTGCTTGGATTCCTGATTTAATATTTATAATATTGGATTATTTTCTTTAGAAGCGTATTCCATTTACATAAACTTTAGGCCCGACTTAACCTGGATCCACCCTTTTGTGCAATCTTAAATACTAGTAACTCAAGTCCTCTCCCTGCCCCCCATTCCTGTTCTTCTGGAATGCCTCGCCTATTCTTGGGCCTTTGCTTTTTTGTATGCATTTTAGAATCCCCTTGTCATCGTTCATAAATAAACTTCAGTATTTTCAGTGGAATTACATCACATCTCTGAGTAAAATCGGGCAACTTTGACATCTTTGCCACATTGAGTTTTTCAACCCATGATCATGGTGTATCTCTCCATTTATTTAGCTCTTCACTAATGTCTTTCAATAGAGTTTTCTCTCTCTTTTTTTTAAAGTAGGCTCCATGCCTAGCACAGAGCCCCACATGGGGCTTGAACTCACAACCCTGAGATCAAGACCCTAGGTGAGATTGAGAGTTGGATGCTCAACTGACTGCACCACCCAGGTGCCCCAAGTTTTCTAATTTTTTGGGAATATTTTATGTATCTTTTATTATTAATCTATTTTATTATTAAATCTATTATTATTAATAGATTTATTTCTTGTACTTCATGTGTTTGGGGGTACTGTAATGAATATCTTTTAAAAATTGTATATTGTAAATGTTATTGATGCTATATAGAAATGCGATTAATATTGAACACTGATTTTGTATTCAGCAGCTTTGTTTATCTTCATTATTAGTTCTAATAGCTTAGTTTTGGGGGAATCCTATGTTAGTATCGTCAATTTTGTTTCTCTTTTTCCAGTCATACTCCCACCTTCCTTCCATTCCTCCCTCCTTCTCTTCTTCTTTCTCTTCCTTTTCTCCTTTCCTTCATTCTTGTTTTACTACACCACCTAGGGTCTCCAGTGCAGTATTGGAGAGATGATAGTCATCTTGTCTTCTTTTTTAAAAGCAGCTTTATTGAGACATAATTCACCTACCATACAATTCATCCATTTAAAGTGTATGATTCCCTGGTTTTTAGTATATTCAAAAAATGATGCAACCATCGCCACAATTTAATTTTAGAACATTTTTATTACCCCACAAGGAAACTCTGTATCTATTAGCAGCCACTCACTCTCCATCCTAACACTCCTTTGCCCCATCTCCATCCCTGACTCAGCCAATCCTAGGCAAGCCCTGATCTTTCTGTCTCTCTAGATTTGCCTATTCTGGATGTTTCATATAAATGGAATATGTGGCCTCTCATGGCTGGCTTCTTCCACTTAGCAGAATGTTTTTAAATTTCATCCATGTTGTGGCATGTATCAGTACTTAAATTTGTTTTTATTGTCAAATGATATTCCATTGTATGGGTATGGCATATCCATTCATTGTGTAACTGAACCTAATTTCGTCTGCCTGATGCGCAGCAAAGTCAGTCACTGAAACATCAGGTATGCAGCAAGCAAAGAGTTTATTTGTGAGGCAGCCAAATGAGGAGATGAGAGGACAAGCCTCAAATCCTCCTCCCCGAAGGGGGACAGAACAAGTTTTTTATAGGAGTTGACGTTACATAACATTTTGATAAAAAGGGTAGGGAGACTTATTTGAAGAAAGATGGTGCATGTGCATTGAGCCAACATATATGTAACATATATCCCATGTTAACTTTGGGGTGGACACTTAACATCAGGATGAGATATAATTGAGCCAGATGTCAGGAGGTTATCTTAGGACAAGGTGAAGAGGTTATGGGCACGCTCTGAGAGCTGGTATTAACTGGATGGGGTTTTGGGCTTGTTATCTTGGGTAAGGAATGCAGGGTCTTCCCTGTTCATAGACTGGAACCTTATCAGTTGACCTTGAGTCCAGACTTCTGCAGAGACAGCTAGTGGATTTGTTAGTGGGGTCTGAAAAGACACAATAGCTGATGAGGGAGAAACAGTTTTCTGAAAAACAAGCTTTAAACTTTCTGCTAGTTTCAGGGTGCCAGGGTGGCTCAGTTGGATAAGTGCCCAACTCTTGGTTTCAGCTCAGGTCATGATCTCACTGTTGTGAGATCGAGCCCTGTGTGGGGCTCCACTCTGAGCACAGAGACTGTTTGGGATTCTCTATTTCCTCTCTGCCTCCACTCAGGTGCCTGCTCTCTCTCTCTCAAAACAGAAAACAAAACAAAACAAAGCACAAAAAACCCCAAAAACAAAACCCAAAACCTTTCTGCTAGTTTCAACTCCATTAACCCTATGGAGCGCAGTTTCAGTTGGTTGAAGGACATTTGGGTTATGTCCACTTTTTGGCTATTATGAATAATGTTACTGTGAGCATTCATGTACAAGTTTTTGTGTGGACAAATGTTTTCTGTTCTTTTGTGTATATGTCTAGAAATGAAATTCCTGGGTCATATGTTACCTCTATGTTTCATCTTCTGAGGAACTGACAAGACTCTTTTTCAGGGGTGCCTGGGTGGCTCACTCATTAAGCGTCTGCCTTCGGCTCAGGTTATGGTCCCAGGGTCCTGGGATTGAGCCCTGCATCGGGCTCCCTGCTCCGTGGGAAGCCTGCTTCTCCCTCTCCCACTCCCCCTGCTTGTGTTCCCTCTCTTGCTGTGTCTTTCTCTGTCAAATAAATAAAATCTTAAAAAAAAAAAAGACTCTTTTTCAAAGTGACTGCATCATTTTATATTCCCTCTAGCAGGGTATGAAAGTTCCAATTTCTTCACATTCTTGCCAACACTTGGTATTGTCTGTCTTTTTGATCATTGCTATCCTTGAGGGCATTAGGTGTTATCTCATTGGGGTTTTGCATTTCTCTGATGGCTAATGATGTTGAGTATTTTTACACGTGCTTATTAACCATCTATCTTCTTTGGAGAAATGTTTATTAGGTCTTTTGCCCATTTTTAAATTAGCTTGTGTGTCTTAATTTTTGAGTTGTAAGAGTTCTTTATGTATTCTAGATGCAAGTCCTTTATCAGATATGTGATTTGCAAATATTTTCTCCTATATGGGTTGTATTTTCATTTTCTTGATGGTGACCTTTGAAACACAAAAGTTTTTAATTCTGAGGAAGTTCACTTTATCATTTTTTTTTGTCATGTGTATTTTTGGTATCATATTTAAGAAGACTTTGCCTAATCTGAGATCACAAAGATTTATGAGTCCTCTAGGCTTTTCAAGAAATCTCTTTTAAAAGGCTAAGAAACTCTCCTTCTGAAAATACTTGGAATTCTATCAAATGCATTTGCTTGCAATTATTGAAATGACTGTACTTTTTCTTATTTAATATTTTACTGTGGTGAAGTACGTTAAATTGATTCTCTAATTTTATTTTATTTATTTATTTATTTATTTATTTTTTTTAAAGATCTTATTTGTTTGAGAGAGAGAGAATGAGAGACAGAGAGCACAAGAGGGAAGAGGGCAGAGGGAGAAGCAGACCCCCTGCTGAGCAGGGAGCCTGATGTGGGACTTGATCCCGGGACTCCAGGATCATGACCTGAGCCGAAGGCAGTCGCTTAACCGACTGAGCCACCCAGGCGCCCCGATTCTCTAATTTTAAACCAAACTTTCGATCCTGGCATATATCCAGTTTGTTCATGAGAGTATCTTTTTTCACATATTGCTAAATTTGATTTGATAATATTTTATTTAAGAGTTTTGCATCTATGTTCATAAACAAGATTGACTCTTGTCTTTGTTTTTCCCTCAAACTGTCTTTGCCAGATTTTAGAACGAAGTTATGCTGTCAGCCTCATAAATTGAGCTGGTAAGTATTCTCCCTTTTACTCTTGTCTTGGGTAGATTTCTGTAAGATTAAAATTATTTGTTCCTTGAATGTTTGATAGAATTGGCTGGCAAAACCCTTTGTGTTCTATATGGAAAGGTTTTTAACTGCTGATTCAATTTTTTAAAAAGGGACTTAAGATTATGCAAGTTTTTTTATTTCCAGGAGTTTTGTAGGAATCTGTCCATCTTATTTAAATTTTCAAATTTATTGGCATAGAATTGTTCATAATATCTTTATTCTTTAAAAAAATTTCTACTGCAAATAGATTATTTTTGGCTATTGCATTCCATAGGTTGAACTTGATTCTGTTAGCTTTTCTAAATAGATGATCATATCATTAGCAAATGACAAGATGTTTTATCTTTTCTTGTCTAATTCTTAACCATACCTCCTTTTCTCCCTTCTAGTATAGGGCAGTTGTATCTTCTTTTTATTCCTAAAAATGTATGTTTGTGCCATTTTTTTCTTGATCAATATTGCTGGTGTTTTGTCAATATTCTTGCTCTTTTAAAAAATCTAATTCTTGGCTTTGTTCATATTTCCTGTTACATTGACTCTCCCAGTGATGAACTCCAGGTTGCCCCAATTCCCTATTTTCCTAAGCAGTGCTACTATGTGCATCCCCAACATGTCTCTTTTTGGGCCTATGTGGGAAGTTGCCTGGAATGTATATTCAGGACCAGATTTTCTGGGCCAGAGGGAATGCGTATGTGTCGTTTGAATAGGCAGGGCTGATTTCTCTCATTGGTCTATAATTTCAGTGGCGGTGTATGGGGATTCCTATGTCCCCACATCCTCACCTAATGCTTGAATTCATCCACCTTTCCAGTTTTAACAGTTTTAATAGGTATAAAGTGACAAGCATTTTTGTTTTAATTTGTTTTCTCTGATTACTAGTGTTTTGGTACATTTTATTATGTGCTTGTTGCCTTCTTGAGGTGTTCTTCTGTACCTTGCCTGTTCATATACTTTGCCTGTTTTGTTTGTTTTTTGTAGTATCTGTCCTTTGCTCATTGATGTGACGTCATTTTTTTTGGATATTTTACATAGTAGTCTTTTGTCAGATTTAGCAGTTCCAAATATATTCTCCTGTTTTGTTGGCTGTTTATTAATTGTTTTCCATGGTAAATTTTCCTGAAAGAAGTCCTTAAGTCTGATGTGATCAAACTCATCAGTTCTTTTCCCTAATGGTGTATGCATTTAAAGTTTTGTTTAAGAAGTTCTTCCCAATACTAGATTACAAAGAAAACCTGTTTTTTTCTTCTAGTAACTTTATCCTTTGACCTTTTATATTTATGTCTTTAATTCATCTAGAGTTCAACTTTGTAGATAGGGTTAGGAAGGAATCTGGCTTGTTTTCCTTCATATAACAAGACCGTTTTCCTAACAGCATCTGCTAAAGCATCTGTCTTTCCCTATTGATTTTTTTTTTAAAGATTTTATTTATTTATTTGAGAGAGAGAGAATGAGAGACAGAGAGCACGAGAGGGAAGAGGGCAGAGGGAGAAGCAGACCCCCTGCTGAGCAGGGAGCCCCATGTGGGACTTGATCCCGGGACTCCAAGATCATGACCTGAGCTGAAGGCAGTCGCTTAACCAACTGAGCCACCCAGGCGCCCTTTCCCTATTGATTTTTGATGTCACATGTATTGCATAATAGATTCCTATATATTTGTGATTCTGTCTCTGAGTTACTTGAACCAAAACCATATTATTATTACCATTACTATAGCTTTAAAGAGTGTCCTAGGCAAAGGACTGAATAGCCAACACAATATTGAAGGAGAAGAACAAAGTTGGAAGACTGAGACTACTCAACTTTGAGACTTCAAGAGAAGGGTACAGTAATCAAGACAGTGTGGTATTGAAATGAAAGACAAATGGATCAATGGAACAGAATAGAGAGCCCAGAAATAGATCCACATAAATATAGTCAATGATTTTGGTAGAGGAGCAAAAGCAATATAGTGGAGCAAAGATAGTCTTTTCAACAAATGATACTGGAACAACTGGACATCTACATGCAAAAAAATGAATCTAGACACAGACAAAAAATTCACTCAATATAGATTGCAGGCATAAATGTAAAATCCAAAACTATAAAACTCCTAGAAGATAACCTAAGAGAACACCTATATAACCTTGGGTATGGCTGTGACTTTTTAGGTACAACACTGAAGGCATGATCTGTGAATAAAATAATTGATAAGCTGGACTTCATTAAAATCAAAAACTATTCTGCAAAAGACAATGTCAACAGAATGAGGAGATAAGCTACAGACTGTGAGAAAATATTTGCAAAAGACGCATGTGATAAATGATTATTATTGAAAATACACAGAGAATTTCTTACGAACAACAAGATGCCACTACACTGATTAGAATAGCCAAAATCCAGAATACTCAAAACACCAAATGATGGCAAGGATGTGAAACAGCAGGAACTCTCATTCATTGCTGGTGGGAGTACAAAATGGTATAGCCACTTTGCAGTTTGGCAATTTATTACAAAACTAAACATATTCTTATTATGTGATCCAAAAGTCATGCTCCTTGTTATTCACCCAAAGAAACTGAAAACATATATCCGCACACAAAAATCTGCACATAGATATTTATAGCAGCTTTATTTCATAATTGCCAAAACTTGGAGGCAACCAAGATGTTTTTCTGTTAGTGAGTGAGTAGACTGTGGTATGTCCAGACAATGGAATATTATTCAGCACTAAAAAGAATTGAACTATCAACTCATGAAGATACATGGAAGAACCTTAAATGTATATTACCAAATGAAATAAGCCAATCTGAAAACACTACATACTGTATGATTCTAACTATATAACATTCTGGGAAAGGGAAAACTATGAAGACAGTACAAAAATCAGTGGTTGTCATGGGAAGGGAGAAATGAATAGATGGAACACAGAGGATTTTTACACGGTGAAAGTCTGGGCAATTGATCTGTAAGATGCCATAATGACAGATACTGTCATTATACATGTATCCAAACCCATGGAATATACTACGCCAAGAGTGAACCTGTATGTCAATTACAAACTTTAGGTGATATGTCAATATAGGTTCATCAATTGCATGAATGTGCCACTCTGGTGGGGAATGTTGATAACGAAGGGAGGAGCTGATGCATGTGTGGGGGCAGGGATATATAGGAAATCTCTGTATCTTTCTCTCAATTTTGCTGTGAACCTAAAACTGCTCTAAAAAAATAAAAAGTCTTAATAACAATAAAAGAAAAAGTGTTCTAAATATGGTAGGTCATATGGTCCACTCCTCCAAAGTCAACTTAACTATGTATAAAGCATTTGTTTTTTCACATGAATTTTGGATTTAGTTTGTTGAGTGTCTCAGGAAATTAAAATGGAATTTTGAGATAGTATTGAATTTATAGACTAATTTAGAAGAGGAAAATTGACATCTTTATTATATTTTCTCATCCAAAAACATGGAACATCTTTTCATTTATCCACATCTTCTATTTCTTTTATTAGAACTTTAAATATTTTACCCTAGAGCTCCTGTGTATTTTCAATTAATGTAATTCAAGGAACTTTATAATTTTTGTTGCATTTGCAAATGGATTATTTTTGACTATTGCATTCCATAGGTTGAACTTGATTCTGTTAGCTTTTCTAAATAGATGATCATATCATCAGCAAATTACAGATGTTTTATCTTTTCCTGTCTAATTCTTAACCCTATCTCCTTTTCTCCCTTCTAGTATAGGGCAAAAGTAGAGTTATGTTAAAAGTTGGGATTCTGGGAATCCTTGTATTGTTTTCAACTCTACAAAGAATGCATATAAAGTTTCTCCATTAAGCATAACATTAACTATAGGTTTTGGTATATAAATTTTATCCAATAAAGTAAGTTCCTTTTAATCATTTTATCCCAAGATTTTTAAAAGCTATTTTTAAAAGCTATGAATAGATGTTATATTTTATTAAAGGCTTTCCCTGCTTTGAGATAATGTGTATTAATGTGTGAAATTGCACTGATAGATTTTTTTTTTTTGCTGATGTTGAATCATTCTTGCATCCCTTGGATAAATCATACTTGAAAATGATGTGTTATTATTTGTGATACACTGTAGGGCTAGATTAGCTTATTTTTTTTTTACATTTATGTTCATAAGTGAAATGCTTTATGATCTTTTATTTATTTTTCTCATCTGCTCTGGGAGTCAAGATTTCAATAGTTGCCTAAAATGAGCTGAATAGCTTCTGTTTTTTTCTTTTCCTTTCTTTTCTTTTTGGTCTTTCCTTTCCTTTCCTTTGGAATAGCTTGTATAAGTTAGAATTCTGTGCTTCTTTGAAAGTTAGTAAAACTTACCTATAAAATCATTTGGCTTTTTATTTTTTCTTGAGAGGGTAGATCTTTGAACACTTCAAGTATTTAATACTTATTGTCCATTTAAGTTACCTATTTCTCCTTGTACTACATACTGCATTTCGTATTCTTTAGGAATTTATCCATTTTATCAAGTTGTCAGATTTATTAACAATTAGTTACTTACGATATACTCTTTTCTTATTTTAAAAATCTCTCCGGTTATTTGTCTCCTGTCTGTATCTTTTATTTGAATATTTAAAAAATCTTTCTCTAGTTTTACCAGAGGTTTGCCTACATTATGAGTCTTTTAAGTGAACCAGCTTTAATCATCTCTATCATTTTTCAGTCTGTTTCATTGATTTTTGCATTTATTATTTCCCTTCTTCTTGATTCTTTGGGTTATGCCGCTTTTATCCCATCTCTCTCAATCAAATGCTTGTTTATTTTTAACCTTTCTTATTTTCTTTCCCCCCAGATTTACTGAGATATAACTGACATATAACACTGTATAAGTTTAAGGTGTACAACTTGTTAATAGGATACACTTATAGATTGCAAGATGATTACCACCACACCTCCATCACTTCATGTACTTGAAAGCTGTAAAAAGCTAAGTACCTCTTCTGTTGCCCATTCTTGATATGTAGTGTATTCATTATCGTTTTAAAATTTCCCTTATTTCTGCTTTTTTTATAACTCAAGAATTATTTGTTAATAATGTTGTTTAGTTTCCAAACCCATGGGATTTTTTTTAAAGCCACCCTTTACAATTAATTTTTAATTTTACATTAAAATTAAAATTACATTATCCAGTTTTAAGATATTGATCATTAGAGGTTTTATATTTTCCTCTCTGACCTAATTCATAGCTATTTTATAAATGTTCCATGTATGCTTGTAATAATGCAGATGCTCTGAGTTCAAACTTACTTGCTACCTAGTTCATATCTTCAGTGCCCTTTGACTTCTTGACTTTGTGGTTTCTGAGCAGAGTAAGTTAAATCTCCAACTACAATTGTTGATTTACTTATTTCATTTGCAGTTCTATCAGTTGTTGCCTAATATATTTTGAGACAGTATTGTCAGCTGCAAATGTGGCTCATGATTGATGTATTTTTTTCTCCTATTGTTTATTTTACCACTTTTTGGCCATTTATGACATATATATTTTTTGCTTTATAATGTACATTGTTGGACACTAAGATTACTACTTAGCTCTGTTTTAGTCCATATGTGTCTCATCAATCCTTCATTTTCTGCCTTTCCATGAGTCTTTTAGATGCCACTTTTGGCTGTATGTTTTAACATTTTATGTCATTGTAGTTTTTTTTTTTTTTAATTTTTTTGTAGTTTGTTTTTAAATCCAATCTAAAGGTCTGTGTTATCTAGTAATGAGGTTAACATAGTGACATCTATTTTAATTATTGTGATATTAGAACTAATTTCTAGGACATTATTTTATGTTTCCATAACATGTGCTTTCTTTTTGCTTAATTTTTCTCCCTTTCAAGAGACTCTTAACTATAGGAAACAAACTGAGGGTTGCTGGAGGGGTAACTGGGTGATGGGTATTAAGGAGGGCACTTGATGTAATGAGCACTGGGTATTATATGCAACTGATGAATCCCTAAACTCTACTTCTGAAACTAATAATACACCATATGTTAATTAATTGATTTTAAATAAAAAAAATTTCTCCCTTTCTTCTACCATATGGTTTGAGTTTTCTTCTATTAGTTTAATATTTTTTTTTTACATGGTAGCTTCCTTTAACTTCAAACTCATACTCATATTTATTTATCCCTCATCTCTTGAGCTTATTAATATCCATGCCTTCTTAACACTGCAAGTACTTGGCATGCTCTGATACCTCTTTTGTGTTGAACCTCTTCCTCTGATCTTGTTAAGATTGTCTAGAATTTTAGTGCTAGATACTATGGATATACACTTTTTTCTTTTCTTTGGTCATAACTCTTTCCTCTTTTTTTTTTTTTTCCAAGACAGCAATACATATCATAGAGTGTATAATGATTCTTAGTTTTCAAATCTGATGTAACATCTCCTAGAATCTTTTCTTCAGCTATTTAACTATTTTTCCCCAAATATGGGTCTTTGTGTGGCAAACTTGTAAGGTCACAGATGCATGAGAATTTTTTTTTTTTTAACCTCTTCATAGCTACATAATGAGTTGGCTGTATATTTTAAAGAATTTAAATTTCTTTCTTTTTTTTTTTTTAAGATTTTATTTATTTGTGAGAGAGAGAATGAGAGACAGAGAGCATGAGAAGGGAGGAGGGTCAGAGGGAGAAGCAGACTCCCTGCTGAGCAGGGAGCCTGATGTGGGACTCAATCCCAGGACTCCAGGATCATGACCTGAGCCGAAGGCAGTCGCTTAACCAACTGAGCCACCCAGGCGCCCGAATTTAAATTCTTTAAAATATTATTCCATCATTTTCTTACATCCTGTATTATGGCTGAGAAATCTGATGTCAATTTTGGTGTTTCTTTCATTTTTCCCCAGCTTTATTAAGATATAATTGGAAAAAATATAATTTGACATACAACATTGTGTAAGTTTAAGGTGTACAATGTGTTGATTTGGTGCACTTCTATATTGCAAAATGATTATCACCATAGTTTTAGCTAACACCTCCATCACATCACATAATTACTATTCTTTTTTGCTGTGAGAACATGTAAGATCTATACTCAGCAATTTTCAAGTATATAATACAGTATTATTACTGTAATTACCATGCTGGATGCTAGATCCCCAGAACTTATTCATCTTATAACTGGAAGTTTGTAACATTTACTGACATTTCCCTCCTCCACCCCCTTCTCCCTGCCCCCAGCCATTGGTAGCCACCATTCTATTCTGTTTCTATGAGTTTGACCTTTTTAGATTCCATACATAAGTGATATCATACACTATATGTATTTCTCTGCCTGACTTATTTAACTTAGCATGATGCCCTCAAAATCTATCCATGTGGGACCATGGAGGGAATCCACAGCAGGATTTTCTTTTCTCTCATAGCTGAATTATATTTCATTATGTATTACATAGCACATCTTCTTCATCTATTTATCTGTTGATGGACACTTAGGTTGTTTCCATATCTTGGCTATTGGGAATAATTTTAGAATAAACATGGGAGTGCTGATATCTTCCATAACCTGCTTTTATTTCCTTTGGATAAATACCCAGAGTGGGATTCCTGGATCAAATGGTAGTTTAACTTTTAATTTTTTGAGGAAACTCCATACTGTTTTCCAGAGTGGCTGTACTAATTAACATTCCCACCAACAGTGCATGAGGGTTCCTTTTTCTCCATGCCCTCCCCAACACTTGTGATTTCTTTTTAAATGATAACCATTTTAATAGATATGAGGTGCTATCTGATTGTGCTTGATTCTTGTTTTTTTAGAGGTGATCTCCCCCCCCGAAAACTTATAGAATTTTCTTTTTAATACTCTTAGATTTCTCTAAAATGTGAATTTTTTTTTAAAGATTTTATTTATTTACTTGAGAGAGAGAGAGAGTGAGACAGACAGCACATGCGAGGGGGGGGGGGTCAGATGGAGAAGCAGACTCCCTGCTGAGCAGGGAGCCCGATGTGGGACTCGATCCCGGGACTCCAGGATCATGACCTGAGCCGAAGGCAGTCACTTAACCAACTGAGCCACCCAGGCGCCCCAATGTGAATTTTTTCTTATCCTACCGTTTGCTCTATGAGTTCTTTCAATCTGAGTTATTTTGGGAAAGTTTGTCTCCCGTATTCCCAAGATGTTTTCTCTTTTTCATTTGGAGTCCTTATTTTTTAAATTCCTATTACCTATATATTGGTACCTCTATTTTTAACCTCCATATCTCTTAGTTTTTGTTTTATGTTTTTATCTCTGCATTTTGACTGTTGCCTTCTCAATATGAACTTCCAGTTTACATGTTCACAATTCCTTCTTTAGTTCCAAAAGTCTAGTTTTATTTCATTATCTTGTTTGTTATTACAGTTTTCATACTTTTATGTATAATATTTCCTTTTTTTTCTTCTTTAAAGATTTTATTTATTTATTTATTTATTTGAGAGAAAGAGAGAGAGACAGAGAAACAGCATGAGAGGGGAGAGGGTCAGAGGGAGAAGCAGGCTCTCCGCTGAGCCGGGAGCCCGATGTGGGACTCGATCCCAGGACTCCAGGATCATGACCTGAGCTGAAGGCAGTTGCTTAACCAACTGAGCCACCCAGGTGCCCTAATATTTCTTTTTTAAAAAATCAATTCATATTCTTGTTTCAAGTGGCTAATATCGTCCTTTATCTCCTTAATATATTCGTTGAGCTTCTCTCAAATTAGATCTAATAATTCTGCTTCAATATATAGTCCAACTCATTGAATTTTTTTTTGATGTAGTTGTACTCTTTGAGGGTCCAGGAGAGTGTATTGAAAAGGGACTGAAGGTCGGGCTCGAATCTGTCAGGTCTTCAAATTTAAAAAGAAGGGAGGGGGCCCACCTGTAAGGAGAGTCCAAGCTCCGCAAGCCACTTATGACCACCTCTGCTTTGCTGTCATGGCACCAGGCAACAGCTGTGGTCACTGTTTCACTTTAAAACTTTAGGGAAATGCCACACTGGGAAAAGGTAGCCCTAACAGCTTGTTATCCACCAGCTCTGGGGCTTTGGAAGGCAAGCTGTGGAAGAATTAAGGCTGTGGGTAGATGGTCAGTTAATGCCTCTTTTCCTCAACTGCTCACTTTAGCGGAGCATATATACATGTCCCTTATTTTCCCTCTTGGACGACTGAACTTGCAGTGTGGACCATTTCCATTGATTTCTAGAGAGAAGAGAGAAGCAAAGAAATATATCAAGGCAGTTGTGGGAAGACAAAGGTGTAGAATTTAAAAATCTTCCTACCAATCTATACTTTACTTCTATCTCTGCCTACCCCCAGCTCCAGGCTACACCACTTACATTCCCACCTACCCTCTGACACTAACCTCAAGTCATACTTCCATCTTTCCAGAATTTTCTCATGTTCTGTAGTTTCTGAAATCCACTTTCCCCTCTTGCTTCTATAGATTCTTTGCAATTGTTTTTGGTGGAGGGATCCAGCAGCACATTCTAGTTTGACATCCTGGCTGCCCAGTCATATTTATTATAATGGCTATTATTTGGATATATTTCCACCATCTTCTTTTATGCTTTCGATGGTGATTATTTTTTTCTTTCTTTCTCCCTTTTCCTTTTCCTTCCTTCCTTCTCTCTTTGGATTGAGTAATTAAACATTTTTTCATCTTCCTCTCTTTATTTTCTGGAAATTAGACATTCTACCTATATTCCTTTATTGATGTAGTAATTAGAGTTAGTTTTGACTGAGTAACAAAACCCTAAATTGATAAAAATGGCTTAAAGTCCAGGTAGAATGTTAATGGATTGGATAAATAAATAGTGTTAAGATATTTTTCTCAAAATGACCTGTTGACTCAGTGAACTCTCAATCCATAGTTCAGCAGATGCTTATGATGAAACTGCCAAGATGAATCTATGATTTTTATGAAAATACAAAAGATCTAGCAAAATAATCTTGAAAAATAGAACAAAATTGGATTCACACAGATGATTTCAAGACATTATACAACTATAATAAGAAAGTTTAGGGGCGCCTGGGTGGCTCAGTTGGTTAAGCGACTGCCTTCGGCTCAGGTCATGATCCTGGAGTCCCTGGATCGAGTCCCGCATCGGGCTCCCTGCTCGGCAGGGAGCCTGCTTCTGCCTCTGACCCTCCCCCCTCTAATGTGCTCTCTCTCTCTCATTCTCTCTGTCTCAAATAAATAAAAATTAAAAAAAAAAAAAAAAAAAAGAAAGTTTAGTATTTATGTAAGGATAATACTATATTGTTATAGGATAGACAGGTCAATGAAATAGAACAGAAACCAAAAACAGACCCACATATATATGGTCAACTGATTTTTAGTAAAGGCACTGATGCAATTCATTTGGAGAAAGGTAAGTGTTTTAAAAGATGTTGGAATGACTGGATATTTGTATGAAAAAATGAACCTTAACCCCTCCTCACATGATCCACGAAAATTAATTCATGATGGATCACATACTTAAAACTTAAAGAATCATAAAGCTTCCCAAAGAAAACAGGAAAATATCTTTGTGAACTTGGAGTAGGCAAAGAATTCTGGATAGCGCACAAAAATATACTGATTTTGACTTCATCACAGTCAAAAATTTCTATTCATTAGACTGCCTATATTTGGAAAAATATTCATATTTACAATATACAAAGACCTATTAATCAACAACAGAGAAACTAATCAAAAATGGACAAAATAAATAGCGATTTCACAAAAGAAGATAGATTAATAGCTAATAAGCACATGACAGCATTAGTCATCAAGGAAATGAAAATTAAAACCTCTGCTAGAGTGGCAAAATTTCTTTCAAAAGCTGATAATATCAAGTGTTGTAGCATCTGGAATTCTCCTACATTGCTGGTAGCCCTGTAATGATTTCATCTCCTTGGAAAACTGGCAGTTATACATTCATAAGCTTACACCTACATATGACACAAGAAATTCCATTCCTATGTATTTACCAAAAAGAAAGCATGCATTCCCAAAAATCTTATACAAGATGGTTCATAGCAGCCTTATTACAATAATCCCAAACCAGAATGTCCATCAGCAGGAGAATATTAACCCAAACGTCCATCAATAGGAGAACAGATAATTAAGTTTTTTGTGTCTTCATATAATGTGATACTACTCAGCAGTAAAAAGGACATGCTGCTGATAAACGACACGGATGAATTTCAAAAACATTATGTTGAGCAAAAGACTCTAAACACAAAAGAATAATTCACATAATTCCATTTATATGAAGTTTCAGGAATGGGCAAAACTAATCATAGAGTTATAAGAATCAGAAGAGTGGTTACCTCCAGAGGAGGGAAATTGAGAAGGGGCATGAGGGAACTTTCTCCAGTGAGGGAAATAGTCTGAGTGATGATTATGTGGTTGTATACAATTGTCACAGTCCATTGCACTAAATGTTTAAGATGCATGCATTTTATTGCATATAAATCATACCTTAATTCCACTCACTCACAATATTTTCAGAAGAGTCCAAGTAGGTGCTCAGAGATTGCAATGTTATAAGATACCAGGGACCAAGACTGTATTTTTTTCCTTTACATGCAGCAAGGTAGTTTGTTTTTATGTATTTTATATGGCATGTGTTTGGAGTTAACTGTATATTTACTGTTTTCTTTCCTCATCATATTTTTCTTCCATCTAAGATATTTCATCCAAGATAATGCCTTTTTTCTTGACTGAAGTATCTTAAGATTTGTTTTAGTGAGAGTCTGTTGTGGCACATTCTTTTTTCTTTTTTCTTTTTTTTCCTCTGAAAATTTCACCTTTATCTTGAATGGTATTTTTGCTGGATACACAGTCCTAGGTTGCTTGTTATTTCCATTTAAGTGCATTGCTGTATCATCCCCTTGTCTTCTGGCTGCTGTTGAGAAGTCAGCATCTCTGTCTCAGAGTTGTTCCTTTGTAGGCAACATGGCTATTCGCTCATCTCTGTTTTTGGTGTTTTGCAAGCTCACTATGATGTGTCCAGGTATGGATTTTTTTTTTTTTTTAATTTAACCTGCTGCTTGAGATTCTTTAGATACCCTGAATCTGTGATGTCTTTCATGAACTCTGGAGAATTCTTATTTTTTCTTGATTATTTTCTCCTCCTTATTCACTGTCGTTTCTTCTGCAACTCTGATTGGACGTATGACAGACCCCTTCACTCCATCTGCTCTGGCTTTTAATGTCACTTAATGCATTTCCCAACTTTTTGTCTCTCTGGGCTGAAATTCAGATAATTTCTAAAGATTTCTTCATTATTAGTTATGTTATTAGCTATGTCTAATCTGCTGTTAAAGCTATCCACTGAGTTTTAATTTCAAATATAACTTCTAGGGGCACCTGAGTGGCGCAGTTAAGCGTCTGACTCTTGGTTTTGGCTCAGGTCATGGTCTCAGGGTTGTGAGATCGAGCCCCTCATCGGGCTCTGCACTCAGTGGGAAGTCTCCTTAAGATTCTCTGTCCCTCCGCCTCTCCTCTCTCTCTACAATAAATAAAGAAAAATTTTTAAAAAGTTTAAATATAATTTCTAAGATTTCTACATGCATGTTTTCCCAAATAAGTTTGGTCACTTAGTTTCCTCTCCCTTATACATATTTTAAATCTCTCTTTTATTTTTTTAAACATGTATTTTTATTTTGTAGTCTGATTATTCTAGCATTTCAGGTTTTTCCATGACTGATTCTGTCAAATAATTGTTTCTGTAGGCTCTTTGCACAGAGTGCCTTATTTCCTTGTGCATTTTATGATTTTTTTTTTTTTTTGCCATGATATCCTATTTCTTAGAACTTTGTCAGTTGGAATTCTTAACCAACTGAGCCACCCAGGCGCCCGTCAGTTGGAATTCTTTAAGACCTGAGTTGAGGTTATTTCAAAATAGATAATCCTTGGTTTGTTTTTATCAGGCATCAGGGACCACTTTAGAACCACATTAGAACCACTTTAAACTAAAGTCTTGGCTTAAGGTTCAGTGAACTTGGACTGAAAAGCTGTGTGAGGATCAGTTGCTGGTTAGGAATTCTCAAGACTTTTCTTTTCTTCTCTACTTCATGTCAAGGTTTAAAACAGGCAAATTCCTCTGCTGTACCCTAAGCAGGGAGGTGATTTACCTTGAGTCTATCCCTACATGGAGATTATAGCCCTTTGGGATCCCAGCTTTGTAAGTGGGGACTCACATCAGACTCTTATCCATAACTGGAGAGGTCTGAAGGTCCTTATCTCCTGTGCCTTTCAATTCCCAAGGCCGTGAAAACTGAAGCTTAACTTCACCAAAGTAAGCAAATGTCCTCAGGTGGAAGCTGCTTGCATGCTCCATTGACCTCCTTGGGCTCCATCTTCAGTTAGTTTTTGGCCTCTGAAAACTTACAACTTTCTTGCCAGTTTATCCTCACATTTACATAGATTTAAGAAAATATATATCTAGCATCTTTAGTTGTTTTTGCTGAAAAGATGGCTTGAGATAGCTAGTCTGTGTAGAAACAGGAGTCCTGTATTTGTTTTATCTCATTGTTATAAAATGTCTGTTTTATGTATAAATTTAAAAAAATGCACATGATAAAGTAATATAATTGTGTTTAGTTTAATTTATAAATGAATAAATAAATGTAAACTTACCAGGAGTATGTGCTCAGAATGCTTATGGCTGGGTGTGCAATAAAGAAAGTTTGGGGAACTCATCTTAGGGTCACAACATGGGCCATTCCCTTCTTCTCAATACCTGGGGAGGTGACCACAGCAGAAGGGAGCCTTGCAAGGCCTTCATTGTCTTGGGGATCTCCAGGCTTTTCTCTTGCTTTCCTATTATGGAGCGGAGTCTAGGAAAATTATGTAAATATGACTGGTTATTTATAATTTCCTCAAAGAGTCTTGAAAGCTTTCTAGGGAGGTATGTCCACCTCTTCATTGAGGGTGGTGGCTGGTTGGTGGACATCACCCTATGGATTAATAGCACACAGGCCTGCAATGCTGACTACGGATGACTTGGATGATTGGCTTTCTAGATAAAGCCAGCAGCTCAGGCAGCTGTGTGCCCCCACCCGCCCCCATTGCACTGCTCTGGCTGGTCTTACTTGAGACAAACCTCTTTCACTCTAAAAAAGGTTTTTATATTAGAGATGATGCTTTTGACAGAGAGATACTTGCTTTCTTTTGACTGATAGGACCTTGGCAAAGAAAGTCCATTTTTCTAGTTGCTGGCTAATGTCCTGACTGGGAAGAGCAATAACTTCATTAATGAATTATCTCTTACTTGCAAGACAAATTTGACTCATTTGTTTCCTTAAAAAGATGGTGTCATTGGTTAAAGATGGCCATTAGTGACCACTAATAAATGTATCTGTTCACCCTTCAAAGATATTTGACGTTTGCATTTTATGCTAGGAAGCAAAACAGTTCTTTGGCTAACCTATATGTCTCCAAGTTACCTTAAGGTCTCAGAGTTCTAAATAATAATCATTAAAGGAGAAATTATTTAAATATACCTGAGTTTAGTGAATAGATCTGGAGATATTCATTTGTAACCTTTAAATTGGGAGCAGTGCTAACTTTTGGCTAAATTACATGAGGAGTCTCCTGGCAATGATCATGTTATTAGGGTACAGTTCACAAGCATGGTAATATCCCAGATAATGAGTCTGACTATAACAAAGTACTTAGCAAAAGCTTCAAAGCTAAAATGGAATATATCACACCAATTGTGGAACCTAAAACCAAAGTCAAATGCTGATTTTTACAAAAGGCATCAAAGTTTCGTTTTTTCAAAAGTCGACTGAACTAGGCTGGATTGAAATTCAAGCCTATGTATTATTAAAATAATTGAATTGGGATATCAAACTATCAGACTGAACTCGAATCAGAACTCCATACGTTCTCGATGGTAGATAACAGGTGCCTCCTTTATAAGCTAAATTGGACTTTTTGAGAGGGAATAGCAGTTATGCTATCAGCCAACAAAATGATAGGCCTCACAGGATTAGCCTTCATAGGGAAGGTACAGATGTGCCGAGAATGACAAGGTGCTCCCTGGCCCTCCTGAAGTGAGCAGGAGCTGACGGTTTTCCTTTGGCACAGCATATATGTGTCCATTGGATCTTTCTACAAGGTGTGTTTGGCTGAATTGAGGTTTGGTCATTGCAGCCAGGTTAGGACTGACCGTGTGGGGGCACCAAATCGACTGGACTGACTGTTCATAGGCCACTTATTTGGGGGCACAGAGTTACATCCTGCTAGTTGTGCTTTTCATGAATGGATGAGGAAACATTGGCAAATGACGTGGTTCCAGAACCCCCACCAGCTGTGCTGTCTTTTCTGGGTGAGCCTGATTGCTTTTGGCTCTGCCCAGTGCAGTGTTTTCCATTAAATCCGTCTCTCCTCTGTGGGGGTATTTATTATGTGCCATTTTGAAAATAAAAGGGACGCGGAGCAATCATCCAGCAAAACCATAAAACATTTTGTTATCTGAGATGGTGAGGGGACAGGTTTGACATACAACACTGGGAGCCGCGATGGCCGAACAGTGTGGTACTGAAGCGTGATTTAATGAGGCTTGGAGGATTTAGTTCAGTCAGAAAAGTTCCACTGTGTCTTGGGCATAGGAGGAGCAGGCTGGCAGGGGCACCTCACTGAGCAGCATCTCAGCAGACAGGCTTCAGCCAGAAGCCCCCATTTGTCCTGCTGTCCCAGACAACCATTGTCAGGGCGACTCTAGCGATGAAAACTTCTGACTGATTCAGTGGACCCCAGACTTGGCACAGCTTCCCAGTGGCTTCCGTTTTACAGGCCAGCAGTTCATCCAACAAGAGCCTGCATTCATTTGCCTCTATATCCATCGATTGCCAACCGAGAGCTGGATGTTGTCAACTTGCTTTTTTTTTTTTTTTTAAAGATTTTATTTATTTTTTGACAGAGAGAGAGAGAGACAGTGAGAGAGGGAACACAAGCAGGGCGAGTGGGAGAGGGAGAAGCAGGCTTCCCGCGGAGCAGGGAGCCTGATGTGGGGCGCGATCCCAGGACCCTGGGATCATGACCTGAGCCGAAGGCAGATGCTCAACAACTGAGCCACCCAGGCGCCCCTGTCAACTTGCTTTAAAAAAAAAAATTCTGTTTCACTAGAATTCAAGTCCTTTGCCCTCTGATAAATGGCAGTGTGCAGTCTTGGGCAACATTTTTGTTTTCCACTTTTCCAGAGGAAAAACTCATTAGTAGGTGGTGGCTGGTCATCAAGTCAATCATTGTCTTTGGATTTAATCATACACATCTTTCTGATCCAGCTGAATAAACCTACCTGTTATACTTCATTATAAAGTTGGCACAACCTCAGCCTTTGAGTTATGAACATAAGACGTTCATGGATAAGTTCAAGCATCATTTTGTTATCTTCTTCATTGAAGTGGAGGTGTTTGCTGAATATTTATCGAGTAACTATGGCACGCTTGGTCCCCTGGGATTGAATAGAGCTGTGGAAGAGTTAAAAGCCTAGTTCCTGTCCTGAAGGGGCTGATGATCTAGAAGGTGAGATGTGGCACACACATAGAGAGATAAGCAACACCACTTTATTACATAAGCTACGGGCTTTTGTCGAGGCAGCCTTGGCTTAGTTTAATATGGTGGTTACTCCACAGGATAGTGCACCACAGGATGATCTGAGAAGCTTTCAAAAAGGATGAATGTTCAGGTACTGTCTTAGTCTGTTGGGGCAGCTATAACAAGAATATCATAGGCTGGGCTTAAACAATAATCATTTATTCCTCACAGTTCTGGAGGCGGAGAATTCCATGCTGAAGGTGCTGGCAGTTCTCCTATGTTGTGAGAGCCTATTTCTTGGTTTGCAGATGGCTAGCTTCCCATTGTATCCTCACATGACAGAGAAGGGAGGGAAGGAGGGAGAGAGACAGAGAAAGAGAGTCAGAGAGCGAGAGGAAGAGAAATCTTCTGTTTATTCCTCTAAGGCCACTGATCCCACTCATGAGGGCTCCCCCCTCCTGACCCAATTACCTTCCAAAGGCCCCAGCTCCTAACACTCATTGCATTGAGGATAGGATTTTAACATATGAATTTTAGGGGGACAGAAACTTTCAGTCCACAATAGGTCCTTATACCAGAGACCCTGATTCAATGAATCTATGGAGAGTCTAGGCTTTGGTACAGAGTAAAGCTCCCCAGGTGATTCTAATGTTCTGCTAGGGCTGAGAACTGCTGGGCTAGGAGACAGATGACTAGGCGTTTTTGTTTGTTTGTTTTTTAATTAACATTTACAGTCTACTCGGGATTTTGTCCCTCTCCAGATAAATAGAAGCTTTCTCTTCTCTTCTCCAATAGCTCCTCATACACATCAAATGATAGCCTCACTACCTCCCTGTAATAATCTTTCCACAAATCTCTTCATCCCACCTCGTTGCCCTTCTGGGGGTAGGGACAGAGTGCTAGCCATTGTTTTCCTCCTAGAGCTTGGCGCAGAAAAGATGCTCCACAAACATTTGTTGGATGAAAGAGTGAAGGAATGAGCTGGCTGACCTTGAACAAGATACATAAACTCTCTGCTTAGGAGTCTTTGTCTCCATCATAAAGATGGAGGAAAGGAGGAATTATGCTATCATTCTGTGGGGCTAAATTAGATGTGGATGCCTTCCTCTGATGACTTTGGAGCCCTTTTAAAATAAAGGTGCAATACAAATTCTAGGCATTCTCATGGACAATTGACCCTGGAGTAATACCTTTGTTCTCCCATTTTGTATCAAGACACGAGTGAATTTTGATGAGATTATAGCAGAGCTGATGTTGGCACGATGAGTCTACTAATGTCATCTAAATGAGATGGCTGACTTTTAAAGTAGTTCAGAACACAAATAGGGCCCGGAGTCTGAGAAGGAAATAAAAGTCCAAGAGGGCTTGGACCAAGTCAAGGCCTTGGTAATGACCGACGGATGGGGGCAGGGGGTCAGGAGTCTCCCCACAGTCCTCAGTCCCAGGGCATGGTTGACCTCTAAGTGACTCTTTCATTAAAATTCTCTTTTCAAACCCTGTTTGCAAATGCATCTATTTATTTGGGACTGGGGTTTAGGTGTAAGAAGGTCGGTATTTTTTTTTAAAGATTTTATTTTTAACTGATCTCTACAGCCAACGTGGGGCTCAAACTTACAACCCTGAGATCAGGGGTCACACGCTCTCCTGAATGAGCCAGTCAGGCGCCCCACGAATCTAGTATTTCTAAGAGAATGTTTAGGATACTAGTATTTCTAAGGGACCAGTGGTTAGAACGCATTTATAGTGACAAATTAACTATTGATGTCTTTTCTTTTTATGAATTAGTTTAAATATGCTGATAAGTACCTCCCTCATTTTTTCCTGCCCACAACCTTCATTGTAATAAAAATTAGCACTCAAAGCTCTAAGCCACGTATTCTAGATTACGGGAAGGCTTCTGCTTCTCAGAAAACATTCAGGCTATTTAGGTGACGTAAATTTTGTGCTAAGCATTTCTGAAATCCAGGCTCATTTGTTTACTTGGGGTTTAGAGCCCAGAGAAGAGCCTCCTGCAATGTTCTGACCTCTGCTCTCTGAAGCTGAGGCCAAGTGTCGACTTCCCTCCACCACTGATGAGAAGGAGCAGACCTCCTGCCTTATATTTCATGAGCAGATTTTCTCCTTTGAGATCAAAATGCCTTTAAAAAAAATTTCAGGTGGGAAAACTAAGGCCCAAGGACATCAGAGGCCACCCTTTATGTTGTTCTGTCTCTCTGAAGTGGGTCTTTTCCCAGGGTGCCTCTCGCCTATTTATTTTGGAAAAAACATGAGTTCAGACTGCCATTAGGGAAATTGGTATCATTTAAAGGTGAATTAAATATTCCCCTCTTCTAACCGGCTGTGGGGAGAGAACAAAGGAAGTGTCACATGCTGGCGGTTAACAAAAAGATGCTTTTTTTTTCTAGTGTAAATGGTGACCGGGTAATAAGAAAGGCAGTTTTGTCAAGACAGCGGCGCATAACCAGTGACAGTAATTTCAAGGACTTTGAGTGAGCTGTGTGGTTAGGCTCGGTTGTTGGTCCCTAAAGTGTCAGGCTGGAGTCAGTTCCTAACATCACTGAGCTTCAACTTCCACCTTTAGAGCAGGGCGATTCTGCATGTCAAATCCTGAATTTAAATGAACGTGAAGCTCTGTTGGAGAAACCTCATTCCTGTTTGCAGCCGCAGCTGGGCGGCCACCAGAGAGTTTTCAGGCTAGACATGTTTTTCCCCAACATCTGTCAGCTTAGCTAAATCAGAGCTCCAAATGAACAGTGTAATACCCAAGATCATTATGTGGATCTGTGACACTCTTTCCCTCTTCTCCCCGAGGGTTTAGGATTCAAAATGAAAAACAACATTTGTAAGGGACCAGGGAAGGGAGGCTTTTCATCTTTATTATTATTACTACTAATAATACATTTTCATTAACATGGTTTTAATAGTATGAAACAAGAGAAATGAAACATGCCCCCTCCAAGTCAACACATTCCCCAGTGCCTTTTGCAGGGGGTACTGTATCTTCGACTCATTCAATCCAAGGTAAGCCTATTAATTAAGCTTCCGTCCAGAGGTGTCGTCTACACAGATGTAATTTTCCACTCTAAGCTAACTGAAAACTTGCAGATGGGTTCTGGGTTTAGCACTTCTTTCACAACATGGAAAAGATGCGGTCTGTGTTCCAGGTAGAAGGAGAGCGTTAATCCACTAATCAAGCCAACAAATATTTATTGAGTGCCTACTTGATACTCAGCTAGGTGCTAGTGCTAGAAGGGATGCATGATGAGAAAACTTACACCTTTAATGAGGAAACATGACTCACATTACAACAGCGTGGCACTGTGGACAGAGCACAGCATCTGGAATCAGGCAGACCTGGTTTAGAAATCCAGTTCCACAGCTTAAAAGTACCATGACCTTGAAAATTTTATTTCATACTGTAGGCACCTGGTTTCTTTTTATTAAAACAGGATATTAATACCTTTAAGATTATTGTAAGCATTAGCAATAAATTTGTAAAGCGTCTGTCCCATCAGAGACAATCCAAAAATATTATTACAAGGTGGAATATTTTACATATATATTATAATTCAGTTATAATTATGCAAATCCTCAGAGTTGGGAGAGAATAGTGCAAGCCAGAATAGATGGGTAAAGGCTGAGCGTAACTAAGGTAGCACTTAGAAATGACCGAATCAAGGACTCTTACTAGAAGGAATCTTACCAGCTAACTTACCAATCAGACACAGAGGCTCAGATAAGTCGACTTGCTCAGACTAGTAAATAAATTGAGAGTAGAGCCCAGATTGGACTTGACATGTGACCCTGCTTTTGGAGATGGTGCTATGTGATATGATGGTTCCCAAACCTGACGGAGCGCTAGGATATCTTGTGAGCTTTTTAAAAAAGATAGGCTTTCAAGAGAGTCTGCTTCATGAGGGATGAAGAGAGGCCCAGGAAGGTGTTTTTGCAGTGCGTCCCCGCTTGCAGACCAGCTCCCTGGTGAGCATGAGGAGCACTGAGCTGGGAGCTGTCACCCAGTTCTTTCTCTCTCCTGCTGTGGGAAAGCTAACCTGGACATTCTTGGTCTTCTCATATGTCTCTTTCTCTCTGTCTTTTTATTTATTTTAGAGAGAGAGCACAAGCGGGGGTGCGGGGGCGGTGTGGCGGGGGAGAGGAAGATGGACAAGCAGACTCTGCGCTCAGCATGGAACCCCATGTGGGGCTCGATCCCAGGATTCTGAGATCATGACCAGAGTGGAAATCAAGAGCCAGATGCTTAACCAACTAAGGCACCCAGGCGCCCCTCATCTGTCTCTTGAAGGGGTAGCACTGGTTGAGATTCTGGGCACCCCCATTGCTCATAATCACTCTGTTATACCAGTTCAGCTCAGGCTGGGGCTGAAGTTGGGCTAGGGTCTGGCCGGGAAGTGAGGGGAAGGCTAACAGGAATCGTGGCAGGAAGGCAGGGCCATGAGATGAACCTGGCTGGGGAGTCTGTTCCTGAGGGAAGGAGAGAGAGGCCTGGTCACATGGCTAGAAAAGGGTTCCAGAATGGAGGGCTCCATGGGGGGACATCACTTTATAGAGGAGCACTTGCCTAAACTGTATTCTGTGGAACATGTGCCCTTTGAGATGCCCTAAAAGAGATCTCTGGGTACATAAGTTTGGGAGATGCTACATACCGCATCATGGAGAATTCATAATGCACACTGAGAGCTCTGAGGAATCTGATTAACTTCACTTAGACTGGAATGTTCCAAATTTATTTGATCACAGGGCACTTCAAAAAAAAACCCTATTAACTAATGTTCCATGGAACACATTTTGGGAAACACTGTTAGAGCAAATGCAGTCATTAGGAGTTCTGTGCTCAGTTTGAGAGAACTTTTAGAGGAACTTGGGGAAGTGATCATTAGAAAGAGCACTTAACAAGAGCAGGAAATGAACTGGAATTTCTCAGCCTAGAGGAGAGAAGCCTTACGCAATGCATTTTTAGTTATATGAATTGGTATAATGAGGGCTATGATTGATTGTTCTTCATATTCGCTGAGCATCAAGCCAGAAGGAATGGGCTTAAGAGTTAGGCCTAGAGATTTAAGAGGAAGAAAGCGGAAATCTTTCTGAGAAGGGATAGAAACTAGAACAGTTTATCTAGGGAAATAACGCAATTTCCAGAGTCTCATTCATTTCAAGGAATAAAATCAGAAAGTGAGCCTAGATAACAAGTCAAGTCCATTGCATTTTCTTCTCTGTCTTTGGATATTCAGGGATCTGTGCACTTACACAGGAGCCACGGAGCAGCCTCACAGTCTGAACAAAGATCCAGCAGCATGCAGAACCGTAGATTTGGAAAGCACCCAACCTCTGGTCCAACTTCCTACCAAAGCAGGAGTGTTTTCGGCAAGCCCCTGCCCCCTGGCCATCAGGAACACACTAGGAACACCTCCAGTGCCAGAGAAATCATTACTTTTCCGGGCGGCTCATTTCATTTATGGATGGAGCCTTACCACGAGCCAAAATATGTTTCATCTCATCTTACACATTTCAGACCTGGTTATTTGTGTTGGAGCTCCACAGAGTATCCTTGTTACTTTTCCCCTATGAGATGGCCATTCAGATGTCCAAAGACAAATACCCTATCTGCACTAATGCTTCCCCGAGACAAATAGTCCAACCCCTTCAGCTGTTTCTATCGTACATCTCTAGAAACTTCACCACTCATCCAGTGAATAAGGGTTGATCATTATGAACTGTAGCTGGGTTATGTCCTCTTTAGATGTGGACAGAGTCTTGCTGCAGAGAGGCTGTGCATGCAGGGCATGCCGCTAAGGTGGAGCGTTCGGACCAGTCCAGCATGTCTGGAGGGCTGGGCGGGCAGATCCATTTGGTCTCTTTACATGTGGGATCAAGGGGCCACAGAGAGAAACCCACGCTAATGTAAACAAAGGGTGGTGAGCACCAGTTTGGCAAGGTAATGGACTCTCAGGACTGGGCATCGCGGCAGAGCTGTATGGGGTAAAGAGGGTCGGACCTCTAGTTTCTCCAGGTCACTGAGGGCGAGCGCTGAAGCTGCTTTGTGAACCTCTTAATGGGGTGAAATGTGGAAATGCAGGAGATGTCCCCGCAGCATCCCGTGTCACATCTTCCCAGCAGTTAGGCCATTGCTAGTGGGAGCAGGAGAGGAGGTTTGGAGGGGCATTGTATCGAGGGGAGTATATGTGAGGTGTTCCTGTGGGGGTGGGCGGGAGTGACTCACGGAAACACTCCTCCTAACCCTGCCTGGGACCATCCTGTCCTGGACCTCAGCAGCCTGAAAATACAAGCCGGATCTTATTCGTTTGTTCACTTCTTTCCTGTTCCCATCAAAAACTGCTCTTCTCCATTTGTGTCGTTTAGCAATCGTGTCACACAGTTAATGAAAATACTTTTTTTTTTCTTCACACCAACCACTATCAAGTTCTTCCTCATATTGCAGTGAATTCTTTGAGTCTAAATGCAGGATTTTACATTTGTCCCTGCTACATTTAATTTTATTTCTATGACTTTATCAATGTTTTTAAAATGGTTTCTTCTGAAGTGCTGAATACTCCTGCTCTCTTGGAGTCATCTTCACTTTGGATAAACAAGCCTTCCATTTCTTCCTCAAAGCCTTGGCCTGTGCCCACCAGAAAAGGATCAGGGGGAGAGAGTTTGGTGGCATGCTACTAAAGGCTTCTCTGGAGTGAGACACCAGCCCTTTAATCAACTCTTTGGATTAAAATGTCCAGAATGAAAATAAAATGCATTCACCGAGTAGGGCGATTGTCCCATCTATATTTCTCCATCTTGTTCCCAGAGAAGGAATGACTACTGAAATCAAGATACATTATGCAGTAGTTTGATTTCTTCCCCTGTTTGTCTGATATTCATGGGAAATTGATGGGAGACTGAAAGTATATTTTAGCAGACAAACATTGCTGTCTCTGGGCGATAGAGGTCTTTCCCACCTACTCATGGGCATGTTCACTGCGCAACAAGCAACGACTGCCTTTCACAGCATGGAGTTCACACTCTTTTTTTTTTTAAGATTTTATTTACTTATTTGTCAGAGAGAGAGAGCACAAGCAGAGGGAGAAGCAGGCTTCCCGCTGAGCAGGGAGCCCGATACGGGACTCGATCCCGGGACTCCAGGACCATGACCTGAGCCGAAGGCAGTCGCTTAACCAACTGAGCCACCCAGGCGCCCCTGGAGTTCACACTCTTGAAACAGCTTATACGTCCCTAACCAGTTTGCTTCCCTTTCCAGCCTGGTCTTTCTTTGTTTTCCCCTCCTGTTCTGGTCTCTTAATAGGCCACACTCCCTAAACTTCCGGCTATTGACACCCTCCTCCCACTTCCTGGACACTGGACACTCTTCTCCTTCCACTTCATTTGACTAGCTCCCGCACATCCTTCAGCTTAGACCTATTTTCCTCCAGGACGCTAACCTCCATGTCTCCAGGCTGGGTTAGGTATCCTCTCCATGCACTCCCTCCCATCCCAGGCTTATCCCTGCAGTAGCACCTGCCATTCAGGTGTCCTTGCCTGTGGACTTCTTCCACTTGGCTGTTAACTCCTTCAGAGCAGGGACTGTGTCTGGTGCATAGCAGGCTCTCAATGCATCAGTTAGAAACTACAGGCTGGCAGTTCATAGGCATAGGGCACGAAGACATGTTAGAGTATTCTGAAAGAGCTCGAGGTCCTTTGTTGATATTTGGAATCTGGCCTTGAGCCAGTCATTGTCTTTTGGGGTTTCAGTTTCTTTATCTGCGAAATGAAGATGATCTCTAAGATTCTAGGCTAATGCAAAGAGCATTCAACTGGAAACATGTAGTCCTGACCTTGATCTGCAGAGAGATTGGGAAAGACATTTAACCCATTCACTTCTCTGAGTCTCAGTTTCCTTATCGGATAAAGAGGCTGAACTCTGTGCAGTCATGAGGGTGAGTTTGGAGACGGACAGGTGGCTGCTGAGCAAGTCACATTGTGCCTCCATTTCCTCATTCACAAATCCTCATTACTTGGCAGCATCCTAGGTGAGGACTAATAGAGGTAACCCCAGTAACTAAGGAAGAGGATAACAATATATTGAATACCAGCTCTGTGTTAAGTGCATTTGTCACAGCACTTGATCCTGCCAACAACCTATATGGTAGGATTTACAAATCTCCATTTTAAAGAAGGAGGAAATGGTTCAAGGTCACACTGTTTGTAACTGGCAGGACTGGCTTCCGAAGGCGACTCATGCCTGTCCCCTTTCACCCTGTGGCTCGGTGCCTCCTTTGTTCAGTGCTCCGCACTGGGCTCTCTCCACCTTTCCAGGTCCAAGCCTGGCAGTAGGACCTGCTCCAGCCCCAGGAAGGAGTGCGTGCTAACAGGAGCCTCTCTGGCCTGCAGATGGGAGCGAGGTCTGGCCGGAGCCTGCTGGCGCGGACGGCACGGCTGGCTTGAAGCCCCGCGCGCGATCCCTCTCCGGAGCGGAGGCGGGGAGGCAGGGGGCGGGCACAGGGGCGTCCAGGCAGCGCGCATGGTTTATAAAAAGCCCTCAGGAGCACTGTCCTGGGACTGCAGTCATTTATCCGCACTTTTTCCTTGTAAAATGTTACTGACTGTTGTACGCCAAGGGCAGTTTATCCTGAATGGGATGTACAGGCATTCAATTCACCTCTCCTTTTTGCCAACTCTGCTTTTTTACCCCCCTTGCTTCTGAAGTTATATATGGTTCCGAGAGAGGAAGCCATTTTCTATCTGAAGGGAAAAAAAGAGCTGACGGCTTTAAAGAGAAACCTTCCATCATAGGAGAGAACATTGGGTTGGAGAGATAATGCCTTTGTTTTTAAAAATGGAATCCTGCGTCGGCAGTGTTACATTCTTCTGAAATTGACCCCATTTCCGGTCAGATGCTGAGAGCATTACAGAGGCGATCGGTATCGGTGTTCCCCGTGAGGGGAAAATGGAAGCGAGATATGATCAGGCCCATTTTTCAAATGGGAAAATGGAAGCTGCAAGAGGTTAAATCACTTGTTTAAGAGCGCGGTGGAAGGCTGCTGGGGCAAATTGGGGTTAATAATGGAGAACAAAAGAGGGAGAGCACCTCCGAACCAGACGCACCCCCCCCTTCCACCGCTTTGTCTGCTTCTCCCCAGTTTGTGAGGCGGGTGTTGCTTTGTGCTCCATTTGCAGATGAGGAGAACGAGCTTCTGTGACATCAGCGACTGGCTGAAAGTCACACACTTCGTTATGGCAAAGCGGGTCTCCAGCCTGAGCCTTTTGAGTCCAGGCCCTCCAGCTTGCCGCCGTCAGTACCCTCCACTTGCCCGCCCCGCTTTTGCGGAGAATCTAAATATAATGGATTGCTGCTGCAGAGTGCCAGGATATTTTAATTTATAGAAAAGAATAATGGGGTTCAGGTGAATGCCCTCTTCTGTATATTCTCTTCGGAACGAGGCTTAGTTTTATTGTCCTTTCACTTCCTGTTAGTTCTAGCTAAAGTGGTTCCATAATGACATATAAACCCAAACATGAGTAATTGATGGCAGCCTCAGGAGCTTGAGCAGAATAGAACCAGACCGACTAGAATCTCCAGGGTGAAGAATTAACATTTATTGGTTTAGTGAAATGAATTTATGTCCCAATAAAGCCGGTTACGGACTAGACAGTGATTTAATGAGGTGCCTTCTGTAGAAAGAGCAAATATGAACTTCTGGGTTTGGGTTAGGGTGTGACTGAAATGCCACATACTAAACCAGTTTTTCAGATGTGTTCAGAAAAATCTATGAAATTTCCTTAATCCGTGAAATTTGTGTTTAACCCATTCTGCTTCTATAGAGTTGAAAGTGGAAGGGAAATTCAAACAGCCTCTCCAAAACCATGAATAGTATGTTTTTTCTTGGCTACCGAGTCCTGATCTGAGCACTCCTGGAAGCTTGAAGAATGAAGATTAGGACAAATGATGTCAGAAAAGAAAAGAAATGCTGAATCTGGATATGCACGACACCCTTTAAGGCTAGAGGTTGTTGCTCTGGGTATGTAGGAGGATGGGAGGAGAAGGGATGGAGAGAATAAAGGTCCATGGTGCCTTCTCGGGGGTGGGGCCGTGGGCAGAGAAGGACATCTTTGGTAACTGTCCCTTGGCCATTGGACAGTCCATATCTGCCATTATAAGCCGAGACCATCCCTGCTTCCCACTGCTCTCTGCTTCTTCATTGATATTTGATAATAAAATTTGCAGGCCCAAACCCTGAGTCATCTTGACTCTTTTTCTCTTATATCCCATATCTTATCCCATAGGAATTTCCCTATCAGGAAATACTATAGGATCTACTTTCAAAATAGCCCTAGAATCTGGCCACTTTTCCCCATCTCCACTGCTACCTTCCTAGTTCAGCCACCTCCCCTCTCTGCCTGGGTAACTTCAGTGGCATTCTAATTGGTCTTCCTGCTTCTATTCCTGATTTCTCCCTCCCAACCTCCACACACGCATTTACAATCTGGGCTTAATAGAGAGGGGGATGCTTTTAGAATAAAAGATGGTGCCTCCTCTCTGCTCCAACCTGCCAGTGGCTCTCCATCTCACACAGAGTGAAGTAAAAGTCATTATAATGACTCACAAAGCCTTCCACAGCCAGGCGCCCCCACTTTCTGACCCCTGTCCCCTACTACCACAAGCATTCCTGGAGCTTTCTGCTGCAGCCTTGTTAGCCTCCTTGCTTTTTCTCTTCTTCTGCCTCAGTGCTTCTGCTTGCATGGCTCTTCTCCCAGATGTCCACATGGCTGGCTCCTTGACTGATTTTACTGTTTTGCTCACTCTCACCTGCACAACTGAAGTCCACTCTGACTGCCTCGTTTAACGCTGTCACCCCTCCAAGCCCCTCAGGTGCTCCTGATCCTCCATATCCATCTCTGCTTTTCCCAGAGCACCTGTAACTTTTTGATATGTTGTCTAATTCACTTATTTATTATGTCTTTGTTTATTTCTGACTCCCTCGTTTGAATGTAAGCTCTGCAAGGGTTGTAATCTTCCTGTTCTACTAACTGCTACAGCCCAAAAGTCTAGGACAGTGCCTGGCACATTGGAAGTGCTCCATGAATGCTTGTTCAATGAATGAATGAATGAGTGAATGAATGAATAGGAAGTCTGCTGAAAGCCAACTTAAAATAGATTGAATACTGAGGTGAGAAGCACGACCGACTCAATTTTGTTTTCACAGTTGGATATTTTTGCAGCCTGATTTTCTTATATGTTTGTTTTTAACTCTGGAAAATAGGATATACTGAATTGGATTCAAGCCATATTTTCTATGTCTGTGAAGTTTTGAGATCTTGGGCAAAAGAATTTCAGTTAGATGAAGAGGATTTTTATTTGAATAATTCCTGTTAAATTCTTTCTTATTGGAGCATATTAGAAATTTTGAAATTTGAAATTAAGTGGAATAGCATTAGGAAAAGTGTACCCTCTTGTAATGTCACCATTGACACTGACAAAATATTTGAGCGCCCACTGGGTGCAGAGCAGTGGGAAAAAAACCCCATTAAATGTGTGGCACACACATCTGTGCCGCTGTGAGGCCAGATGTTCTAGTTGTGGGAGTTTTATGTTTCCAGCACTTCTAAACAGGAATGTCAGATTTCATGCGTTTAAATTAACTTTATGAGGAGTGGCTGTTAAGTGTAAAATGTGGTCAATAGTGAAGAAAGCAGAAAGCCGATTCGTTCAAGCGGAAATACCCTGTAGCATTTGGCATGATTTTTTTTCCTTATTGTTACTTTATCAGGCAAAACGTAGACTATAGTTGTCATCCTAATTCACATTTGCGTAGCACTGTGCAGCTTACAAAGCATTTGCTTATAATAGATCATCTCAAGTGTATAGTCTCTGGGAAAAGATTTGCCAAAGCCATTGTCTCTGCCGTTGTAGTCGGTATGTAGAGTTTGGTTCTGTAGCCCAGGAGGCAATCCGTTCAATGTTGTGTGGGTGAGGAGGAACCCAGGACCTGGGGGGCGGGAGGCTGGTGGGGGGGTGGGGAGGATGAGTGGTAGGGGGCTGGGGGGGTGGGCCGCCAGGCAGCCACACCCATGGTGCTGCAGCCAGAGCCCAGACTTTGCCGCCATGCTGCCTGCTTTCAAATCCAGGTTTGCCTCTTCCTTTGACTCTTAGTGTCTCATTTTCTCATCTGTAAAATGGAGTCAGTGATGGTAGCTCCTTATAGGACGCCTGTGAGAATGGAATGAATTTCTAAGTGGAGAGTGCTTAGAGCAATTCCTGGCACCTGGGAAACCTCCCTCATGTGTCCGCTGTTTGTGCTGGGGCACAGTGAAAGGACCTGCTTGTCTCTCATCTCTCCTTCAGTTTTTTGGTCAGACTGTTGGAAAATTTCTCCTTTGGATACATAAGGTTAACATCGTCAAGGAAGAGAACCTTAGGAGAATCAGATGAAAGCTGTGGATTTTCTCCAGAACAACAGGCATATTCACATGTGTGTACAGTTTCGCTTATAATTCAGGAAGTTTATAAATTCCTGAAGTCCAGATCAAGAATCTCCCGGTGAGAGTATTGTGTTTCCAGAGGCTGAGCTTTGCTTCTTCCTGGTTGAACCATCGCGTATACCAACGACACCTGTGACCGCCTGTCACATCTAGAACCTGGATCACTGGGAGGGCAGATTCAGGGGATTCTGCTGTGTCCCCTGAGGGGTTTGTGAGGAGTGACTTGAAGTAGACAGAGGGGACACAGACAGTGGAACAGGTGTCTATAGAGACCAGCTTTCTTCACATAATCACTCTCCTGGGACACCCCCTCTCACTGCCTTCCAGCTGCCTGGCTCTGCTCCGAAGCCAGGGTGAGCCTGACACTCTCGCCTTCGGCCTCCTCCCACGCTCAGTCACTTCTCCCTGGGGGCATCCAGTGGCTGAGAAGCACAGAGAGGGAGAGAGTCATCCCGGTGAAAGTGAAGAGGGTCTGAGCAGATCCTAGCGGGGAGAGTGATCTGACAAAGGGAGTTACACCACGGAGGCAGAGCTGTGTAATTGGATGTCAATATATGTATTTCAAAACACAGTCTCCAGGTATCCCAACTTCCCAGGGAGATGAAAAAGAATCTTTCAGTATGAAAGCTTGTTACATCTCAAAGCACACTGGTGCTTCCCAAGGACAGAGCAAGAAAGTAGAGTCACAAGAGCTGCTGTGACGTGGCATGTCATTGACACCTTCTCCCATCACAGTTGGAGGGGCCTTCAGATTTATGTTGTGTGTCCCTTCTTCTGCAGCTTCCAAGGACAGGTAAGGGTTTGATGGTCAGCATTTGGCTTGTGGAGGTAGCAGCCCCGTACTTTGGGCCCAGATCCACTCCTCGGGGGAAAATGCTGATTATCCATGTTTTCTCTGCTGCTGGCAGAGGATAATAAAAGCCTTTTTTTTTTTTCCTCTTGGGGACTTGGTGAAGATTAATTAGATGCTGCCTATGAAGTGTTTTAAGCTCTGGCAGAAGAAGGTGCTAAGCATTATTTCTAAAGCTAGCTTCTTTAACCCATTCTGTGTAATAGGGATCTTCATCCATGAATCGGAATCTGGGTGGATGCCACCCATTGTCCAGAGTAAAATGGCTAGTAGGGGGTGGTGGTCACGGGGGTCTGATGGTGGAAACAGAGGCCAATTTCGTTCACTTCCTTCAAACAGAAGACCTCATCACGACCTGAGGGCTCTAGTTGAACACACCTGAAAGAGACAGTAGGTGCAGCCAGGGCCAGAGCAGGCAGGACCCTTCTGAGACTTCTTGTCTTAGGGATTGGTGAGAAAGTGGGGGGACATCATGACCGAGAATGGGGCAGCCAGAATCCCCAAAATGGGAGTTTCTGTCTGGCTTCCTGAAAGGCAGAGGGCAGACTGGAACACCTGGGCTGGGAAAAGTCAACTCTTCTTCACTGTCCAAGCTTAGAAGTTGGCCTAGGGTGGAGCAGTTGTACCCACGCTATCCCAGTGTGTGGTGAGGCCCAGTGTGAGAAGGATCCTCTCAGGTGGTCTTCCACACTTGCAGAGGAAAGCACAATCAGACACGTGTTCTGAACAGAGGACAAGGTCTTGAATCAAGAAAATTTCTTTCATTTATTCATTTAATACATATTTATTCGGCATCTGTGATGGGTCATAGTTCTGTATAGCAAAGGTACAGCTGACCAGGATGGTCAAAGTCTTTATTCTCAAGGAGGTTGCATTCTAGCAGAAGAGAAAGCCAATAAATAAGTCAACAAACTCCCTAACTTGTCTATATCTTAATGTAAGCTCTACAAGGGCAGGTTGTTGGTTTTTAAAATCTGGTTCGTTCATTGCTGTGTTGCCAGCACTTAGAGTAGGCCCTGATAGCTAGATATTGGGTGCTCAATAAGTATTTGCTGAATAAATGAATGAGAAAGATCGTTTCAGACATTGGTAAGTACAATGAAGGAAATGAATCCGAGTGTAGGTGGGAGATGAAGATGGAGAAGTAATCAAGAGTTGGACTATGTAAGGTTTTGTAGGCTTTGGTAAAAGTTTGGGTAAGAACAGAGGTTTAAAGCATAGGAAATAAGCAATTTACTTTTCATTAAAAAAAACAAACAAACAAAAACAACAACACTTAAGTGCCATATAACAATGGGGGGAGGAAAGGTGGCCGGGTCGTGATTATGAGTGTAAGAGATGGGGCAAGGTCTAGGGAGAATCGCCAGCAAGGAGGAGGGGTCTTTGTATGGCAGTCTTGCTAAGTCCTGTTGAATTTGTATTGCATGGCCATTTTTGCCTTCTGGGTTTTCCCCTCCCCCCACCATCTTCAGGAAACTTTCAGTGCTTTCACTTCCTATTGGTTTTGATAAATTTTGCTGAGACACTGTATCCTTCTTCATCTGTTCCTGGGCAATATTTTATGTTGCTCTTAGTGCCAGATAATTCAGAAGAGCTTAGGTCTTCTTCCAGGTAAGATACTACCTCTTCTTCCAGGTAAGACACCAGGCTAGACCCCTCCACCCTGCTCCCATGTCATCCACCAGTTACAGAGATAATCCAGGGGACTACTGGCAAGAACAGATAATGGTTCTTTTACTTGGTTAACTGTAAACCCCCAGGGACCCTTCTGGGCCCTACCAGGTGGCTTCACATATCGTGGTAGGAGGGAGATATTCTCCAGGAAATGATTGCCAACTAGGTAGTCACCTCAACACTGCTGTTACACATTCGTGAGAGCTATGGAGGGCTGTAGACACTTCTCCCAGCATATGCACATCCACCAAAATTGTGTGCTATTTTTTATTTATTTATTTATTTATTTATTTATTTATTTATTTATTTATTTATTTATTTAATTAGTTCCATCTCTAGAACCTCAAGGGGTGCATGGAGACCAGGATTTCCAAATACTGGAATACTGGAAATCAATCTCTGAAGGAAGCTAGACCCTATAGGCCACCACTGTCTTGGAGGCAGTCACTGGTCATTGCCGCCGATATAACCAATCCAAGCCCCACAAAGCAGGCTAACACAGACCGCAAAAAACCATGATTGAAAATGGAGTCACTTACTTCTTCCCTGAGCTTCAGAGTCTTCAACCACAAAATGGGGATAATAATACCTTAACTCATAAGCTTATTATGGGCATCAAAGTAATTTTAAATTGTTGCATATCACGCAAGAATAAAAAACTGCCCCTCGGGGTGGGGGTGGGGGCCAGGCAAGTAACATGTACCTGTTAATGGGGGCCAGGTGTAAGACAATAGGGAACAGTGAGGTCTGTGGCACATTTGAGACATGCATTTTGTAAAATTCACGTTTTATGAAACAATGCGGAGCCGATCGTGGATATTACAGAACATCTGTGGGCTGAATTTCGCTTTGGGCCGCAAGGTTTAGATTCCTGAAAAATGTTAAGTAGGGCACTCTATTAGCTGTCATGTGGGGAGTCGATGGGACAATCAAGGCCTGTTTTTTATATGCCTAGAGAAGAAGGCTGTCAATTTAGTGTGGTTTAGAGGGGCTTCTCCTTTGAAGAACTCCCTCTTCGGCCTTCCGAGACCTGAAATCCTAACCATTAGTGTATGGGGAGGGGGGTGAAGGGGTGAAGGGGGGAACAGTGATGATTAATTAGGGGATTAATGGTTCTCATTAAGATATAAATATGTTATCTATAATGGAAAACCTATTGATTCTCTTTTGGCCATTTACACTTAAGCATTTTAAGACCGTAATCAAAAATCTCTGTGAACTGTAATTATACCCTTAGCTTTAATATTGCAATTTGACTACATACTATGTATCAGGTACCTTAAGAGGGGTTGGGATTACATCTGTGAATACAACCTGACCCTGTCTTCAGAGCATTTGACTGTAAGGGCCAAGGTGCTGCCTTTTTGGTCATCACTGGATACCTGGTCCCCCACGTTGCCCTGAACATAGAGGCAGCTTAACAAATGGATGGGAGCTAGGCATCACCACAACCCTCTGTGATGTTTGACAGATGCAGGAAGTGAGCTGTAGTGGGGACTGTGGGTGAGTTTATCAGATTACCTCTAGAAGGGAGAGGAGACTGGGGAGAAGGACACAGACCGAGGGGTCAGGGGCTGGGGGTTGATGAGCAAAGAGAGGATCCTGCTGGGATGGTGGGGTCCCTGGGGGAGGAAGATGTCTGTGAGCAGGGGGAGTCTGGTAAGAGCAGGAATTGGGGCAACCAGCTGGAGCAGAGTGGATGGCAGGACGGTTCTGGGGACCCAGGGGGGCTGGTGGTGGCCGGCTGAGAAGGCTGTGCTAAGTGAGCCCCCAGGCCGGGCTGCTAGCAGTCTTCTAGCCAGGGAGGGCTTCCCAGGTGATGCTACCAGGCAAGCAGAGAGTCACAGAGGCCGGACGTGCAGGCGGCACTGGGCTCTGATGCTGTAGTTGTACCTCCTTGGGTACGAGTGACAGACTTTCTCCTGAGCCCAGTGTTCTGAGAATTTCCTGGCACCTGGTGAAAAGGGTTATCTCACAATCCTCCCAGAATTAAGTGATATTTTTAATAACTGCCGGCTTTTATGTTGGTAATTCGCCCCTCATAACAGAGCTGTTAACTGCAGCTCTTATCAATGGCTGTTAGGGCAAGATGGTTTGAAGTGAAAGCAACGATTTCACGTGTAACTTGGACTCTCTCCCAGGTTTGGCAACTTGAGTTAGTTCAAGGTCAGAACATCCTGTTAGAGCCTGGAGGTGAAGATTTGAGCTTGACTCATAGATTTGTGGGTAACATTAGCTGTTTTTCCTGGTTCCCATCATCCCACTTGCAACATTTCAGCCTTGTCTCCTGCCATTCCCGCATTTGGTACAAGGAGCCAGAGTGTTTGCTGTTAGTGCACGTGCCTGATGTTTTCAAACCTGGAACTATCCAATGATTCCACTTCTGTAGCCTCTGAAAGCCTTGATTTGCTCATTAAAAATGGGGGCAATCATTTCTAACTCATAAGTTGCTGTGAGGAAGTGTGATGTGGTTGAAAGAGCATGGTGGGCGCCTGGGTGGCTCAGATGGTTAAGCGTCTGCCTTCGGCTCAGGTCATGATCCCAGGGTCCTGGGATGGAGCCCCACATCGGGCTCCCTGCTCCACAGGGAGCCTGCTTCTCCCTCTCCCACTCCCCCTGCTTGTGTTCCCTCTCTCGCTGTGTCTCTCTCTGTCAAATAAATAAATAAAAATCTTAAAAAAAAAAAAAAAAGAAAGAGCATGGCTTTTGGAGTCAGATGGACAGAGGTTTTAATTTCTTCTCTCCCATTTACCACCTTACTATGTGGTCTTCATTATTACTAAGTTTTTAGGAGTCTCAGTTTCCTAAGTTGGTAAAATGTATATAATCACAGTAACCTTCATTTGGCACACAGAAGGCAATCTTAATTGATAGCGCCCTCCCTTTCTTCCTCATCCTTATGGCTCATCCTTAAAGTCTTAATTCCCTTGTGGATGTGTCCTAGAGGCTTCTTAGGGAGTCTTACTCTCTCACTTCCTTGGGCTCTCAGGATGCTCCTGCACCATTTCTACCTTTCTCAGCCTACTATTACCCTTTGCTGCAAAATGACCATTCCTCTCTCCTTCATTCGGCTCCCTCAAGAGGTTGGCTTCAATTAGGTGTTGGGAGGAAAGCAATCTAATTAAATTGATTCATATCAATGTGCTAATGAATAGTCCACCTTTAAGCTTTACAGGAATATTTGCATTTTGTAATGGAATTCCTAATCAATGGCAGAATCACCCTGGTAGAATTTCTGGCTAGAGGACAAAGGAAGGTGAAGAATTTCAGGAACTGGAGAGAAGACAATGGTGTTAAGGTTTGGAGAGTAGAACAGTGTTCGAGTTGGTCAATGATGCGGCCTCATTGCCTGCAGTGCCTTAACCTAAAGCTACTGCTGGCAACACGTGAGCCAAGAACACAGCTATTTGGGAGCTAAATCTAGAGAGAGAGATGCTATCTATCTGGACCCAAGTGCAGTTCCTCCAAAGATCTGAAGGATTAAGATCTGGCCTGCTGTTAAAGTTATTGTTTAGAATTTGGATGGCCCATTTTATTTTCAGAGTTCTTTTTATTCATTAATTAGTTATTCATTTATTTAATGCAGTTTTTAATTGTGTGCTTATTCCATCTTGCAAGGTGGAATTATTCAGAGGAACATTTAAAAGAAATTAACAGTATGACAGGGCTTATAATTGTGCTTTAATCTTAAATTAATATCCCTCCTGTTTTCACGTTACCAGGACAATTATCCCGAACGGTACCAGAAGCAGGAAATTATGTATTGCCCTATATATGGCATTCTTTCCCGGAGAGCACACCATTTATCATGGCTTTTTAATCTCCTCCGTGTGCAATAGAAGATAAAACATCTCAACAATATTTCAGTGTTTGGAGAAGATTAAAGCCCTGCAAACATTCCTGTTTGTTTCACCCAGTTCCTCTGCTGCATCTAACTGGGTCAGAGTTGAGGTGGGTTTGGGTATCCCTCTAGGAATGTGGCTTGTTTGTTTGGAGTTTCTGGGGACTCCCAGAACAAGTCTTATAAGTAACCCTAGCTGGAAAAACTGGAAACGTGTTGGTTTCTCTTAATATTTCTTTCTCCCAGCACTTCCTTTTTTTCAGCACTAGCTAGAATGTGCCTGGTGACATTCGCTGAGTTGAGAGAGGACAAAGCCAGCAGTTAGATGCTTGGACTGACTGTAGCTTCCTTTTCCTTTATGGAAGAGCCTCTGACTATAGGTTGTAGCCCCAAAATGAAAGTGCTGCCCCACATTGTCTGCTCTCTGGGGAGGCCTGAGAAAGATGCTTTGAGATTCTGGAAAACAGCCGATTGGAAACTGCCTCAGTCAAGGTTCTCCAGAGAAAAAGGACCAACAGGGTAAACCAATATAAATAGGAACTCTAAAAACCAATATTTATATAAATTGGCTCATGTGATTGTGGGGGCTGTCTAAGCCAAAATCTGTAGAGCAGGCTGGAAATTCAAGAGCCGATGTTGCAGTCTTGAGTCTGAAGTTTGGTAGAATTTCTGTGTTGCATTCTATAGGCAGAATTCCTTCTTTTTGGGGGAAAGTGCTCTTAAGCCCTTCTTCAACTGATTGGATGAGGCCCATTCGCATTATGGAGCATAATCTGCTTTCCTGAAAGTCAACCCTTTGCGAATGTTAATCACGTCTAAAAAATACCTTCCCAGTAACACCCAGGTTAGTGTTTGACCAAGCAGCAGGTCAACATAGCCCAGCCAAGTTGACACATAAATTTGATCCTCACAGAGACTGGTGTCCTGCTGATTTTAGAGTCCATGGTGCCTTCTTCGTGTGACAAGCAATGAACAGCAAAGCTGCCTCTCACCCTGACCATGCCTGGAGAGCTTGCCCAGTTGGGAGTTTCCTCCATCAACCAGATTCCCTCCTTTGGAGAAAAGCTAAGTGTGGCCCTTGGAGGATGGCCACGGTTTTGTTCTGTGCTCCTCAACCTCTCCTTGGCATCACTTCCCTCTTCCTGTCCCAGGGCTCCTGACCTCCCACTCAGGAGCGCAGGGCCCTCTTCCTCCATAGCATTTTTAAAAAGCAAACTATCTCATATCTATATGATATACATACAGAAAAATGCACAAGTCCTAAGACTCCACCTTAGATGAATTTTCACCAATTCTGCCTCCTCATGTAAGCAGCCCCGGACCAAGAAACAGTATTCCCACCCCTCAGAAGCCTTTCTTGTGCCACAACCCTGCCACTACTCCCTGGCCCCAGGGGTTACCTCCATCCTGACCTCTAGCCCCACACGTTAGCTTTGCTTTTATTTTGAGTTTTATATAACGGAACGATACGGTATGTCTTCCTTCACCATAGTGGAGTTTTGTGTAGAGAAATACCATGATGGCAAGTACTCTGAGTGGCTCAGTCCCCTCCTTCCATCTATCCTTGCAACCGGCAAGCATGGCGCATTGCGCCGGAGACTGTGGACATGCACGGTTGCCCAATTGACATTACAGAACAGCAAACTGGAGGCTCTTTGGAGAAACCGGGAAGGGGCCCTGCCTCAGCAACCTCAGAACTCGTTCTAGCCCCTCATCTGTCCCCTCAGAAGGCCCTATCTAAGTGAGAGCAGCACTCCTGACTTGTCCTGAGGAGACATGGCATGGGAGTGCTCTCTAGAATTCTCCCTTCCTGGCAGAGCCCCAGGCTGGGACGTTCTCTCACTCCTAGCCCACCTGTTCTAACCTCTTAGCACCCTCCTGGTTCTCTGTGGTTTTTTGATAGACTAGTTGCTGATAAGCACCCTGGCTGATAACAGTTTACTGCATTACCTCTATGATAAGGTGTTCTTATCTTCATAGTGCCATAAACCACAGAGCAGCTCTGCTCCAGCCCGGTGGCCCATAGGGTTCGTTTGCTTCTGTCCCCCTCAGTGGCTGCTTTCCTCCTCCAGACCCCTAAATAGGATGTTACCCAAGGTCAAGTCCTCACGCCCCCCTCTTTATTGCATTGCTCTTGATCACAGACATTAGCTCCTTCCGTGCCTCCTCCGAGCACCCCTGACACTTCCCCAGGCCCCAGCCTGTGTTTCCACTGCCAACCAGACCACTTTCTGATGGGGAGCTTGCCCATGCCTCCTACTCTTGCTCCTAAGATGGCTTCTTTCCCTCAACCCCATCCCCTGCCACTTTCCACAACCCATAATCCTCTCATTTGCCTGCAAGAAGCCCACGTGCCTGTACTTTTTTTCCAGCCCTCTCGCTGTCCTCCTTCTCTCCCTCTACCATCCATCTGGATTGTTGAAAATGCCACCCCGCCCACCTCATCACTGTCCATCCCCATATTCGCCACATCACCATCAGATGCATTTTTTAGTTAGCCCTCGATTGCTGTTCAGTGCCTTTGGGACAAAACCTCACACTGGTTGGCCGGGCATCTATGCCCTCCGCGACTTGTCCCTGGGAACGCATCTTGGTAGAGATCCCATGGTTTCTGCAGCATCCTCAGCCACAGCACACCCTTTCCTACTCCTGCTATTTTGCTGCCACTGCTTCTGTAGGACAGAACGCTCTAGCACTGGCCAGCTGTGAGGGGTCACAGAGATGAAGCCCCTCATCTCCCAGCATGTCCTGGTGTCTCCTGCACCTCACTCGACCAGTGACCTGGAGAGCCTCTCCGGATGTCCCTGCAGGGAGTGGTCTTTCCTTCCTGAACTTGGCTGCACTTAGGATCCATGTGGCTCTTACTTATGTCAGAATTAATTTTATATCTGAATGTTTAACCTCCCTGTGGTTGACAGAATAATGTTCCCTACTGCCCACCAAAGATGTCCACGTCCTAATCCCTGCAACTTGTGAATAAGTATGTTACATGCAAAGGGGGAGTAGGTTGCAGATGGAATTAGGTTGCAGATCAGCTGACCTTGAGATAAGGAGATGATCCCGATTATCCACATGGACCCAGTGGAATCACAAGGGTCCTTAAAAGTAGAAGAGGGAGGCAAAGAAAAGCGTCTGAGTCAGAGGGATGTGAAGTGGGAAAGATGGAGGAAGTGGCCATGAGCCAAGGAATGCAGTGGCCTCTAGAAGCCAGAGAAGATAGGGACATGGAGTCCCTCTCAAGGACCCCAGCAGGGAACACAGTCCTGACAATGCCTTTGATTTTAGCCCAGTGCCATGTGCTCTAGAACTCTAGGACAGTCTGTGTTGTTTTAAACTACCCATTTTGTGACAGTTTTTTTTACAGCTGCAATAGAAACCTTATATGCTCCCCAACTAGATTTTAAGTATGTAGAGGACAGTGTATCCTTATACTTCTTTGTATCCCACAGGGTATGTGGCTTAGTGCCTTATATGCATTAGGTGCTCAGTAAATGTTTGCTCTATGGCCACAGGTTGTTTCCAGGAAAGTGGAGAGGGCAGAGCCTGCCTTGTGCCTTCCCACAGCCCCGCAGAGCCCCAGTGTGGCCTCTTGGGCTCTCATTCTGGCCCCTGGTCATCAAGTCTTTCTGTATCCCATTCCCGATCTCATGCAATCGTAGTTAATGGAAAATATTTTAAGATTGGATCCTTTCTGGAAATGTTTTCATTTACAAGGGTGGCCCTAGAGCTATGAACACATCACACCCAAAGGTTTTAAGCCACATAGTGGAACAACTAGATGATGATGTGATGATGCCGGTGGCCTTGAACCAGCTTCCTATTGGATCGTTAACTCCCCTTGCACAGTACTACTTTGGGGGATCAAGGAGCCAGGAGACGTGGGTCCTAAAGTCAGCTTCTCCACCAACTTCCTGGGTGTCTTTAGAGGAACGTCTTAACCTCTCTGAGCCTGAGATAGGGATTAATAAGCTCTCCCCATTTCACAGGCTGTAACTAGAGGCCACCTGTGGAGGTGGGGATGAGGCCTGACCCTTCCCAGAAATTCAGCAAGTGAGACAGCAAGTCTGGAGTGTGCCTATGTTTGTTTTAATATAAAAATAACATTAAAAGCGATATACCTAGAAGTTACACCACAGCCATCCTGCAGCTTTCCACACTTCTGGCACACTGAGAGTAAGAATATCCCAGTCTAGGATGCTTACCCTGTGTCCATCTTCAGTGTTATTTTAACATTTGCACTTTTCCTTCTCACCAGATGGGACTTCTCTCTTTATCCTGATTCTGCTCAGAGCAGAGAACCAGAGCTGACTGCCCATCTCCCCTCCTGGACAATCACACTTCTCCCTTTTCCTCCCATGGGGTGCTAGTTCTTGACTGTCTTTGCCTCACCTCCTGGTGCGATCTGTTCTGTTACCACATCTGCTGTGGCATTTTCCCTTTATTTTTTAAGTTTTATTTAAATTCAGTAAATTAACATCTAGTGTATTATTAGTTTTAGAGGTAGAGTTCAGTGATTCATCTGTTGCATACAACACCCAGTGCTTGTTACATCATGTGCCCTCCTTAATGCCCATCACCCAGTTATCCCAGCTCCCAACCAACCCCCCTCCAGCAACCCTCAGTTTGTTGGCATTTCCCGTTCTGCTCAGACGCTCCTGTGTCCTGCCTGGTGGGAGAGTGGAAGGATCTTGGGGGATCAGGGTTACAGTCAGGGTTCTGGTCTCAACTCTGTCACCAGCCCGCTGAGAACTCTAAGCAGCTCACCTCGCCTGTAGGGGCTATCCATTCCACAATGAAAAAGAGGGGCTTAAAGTAGATGGACCTAGAAAATGGGGTGACCAAGAACCCCCGCTCAGAATTCTTTAAAGACTGCCATCACCCTCAGGAGGAAGCCCAACCTCCTCACTATGGCTCACAATGCCTTTTGTGATCTGTTCCCTCTTTATCTTGAGGGCTTCATTCTTTTTTTTTTTTTTAATTATTTATTTATTTATTTGAGTGAGAGAGAATGAGAGATAGCACGAGAGGTAAGAAGGTCAGAGGGAGAAGCAGACTCCCTGCTGAGCAGGGAGCCCGATGTGGGACTCGATCCCAGGACTCCAGGATCATGACCTGAGCTGAAGGCAGACGCTTAACCAACTGAGCCACCCAGGCGCCCTTGAGGGCTTCATTCTTAGTCACCTAAGACTCCGAAGTTCTGACAGTAATGAATGACTTGAAGTCCTCAGACATGCCGTATTCTCTCTTAGTGCCAGGACTTTGCAATTGCTGCTCCGCTGTCTTTACCACATTTTCTGTGCCCCGTCCTACCACTCTCTCCCTTTGATTCTTACTTTTGAGAGGCTCAGCTAAGACTTTCACTTCCTGAAGTAGTCTTTCCAGCCCTGCCCTCTCAGATCTGATCAGGTGCTACTTTCTTGCAAGCTGCGAACACGCTGCCTCTATCTCTCCTTTGGCATGATTCTGATAGCCAACTCTTTTGTCTGAGTCCTGTCTACTCCTGACAGTCTTCTGGAAGTCTTCTTAAATCTTCTTGAAGGCAAGACATGATTTGTTCACAAGGGAATCCCCAGTGTCTAGAGCTGTATTGGCCAATTTGGTAGCCATTAGCCACAGATGGCTACTGAGTACTTGAAATGTGGCTACTCTGAATTGAGATGAACTAGAAGTATAAAATACACACTGGATTTAAAGACTCAGCTGCCCCCCCCCCAAAAAAGAAGAATGTGGAATAATTTTACATTCTCATTCATAATTGTTTATATGGATTACTTGTTGGACTGATAAGACTTAGGATATACTGGGTTAAATAAAATGTATTATTGATATTAATTTCTTTTTTTATTGATATTAGTTTCATCTGTTTTTTAATTCTTTTTTTTAGAGATTTATTTATTTGAGAGAGAGAGAGAGAGTGCGTGTAAGTGGGGTGAGGGGCAGAAGGAGAGGGAGAGAAATCCTCAAGCAGACTCCCTGCTGAACGTGGAGCCCAATGTGGGGCTGGATCTCAGGATCCTGATATGACCTGAGTCAAAATCAAGAGTCAGATGCTTAACTGACTGAGCCATCCAGGCACTCCCTTTTTATTCTAATGTGGCTACTAGAATATTGAAAATCACATATGAGGCTTACCTTTGTGGCTAGCATCATATCTGTATTGGGCTGTGCTGGTCTACAATGTATTGCCTGGTGCATCTGTTGGGTGAATGAGTTGGTAGATCTATAGAAGAGCATAGATTCCCCCCTCAGCCTCAGCTCATGTTGCTCTAAGTGCTGGCTTTGCTCCAAGTGTGACCCCCTCCTCCTCTCATGCTCAGTGCTCTGAGCTGGGCAGCCTGGCTCTAAGTGGTCTGTGGGCCTGGGTCCCCAACGGATGGAGCAAACTGGGGTGGAACACCCTGCCTTAGCCTGTGGACCCATTCCTACAGGCACATTGTGCACCTTCTGCATATCTCCAGGCATAAAATACTAACTTGACATCCCAAATTGGGAACAGGACAGATGCTCATTTTGAACAATTGCAACACCTTTCAATTGTATCAGGGGTGTGCATTCTCAATAGCAGAGGGTGAGGACACTTCTCTTACTGGAAATTTCTTGTTTTATAGTACCTCAATACCGTAATGAAGTAGGATGTATTTATTGGTTATTTTGGGAACTTTCCAAGGCTCTGCAACCTTGAAGAACAAAGAACCTTTTATTAAAGTGTAACTGTAATTTCCTTTTTGCCTATACTCTGGCTTTTTCCTCATCCTGTACTTTGTGAGCTGATTGTAAAACTAGGTTGGAAAGGTGAGTTTAGTGGACCATGCTTATCACCGTCAGGAGTCTTTGAACTTTGATTTTTTGAGGATTTAGTGATTGCAGGTGTAATGAGAACACAGTCTTTTGAGGTGCTAAGGCTCAAACTGGGCACAGAAATTCTTGAGTCTGGCTGACATTTTGAAAGCCATATTCTTAGAACACAACACGTTTAGGTTTCTACATTCATAGCCAGCATTTACAAAGTGTTTTTATAGTTTTCAAACTATGCTTGCACCTACAGTATCTCATTTGGTCCTTGTATTTATTTGGTACCCTTGTCTATACTTACTGTCTCCAATTTCTTTCTTCTCACACTCTATAAACCTCCTCACAGGCTTTCAGGCTCAACTCTCTGTTGAAACTGCTTTCACAAAAGGTCACCCTGACCCACATGTTGCTAAATCCCATTGTCAATTTTCATGCTTCTCATTTTACTTGGCCCTTTTGAGTCATTTGACATAGGTGATCACTCTTTCCTTGAAATTCTTTCTTCATTTGATTTTAAGATGTCACACTTGCCTGGCTTCCTTCTGACCTCACAGGCAGCTCCTTCTCCATCTCCCTGTCTGTTACCTTCACAGCTTCCTGACTTTTAACTTTAGAACCTTCTAGAGCTCAGATCTGTAGTGATCTATAATCACTCCACTGGTGATTCACTGAGTCTCATGGTTTTAAGTATCATTGCTATTGATAACAATTTCTAAATATTTATCATGGACCTGAGCCTCTCCTCTTAATTTCCAGACTCATATATCCAGTTATCTATACAACATCACAACTTGGAGGTCTAAAAAAATCTCCAACTTTGCATTCCCAAACGTCCCTGAACTTCCACCCTAAATGTGCTCCTTCTAGTTAATGCCCACTTCATCCTTCCATTTACTAGGACCAGAGACCTCAGAGTCAGCCTTGACTCCTGTCTTTCTTTTTTAGCCCACAGCGGATATTTTCATCTCTAACACCATGTCTCACTGCCTCCACTGCTATGACTCTGGTCCGAACCACATCATCTCCTGTGTGGATTCCCTCAGAAGCCTCCACAACTTTCTCAGCACAGTCTGTTCTCAACCTGTAGTCAGTGATCCTGTTAAAATAAACATCCGACCATGGTGCTCCTATACTCAAATGGCTCCCGCTTATCCAGAGTAGAAGCCAACGTCCTTCTAAGGGTCTTGAGGCCCAGTGCAGTGTGGCATTCCCTCTGACACGACCAACTCACTTCCACTTCATTCCCTGCCAGCCATATACCTCCTTGCTGTGGCATTCAGTGACATGCCTGCCCTGGGGTTTTGCATTTGCTTTTCCCTGGAATTCTTTCCCTTCAGATAGCCTCATGTCTTTCTCCCTTACACCTTTACACAAATGTCTTCTTCCCACAAAGGCCTTCCCTGACCAATCTACTTAAACATGCAACCCCTGCCCTGAACTTTTCCTATTTCTCTTTCCTATGTATTTTTCTCTGTAGTACTTAACACCATCAGACATCATACATATTTTACTTATTTATATTGTTTATTGTCTGTCTGATATTAAACTGTTCGATCCATGAAAGTGAGGACTTTTATTTTTGTTACTATAACACTGGGCACCTAGAACAGTGCCTGACACATAGGACATGATCGTTAAAGATTTGTAAATAAATGAATAGTCCTATTAAATAAACATTATTATTATTACTCTTTCCTCCATTCATACAATTGGGAACTCAGTAACACCAAACATTCACATGCACACATAGATACCTACTTATACAAAACAAAACTCAACTAAGAACAGGTAGGGCATAATCAATGTGCTTGATCCAGGGAATGGTGGGGGACTCTGGTTCAAGATTATGCAGAGACTAGTTGTATTTGGTAATAGTTGGTCTAATCACAAGAGGGTTGTAATGAAGCAATACACTAAAAAGATTCAGGTCAATGTTTTAGAAATGTTACTTATTTAAAAAATAATCTTGAAAACTTTCCATTAAATATTAATTTTCCCAATGACATCAAAGTCACCATCATCCTAAGTATAGTAGCAAGCTTTCATATAAGGAATGTTGAAACTGTAAAATGTCATTATATAGCAATTGGAGTGAAAAATTCTTTCTTTTTTTTTTTTTTTTTAAGATTTTATTCATTTATCTGAGAGAGACAGAGAGAGCACAAGCAGGGGTTGGGGCAGAGGGAAAGGGACAAGGAGACTCTCCACTGAGTGGGGAGCCCGACATGGGACTCAATCCCACGACCCTGAGATCATGACCTGAGCCGAAGTCAGACACTTAACCAACTGAGCCACCCAGTTTTTACCTCTTAAAAGTACGATGAAATCAGAGAAGGCTCTGTACCGCTCATCACGGTATTGCTAGGTCTCTCAGGTTCAAGCAGCGAGTTGCCAATTGCTGCTTGATAGGCACAGGTTGGCAGCTCCGAGAGTATCTTTTCCATCTTGCTGCTGCCAAGTCCATTTTTAGATGATAGAGATTAGAAAATAATGTTTCAGGTATTGATTGTCTTGGGACTTAACCCTCCTGTAGGAAGACTTAACCTCCCCCAGAACTGATTAGATGCCCCTTTTCATAGTCATGGCCAGCTTCATGGACATGCATCCTGTGCAATCCCACAGGGCCCCACATTTAGGAAGGGTTCATGCTTGCTTTGATGCTTTGCTATGACTTAAAATTCTTTATCATTTTTGAACAAGAGGCCCACATTTTCATTTTTCCCTGTGCCCCACATGGGCCAACTTACTGATAAGTCATGGCTGGGCTGGGTAGGGTGTGTCAAGTGAGGCCCAGGATGGACAAGCCAACAGCCAACTTCAATTATGTTTAAATGATCATAGATGAGGTTGAGTTATTTGAAAGTTCTGTGATCATATTTGCATAAATTTCCTGCACATGTTTGGCTATTGCTTCATTTTATGATTCATTAAATTTTGTTCTATTTAAATAGCAGTTTCAAAATTTGTCTCATTGTGTTCTGATTGTTTTCCAAAACTCATAAATCTAAGTTTAGTAATATGGCATGTAATCCGTGGTAATACATTTTAACATTATGCTGTTCTGATCAAACGGGGGAAATGGAATATCCAAATTGCCACATTCTTGGGTTTTGTTTTGCTTTGTTTTTTTGAGCAAATTTTCTTGGCCTCTGAAAAGCTGGTTTTTCAAATGTGAAATCTTTGGAATAGTAATTGTATATCTAAAAGGACTATAAAAGCTAGCTAGGTCACGCACATAGAGGACAGAGACCAGGTGAATGATATGGACCATGGCCGGCTAGGGAGTAGGTGTGTGGTTTAAAGGGGCACTGCCTCCCAGCTCCAGCTCCCTGAGATGGGGGATGTAGGCCTGCCACTACTGTATCTTTCTTTTGCCCCCAAAGGAACTCTAAACATAGAAGTTTATGTGAAATATCTTGGTCTTTAATCTCTTTTTTTTTTTTAAAGATTTTATTTATTTATTTGAGAGAGAGAGAGAGCACATGAGAAGGGGGAGGGTCGAAGGGGGAGGGTCAGAGGGAGAGGCAGACTCCCTGCTGAGCAGGGAGCCCGATGCGGGACTCGATCCCGGGACTCCAGGATCGTGACCTGAGCCGAAGGCAGTCGCTTAACCAACTGAGCCACCCAGGCGCCCTTGGTCTTTAATCTCTTGAGCTCAAATAAAACCCATATGACTGCTGTCGTAGAGGTAATCCTTAACATGATTCCTTTACTTTGTCTCAAATAGCTCTGAAATACTTTCCTTTCTTTCATATGATAAACTTTTTAAGATAAAGAAAAAATTATCTATAATTTCATTTTGAGACTCTTCAGAGAGAATCTTTGTAACATATAACACTCATGAAAAAATGTTAAATTTGAAATCCAATGATAGTAACCCACCTCCTGTCAGTGGGAAGAGCCAGTTGGTACAACTTCTGACGTGTCAGTAACCTCCAGAAGCTTCTCCATCAGAGTTAACAGTGCTGGATGCTCTGCAACACTGTGCAATAGAAGTATAATGTAGGCCACCCATGTAATTAAAATTTTTCTAGAAGCCACATTAAAAAATTAAAAAGAGACAGGTGAAATTAATTTTTATAAAATGTTTTATTTAACTCAATATATCTAAAATATTACCACCTCAACATGTGATCCATATAAAAATTACTAATGAGATATTTTACATTCTTTTCTTCCATACTAAGTCTTTGAAATCCGGTATATATTTTATACTTATGACACATCTCGGTTCAGACTAGCCACATTTCAATGGCTTGACAGACACCTGCGGCCAGTGGCTACCATGTTGGACAGCTCAGGTTTGAAATGTCCTGCTGTGCTTAAGTGTCCAAAGTCACTCAGCTAGGAAGTTGGCAGATCCAATAGTTTTGCTCAGTATTTTGGACTCTTTGTCCTTCTCACTACATTGACTTGTCTCTAAGTGCAGAATTCCTAGCTTGGACTTGGCATTTATAGGGTTTGAAAAGATTCAGGCCAGGGAAGTAACGGAAACAAGCACACAAACAAAAATTAAAAGATACGACTAAATCTGAAAATGCTGCAGTGGTTGCCGTGGTCACATACAGAATTTTCAGGTGACAGCTTTTCTTGAATGCAGAAAGAGTTTGACTCTTTCTCACAGTGACATATGTATGAAGCTAGACAGGTACAACTAACTATAGACCTAGTGGAGAAGCCTGATGTCATGCCTCACATCCATAACTTGGATGTGAGGCAAGCGTCTGCAATGGGACAGATAAGCAAGAGAAGGAAGCATCTTCACCTCTGGTTGGGAAAACCAACTCACGTGGCCTTTGAGGGATGGTGGGTGGGTGAATTACAATATCCAATAGCAAACTCAGGTGTTGCTGTGGGGGTGTAGTGAGGAGATGCCTTAATGCAGTGGTCAGAAGATGGCAAGAGGAATTTAGGGAGCAGTCCATGGTCCTAGGTCCACTGGGCAGAGACTCTCCTGTGGAGTCCAGAGATAAGCCTGTGAAGGTGGGTATATCCTGACTCCACACTAGCATCCCTGAGGGAAATACTCTGAGCACGCCTATGGCCCATTAGTCTAAACTTTCTTTGTAAAAAGCATAAAGTCTCTCTTATTACTGAAAAGTTGGTACATTATATGTTACCTCCCGATGTGTTTTTGTTGGTGGTGCTTTTCAGCATTTGCACAGAACCTTGCACTGGTTGTATTAGTTACGTTATTTTTTTTTACTAGCTTGGTTCTGCATTTTGTCAACATTGATGATTTTCCTGTGGATTGAATACATAAAGTTTTAGTTGAAAATTCCATAATTTGTGGTTTGAATCTTCTAAACCATTGTGGGATGGCTAAAGTTGGTTAGTTCCTGATATACAATATGCTTATGGAATTGGAATGTTGATTTGGGGTTTTGAGTCAGGCTGAGGAACAATATGAGGAACTATGATCTGAGGATGAATTGCTAGGGCTGGTTACATGAGATTGCAGAGGCATGGGCATAATGTGAACCTCAGAGAACTGAGTTTGCCTGAGTTCTTCCACTCTTGCAGTTTCTCTTGCTGAGAACCCATTCTCTTTTCCTTAAGAGTCATTGACAAAATTATTTTCTCCAATAGTAATTTAAGAATTTCCTTCACAACTTTTTTTGGGGGGAGCAGGCAGAAGGAGAGGGAGAGACAGAATCCTAAGCAGGCTTCACACACAGCACAGAGCCCAAGGTGGGGCTGGATCTCACGATCCTGAGATCATGACCTGAGATGAAATCAAGAGTGGGACCCTCAACTGACTGAGCCACACTCCTTCATAATTCTTTTTAAATCAACCTATTCAGGGGCGCCTGGGTGGCTCAGTTGTTAAGTGTCTGCCTTCGGCTCAGGTCATGATCCCAGAGTCCTGGGATCAAGCCCCTCATCGGGCTCCCTGCTCTGCGGGAAGCCTGCTTCTCCCTCTCCCACCCCCCCTGCTTGTGTTCCCTCTCTCTGTCAAATAAATAAAATCTTAAAAAAAAAACATATCCACAATTATTAAAAAAAATAAATCAACCTATTCATTCATGCATTCATTCATATATTTATTAAATATATTTTTCCACTGAGCAAATATTTATTTACCACCAAGTGCCAAGCACTGGGCTAGGTTTTTAGGTTCAAAACTTACAAGGCTTTCATCTCCATCCTTAAGAAGCTCACCACCTGGCAAGATTTTCCCTATCACCACTTGGATTTGGTCACCATAGTCTATCTAGTCATTCCTCAGTATTGATGTAATTGGTTTTGTGCTCAATTTGTTGTAATTATTTCTAGAATCGTCTTTGATGTGGCCTGCCTCCACAGAGGGCTTAGACATTGTCATTTGCAAAAATTATGCTTTTCTCTTACTTCATAACTCTTCCCAGGGCCTGATACTTGGCCCAGAGTGGGCCTACTATACATTGTGCATGAGGGCCTAATACACATTGCTAACCTTCTTTCTGGGGTGCATGGTTGGTATCCTTTGATTATTGTTTTTACACATGATTACTGACATTGCTAATAGAGATTTGAGGGTTTTGGGGGACATAGTCAACAGACATGAAAATGGTCACCCCAACACAATCTCTGTAATCAGTCTGTGGACTAAACATGAGTTCTTTCGTCTTTTTATAGACAGAGACTCTAAAGACACTCTCTTCTGAAAGTACCACAGTTATGCTTGGCATTGGTTTTTAATGACAAGGGAATTAAATTAAGGCTATATTTATATGGACATCTTTCCTGTGTGTTGCAACTGTTCAAGAAGGACATCTTTAGGGATTTCCCCTAATGAAGTGCATGAACAGTAACTTTCCTTCAAGCTGTCAGTGCGGAACGCGGTGTTACTCAAGTGAATTTCAGTGACCTCTTACTCTAGAGAGAACCCAGTGTCAGAACACATTTTTATAAATAATACACTGTTTGCTTTGCAGTGCTGATAATTTTCTTCAGTCTTTGAGGCTGTCAAATAACCAGGAAGCTTGTTTTTTTCTTAGGACAAAGATATTTGCAGAGGAACTGATCAGACTATTATTATTAATAATCTCATTATTGAGCCATCACCAAGTCTTTTGTGCATTTGAGGCTACCAAATAGATTAAAGTTTTATTCTGAGAACTGGAGGCACACAGGAACAAAGCAGCTTAAGAGCACTGTGCGGGGGGTGGGGGGTTCTTTTCTGGCTGGGGCACATTTGTGTTTGGGAAAAGTGCTGCCTCATTCCTGTACGAATGTAACCCCTTTGGAAAGAGGTCTCCTAAAGGATTGGTCATAGAAGCCCCTAAAGGTAGTCATGACTACAGACTATTATTGTTAATGAGGGTTTTTTTTTTTTTCTTTTTTTTCCTGGCAAGGGCACCGACATGCTCGTTGATAAAAGGGAAAAGGAAAGCTCATTATAGCCACAGACAGAAGCTACTGGCAAATGAGAAGAGATTTTGCCCTTTGCTGTGGTGGGGATCTGGAGGAAGAGGGGAAATGTGACGGCAGGGAGAGGGAAACTCTCCTCCTTATAACCATAGTCATAGCCTTCAGTCTCAAGATAATGCATTTGGCATGCCAGTGTTCATTCTCACACATGGCCTATGCTTCTCCTGTTTTGGACTGGGCAGCTAATGGCTAGAACATTCATGCAAAGAGGCCGAGGCTGAATTGCTTCCCATAGGGACCAGTGACCTTGGCAGCTCATATCCTGCCCCAGGAGGCTCTGTCCAGGTGGAGTGAGCAGCCTTCAATAGTAGGGTTCCAGATAAAATATAGGACATCCGATTCAATTTGAAAGTTAAGTAAACAACATCCAGTTATTTCAGTATAAGTATGCCCCAAATATGACATGCGATATACTTGTATTAAAAATTATTCATTATTTATCCGAAATTCAAATTGGACTGGGTGTCCTGTATCTTTATTTGTTAAATCTGATAACTCTATATAGGGCAGAATATGAGAGTCCAGGGTTACAAAATACTCTTCCTACCCACTAACAGCTGGCCATGGATTCCCTGCCCAGGACCTCAGTCTCCACCCCAGATTGCCTTTGGAGCAGATAATGTAGGGAGAAGCGTTTCCAGAAAGCTTTGGAAGATGTTCCTATGCTTCCTGGTTCTACTCGAACTGCCTCTGATCACCACATCCACATGAATATGGGTGTAAGAGTGGCTTGTGAAGTCATCCTGTGTGACTCAAGTGTCGCTCAAGTGATGGGTTTCAATGGGGAGGCTGCAATGGCAGCCTGGTTGGCTGGATCCTAAAGTTGGGGAGACTGACTTAGGTGGGACATCTGCTCAGCCCCCTGAGGCAAGGGGCAATGTGGGGCCCTGGACGAGGGATGCGGCCCCAGTGGCCTTGGGTGCACCACAAAGAGAGAGACTTCATTTCCCCTTTTCTCCTATCCTCCCTCCCTCACTCTTCATTCATTCATTGATTCATTGATTCATTCATTCATTCGGTTGTTTGTTCATTCATTCATATTTTTTTTTTTAGTTTTAAGTGTTTTTATTTTTTTATTTTTTATTTTTTAAATTTTTTTATTCTTACATTATCCCCATACATTGCATCATTAGTTTTAGATGTAGTGTTCCATGATTCATTGTTTGTGCATAACACCCGGTGCTCCATACAGAATGTGCCCTCCTCAATGCCCATCACCAGGCTAACCCATCCTCCCACCCCCCTCCCCTCTAGAAGGGTTTAAGGCTCTGTTTTTCACATTAAAATCTGAGACTTTATGTGGTGAAAGAACCCTTCAGGGCAGGTTTTCCAAAGCATTCCTGTGGCAGGGTGGGGAAGGAAGTGGGGCAGGGGCCTTCCTTCCCTGCTGTGAACCCAATAATCTTACATACCAAGCCAGCTTTTAGGAAATTAAAGATAAAACCAAAAAACATAAAATCTGACATTTGTATAGTGTTTCAAAACTTAGAAGCAACTTCATATAATATTTCATTTAATTCTAACAAGTTAGGGATTGTTACAACACTAGAGGGGCTAAGTGATTTGCCTAAGGCCACAAACTAATGAGTGAGAACGCTGGTTTTTATTTTATTTTATTTTATTTTAAAGATTTCATTTATTTGACAGAGACACAGTGAGAGAGGGAACACAAGCAGGGGGAGTGGGAGAGGGAGAAGCAGGCTTCCCGCAGATCAGGGAGCCTGATGCAGGGCTCAATCCCAGGATCCTGGGATCACGACCCGAGCCGAAGGCAGACGCTTAACGAACTGAGCCACCCAGGCGCCCCAGAAAGCTGGTTTTTAATATTCAGGCCCACACTTTTTTACTTTACAAGGAAGAAGGCAGATTTTCCAAATGGGGCCTCAAGATGCATCCCTCTTTCTCAGTTTCATGATGAACATGCCTTGACCAGCTCACAAGAAGGTCTGGACCAATGGAGGTCAGTCAGATAGAGCTTTCTGGAGAAACTGCTCACCACGCACCCCCTTGACCGGTCTGGGCAGCCTCCTGTTTGGATTCTTTCTCATTCATCGAGCTCACCGTGGTAAGTGCTCAGTAGTGTGGAGCCCTCACTGAGCATCCAGGGTGAAAACACTGCTGGTCTCTCCCTCAGTGGGAGGTTGTTGGGAAAAAATTGTCCAGAAGCAGACTCTGTAAGGGGGCAGTCAGAGACAACCTGGGGAGTAGCAGCTAGAGAGGGAGTCCCCCTGGGGAGATCCACAGCCTCTAAACCAAGTTCCCTAACTTTCTCTGGAAAGCGTCATTCAGTAAGATGGGTGGTGGGGGTGGGGGCCAGGGGAACAACTGGAAACGGCTTCTGGGCGAGGGACTGAGGCTTGCTTTTCCCTCCTGGGACCTCCAAGCTCTGTTTCACCACAAAGATTGCTTTGAACCCATCTCTTTCAAGGAAGTAACAAGTTGGGAACCAGATACTGGGCGTCACAAAACGCCTTTGAGTTAATATTTGGCAGGAGATATCACGATCAAAGAAGAGCTAGCAGGGTAGGCCTCGGTGACAAGGTTCCTGGGTGTCCTGGCCCTTCTGGGGTGGTCACAGGCTCCCTGGTGGCTTCCTCTTCCCACAGACTGGATGTGGGGAAATCCCCACTGGGCGCTATAAGAAGCGCCTGGGCTCTGGGCAGAAGCCAGTGGCTTGGGCTGAGAGCACAAGATGACATCAGGCCTCCTCTGCCTCCTCGCCCTTCCGTGCCTCCTTGGCCAGGCCACAGGGGATTTGGAGGCCCTGATCCTCAGCACCCCCTCCAGCTCTTTCCCTGACCCTGTGTTGAGCTCCAGCTTCATCCCTGGCTCCAGCTCCAACAACAGCTTTGGTCCCAGCCCTGGCTCCGTGACTCAGGTGAGAAGGCCCCACAGTCTGAGCGCTCTGTTCATTTCCTTCCTCTCACTTTTTGGGGAGCGCTCTAGAAGAGTTACAGCTCCCTTTGTTAACTGTAGGCACCCCAGAAATGAATTAAAACCTGGATAAAATAATTAAATTGTTTGCAAGGGAGACGACATCTTGGTTCTTCCACTGGAGGCTTTAGGGAAAGAATCGAAACTTGAAAGAGGTTCTCAAACTTGGCTGTACTTTGGATTCGGGGTAGGAGGTGAGGGTGGGAGGGGGACTCTAAAAGTCGAGATGTCCAGGTTCTATCCCAGATGAGAACTCTTAGGCCGCATTACTGGGCCGCGTCCTGAGCCTTGTTCCTTGGGAGCTGAGTCCTCTTTGTATCTCCTTTGAGGAGCTGAGAAGAGCAGGGAGGATATGAGACATTACGGGTCAGGAAGCATATCCTCACTCCAGCTCTGCCCACGTGGGCTCTGGGCCTCTCTGTAGGAGCCCTGCTCTGTAAAACCCAGGCTTTCCTTGCTATAGTGTGCCTTGGGGTGGAGGAGTCTTAACTCTCCCAGAGGCTGTCCCTGTGTGCTTCTGTGACCTTTATTCACAGGTCAGGTTGCTGCTTACATGCTCCCATCTGAATGGAAGGGCCATTGGGAAAAGGGGAGGAAAAGGCTTTTCTCTAGTTTCCATTTTGCCAATGTAGGCAATGGAAACTTGTTGATTAACGAATGGTTTGGATAGGGCCCAGATAGAAACTGCCACAACAATGTTCATTGAGTGCCTAATAAATGACAGGGCTCGCTTAAGTACATAATATGTGTTATCTTATTTAACGCTCAGAGGTTGGTAAAATTAATGGTCCCATTTAGAGATGTGGAAACAGAGGCTTAAGAGAGATGACGTCATTGGCTTAAAGTCACTAAGCCAGCAGATTATGTAACTCAGACTTAGTCTGCCCATCCTCTTCCCCATCTCTCCCTAGGCAGCTTTCTATATTTTGGGGGAGTATAGATGAAACTTATTTTTAAGAGGAGAATGGTTTTGGGAATCATAAATATGCTGATAGTCTTTGTAGTCATAAATCAGATGCATTATTTTATTCCATGATACTAAGTAACTTCTGGGGACAATTAGAACTGGTTAACATTGAAGAAAGAGGTTAACAATAAATAATTTATTTTGAAGCTTCATCACCAATCAGAAACCAGCATTTGGGTAAGATGATCAGTTAAAATAACAGAAAATAAAGTATAGGTCAAGAAACAGAGAAATCCAATATGCCTGTTGTCTGATAAAAAAGATAACTGTTTTAAAGTAGATAAGGAATGGTAGTTAAATTGCACTTAGAGGTTTTAATTTCCTTCCTGGTTTACTTATCTCCCTCTGGTAGTCAGTATCACTACCCAAACTTCTTTTTTATAGCAGGCTAGGTGTCACTTCTACTATAAACCCAATTTCCTAGGGCTGGCTGTCAGCTTGATGAGCTCTTTGGAAAGTGGTGGAAAACCCCTTTATAACTGTCATTGAGCAAGTTCCAAACGTATCATTTTCTGTACTTTGAAAATGTTGAGTACCATTATTTTATGCCTTGAATCTTTACAGGCACTTAGACCTGGCTGCTAATTAGAGCCAATTGCGACCTTAAATCACAAATGTGAGTCACACCTTCAGCTCTAGCGCTCTGAGCACTCCGCGTGCCTTGGGTGGCTCCCTCCAAAGAAGGAGCCGCTCTCAGGGTCCTCAATTCACAGACAAGAGAGGGCGCCATGCTTTGTTCCACACAGTGACTGGCAGAGTCGGAACATGGAGTCGTGTGCTTTTGTCATCAGGCTAAGGGGCTTGGGTTTGTTGAAAAAAAAGGACACGAAACCTCTCTCATGACAATGGGCCTGATTCACTGGGCAGGAATTGGGTCGTATTTGTCTCCCTAACACCACAGCCTGGCAAGCTGTAGACACCAGTAAATGTTAATTGAACACATGCTGTGTGAGACCCCATCAGTGTGAGGTGTCTTGTAAGGTACTGAGGATCCTATTTGTCCCTCACAAGGGAGATTGCAGACCCTCTCAAAGGCCAAGGGGACAAGCACATGTCTGTGTCTCCCATTCCTCTTGTTACACTCACATAGAGTTTAAACATTCACTGCAAAGAGAGAGACCCATCACCATTAGCTTCATTGTCTTTGAATATGAGGAGCAGAAATATCTCTAATGGGAGACACTGATCAAACTTATGGACCATTTTGATGTCAGCTGTGCACGCTGGGCTGATGATAAGCAGGTTGGAAGCTGGGGAGTCCACGGTGCTGGGACAGAGATGTTCAGTAGAAGACAGTGGAATGGCTGTCAGCAGGTTCATAATTATTTGCCTGCCTTTCAGGTGAACTTCAGGACTAAAAGTTGTTAGCTGGTGGTTTCTAGTTGATTGTCTAGTAGATCATCATCTAGTTGATGATCTCCACTATTTTCTGATTTGACAGAGCTTTTCAGTGAACTCTCAGTATGGTTCAACCCTGTCTTATGCAGCTAATTAACCTCCCCTTGTCAAAATGCAATGCAAGATATTTTTTGAGGGTAGACAGTTGTTATAATAAGCTGTTTTTTTTTTAAAGTCCACAATACATTGGTCCTCCTGTACAAGCCTTGGCATGCTTGAATGGGAGGGAGTCTTTCTAGCTTCGGTGGGAGTGATAAACCTGGTTCCAAGGGAAGCTGGTCTCTCTGAGAGACTTCTGGTGTAGCTTGTCCAGGCCTTCTTCATCCCTGGCAAAGACCCTTACCTTAACCCCTTCCCAGCCCCTGTGTTCAGCATAAACCTGCTCGTCTCTCCTCCTTACTCCCCAGGTGTGGGATGTGATTGGCAAAGAAAATTGAGACCAATGTCAAGAATTTATCTGGCATCTATATATATAAACATTGTGTGTGTGTATGTGTTTGCTCATCTTAAAGAAGATTAGGTTAAATTGACAAGCAATTTAGTTGCAAAAAAGCCTGAATTAATTGGTCCAGAGGTCACTGCCAGAATACATCTTGATTATAGAAGCATCTAGGTCCAGCTTGTTTGGAAATCATGGAGGTTGATAGATACTAAGTGCACAGAGCACACAATCTCAGCTGCGGCCAGTTGACCTCCTAAACTTTGAGAGGTGTGGCCTGTATCTGCAAATTCTGCAAGCCATTGCTCTGCCCTTGGTAGTTTCAGAGACATTTCAGTCTGATGTTCCACAGGTGAGCTTTGGGCTGACCATCAGATGAGATCATTGTAAAGCTCAGCCAGTTGGCTGCCAAGAGTTCCTCTGGAAGGCAACAGTAGTAATAAAAAAATGTTAATTGTGCTGGGATCCCCTTGGGGAAGTTCAAAGGGGACAAAGGAAAAACAGGATCTTTCAAACCTGTCATTTTAAAATATGCAGTGGCACCAAAGTGTGAGCCTGAATATCTTAAAGAAACATCAAATATTTTAAAATGACTTTTCTGCAAGTGGTAAGCTGGAAAACTTAAAAAAAATTCTTTTTTGCACAAAACCTTCAAACTCCTACATTATTCCGTCTTTTAAAAATGGCTGGTTTGTTTCCATTTTGAAGAATGTTAATTATACAATTTCCTGGGTGAAGAGAGGATGTGAATTTGCACTGTGTTTTTTCCCTGTAACCCATACCCATGATGGTTTTCCCGTTCCATCCTTTGGAAGGCATTGGGTTGGGGTTGGGGTAAAGAAAATGAGTGCATGGAAGAAAAGGGAAAGTGACATCTACTGACCACCGACCACATGCCAGGGACTTGGTTTACATTACGTAGTTACTCTTGGGGATGACCCTCTGAAGTGGGTTATCTCTATTAGACAGGTGAGGAAAGCAAGGCTTATAGAGAAGTGGTAGAATTGGAATTCAAACTTAGGATGCCCATCACTTCTTTCTTTCCCTTTCCTTACATGGGAACAGTAATAATTTCCCTGAAGCCTCCTCAAGAAAGGAGAATCTTCCTTTAGGTAAAGGTGTCTGACAATGGTTTGGCCTGGCTGGTGGAGATGTGGCTGAACTGAGTGTAATCACTGTCTGGGAAACATGGCAGTTTTAGCTTGTGTCTCTGATCCGCTTCATTCATTCATTCATTCATTCATTCATTCAAGATTTATTTATTTTAGAGAGTGAGTGTGAGTGGGGAGAGGGGCAAAGGGAGAGGGAGAGAGAGAATCTCAAGCAGACTCCCCACTGAGCATGAGCCCAGCGGGGCTCGATCTCACGACCCTGAGATCAGGACCCTGCGATCAGGACCTGAGCCGAAATCAAGAGGCAGGCGCTTAACCGACTGCATCACCCAGGCTGATTCTATTCATTTATGTATTGGACTCCACTTGCTTGCCTCTGAGCACTCTTGACAGGCCAATTTCTGTCACTCCAGTTACCAAAAAGCTAATTTCCCAGCTTATTACTGATGTTGAACTTATTTTTATTTCAGTCGCTTTCCAATTTCACTGGATTCGAGGATGACCACGGTACCTGCCAGTGCTCTGTCATCCTCCCGGACACCACCTTTCCTGTGCAGAGAGTGGAACACTTGGAAGTCACGGCTCACATTCTCTCCCAGAAGTTCGAGAAAGAGCTTTCTAAAGTAAGCATTGCTTTTCTTCCTTTTCCAACCAAATCTTGATAGGAACAAACCACCCCTTTTTATTCAGGATTTGATAAGCAACCTTCGTTGTGTCAAAGCCACCATGCTTGCATCCTGTGGAGATATTAGCATTTGTTTTTACAGTACACCTGTGGAGCTCTTTATAGCAGGAAAAATGAGGGCATGGGAAGAAAATGGGATAGAGATGGTGCATGCCACGCATAAACTCACTTCAATACTGTGCACGTGTGATTGGAAGGAAGCCCTGAGCTTCCCCCTGCTAAACCCAACCCTGCAATTTTTATTTGGTTTTGGTTCTGTTGTTTCTTCTCCTTTTGGTCTTCTTCCTCCTCTTTCTTCCAGCTTTGCCTTGTCTTTCCTCTCCTCTCTCCTCTGTTCTCTCTTCCTTCTCCTTCACTTTTCCTTCCTATTCCTGTTCACCCCCCCTTCCCTTGTCCATCCCTTCTAATCTTTCTCCCTTTCCTTCCTATTTTTTTTTTTTAATTAATCTTTCCTTACTTTTGGAAAGCCCCACCTCCTTCTTTGCCTCTTCCTTCTCCTCTTCCCCTCTTGGAAGCTTGTCCTCTTCCTGTCTTTCTCCCTCTTTTCCTTTCTCTTCCTCTGATTTTCTTTTTCCAGTTTACTTTCTTCTCTCCCTCCCCCACCTCCCTCCCTCTGTCTCTCCCTCTAACTCTCTCTGTCTCTGTGTGTCTCTCTCTCATTCTCTCTCTCGTGTGTTATCCTCTGTTGTCTCAGCAGGAACATTACATTAGACATGTCTAGCATTAGACCGAAACGGAAGGCTTTGCTGGGAATTTGAATCAATTCTAATAGGTCATGCCGCCTTGGTAAAGACCCCGCTTCCAACCCCCTGATTCAGGCTTTTCTCCAGCCAGAGGAAGTCATCCCACAAGGTTTGCCTTTCTAGCCCGCTGGAGCAATGTGACCTGGCATTCCAGTTTTGACCCCTTCTCCATTTTTAGCCAAGTTAAAAATCAATTAGAAAGGCTCCTATTTTCTGCACAGGTGAAGTCCAAGCTAGGCTATAATCACATTATGCATTATTTACTACAGCTCCATTAATCTACAAGGAGCTCTGGCTTTCCTACAAGATTCCAAATAAGTTTTCCTGAGAAATTTAAACTTAGCTACCTCAACATCCAGCACAGTTATCCTTTAAGACAAAAATTATGATGAGGCTGAGACCCTGCTTTCAACCTGAATTGGTAGATAAATATTCTATGTTTAAATGAATGTCCAGGAAAATGTGTTTGACTACACTAGGAACCTAGCTTCTTAAGAAATAAAATGTCCTTGAATTAATCAGCAGAAAAGGCACAGCGCTAAATTATAAATTCCAACCATTAATATTCATAGCCTTATTCCAGCATAATCAAGTACAGATAAGAAGTTATGCATGAAAACATAACAAGTGGAGGAAAATCCTAAGTAAAGATCTTTTCAGTTAGAGTCATTTGCTTTGAAATAGTGGAAGCAACTGATTTGCATGCTTTCTTTGCTGGCAGGAGTGTGAAGGGCATTTTGAAACCCCATGCTGTTTTGGGGAAGTGTGCAGCTTGCCAGGGTGGAGAGTGCGGGACATTTCATTCCAATTCTGTAAAGAGGGCAGGTGGCATCTGCCTTGCTAATAATTGGCAGGGAGAAAGTGTGGAGTAGGTGGGAGAACTTTTAGTTCTGAAAGCATGAGTAGCTGTTCCTCAAGAAATCTGCGATTGAGGCCAAAGAAAGGAATTGACCTGCCCGTTGAGATTTGCATCATAAATTCTGCGTGACAGATGATAATAACAACAGCAAGAACAGCTTCCTTTTGTGCTTTTCTAAATGCCTCTGGGTCTGTTCTACTCTCAAGCGACTCTTTAAGGCAGATAGGCCAGTGTTCTTCCCATCTTAGGGATGGAAAAATGGAGGTTCATAAAGGTCAAGAGACATCAATGGACAGGTCATTCCTCTCTTGGCTGGGTGAGCCAGGGCAGGAATTTGGGTCTTCAGAATCATCCCAGTTCCTTTTCTCCCGGCCATGCTGTTATCAGCCTCCAAGAAGAGATGCGGGAAGTCAGGCATGCCTTCAGTCCAGAGTTATCTCTTCAGCTGAGGGCTTTTGAATTTTCAGGTGAATGATTATAGCTGTCCCTAAGTTGTCTTGGAAATCACCGTTTATCTGGAGGCCTGGGGGGGGATGCCTGATTGGACAGGCTGCCAGAAGAGGGTTTGGACTGCTTTGCATTGATTCATTATCTGTCAGTACACAGGGAAGACAGGGAGCTGCCTCTGCATAAGATGCTGAAAGCATTTTATACTTTTCTGTTGTTTATGATATGTCCTCTTGTGACCACACTCAAGAGAGGACGACACAAAAGGCAGCTCAGGATTTTCTTTCTGCGGTCTTTGGGGCAAGTTATTTAATAGGACACATTTGCTAATAGATCCTCATGCACGAGAAGGTTGAGGCAGTCGGGGAGACATTCAGGCAACTTCTAAACAAACAACATTGATTAAACAATGTTTTGTGCAGTGAAATATAATAAATTAAAAGGTCAGATTGAAAAAAAACCCTGAAATCACTGTTTCTCTAATAATTGCAGGCAGTTTATAGACATCCAGTAAGTGAGGCACTTTTTTTTTTTTTTAAGATTTTATTATTTTTAAGTAATCTCTATACCCGATGTGGGGCTCGAACTTACAACCCCGAGATCAAAAGTCACATGCTCTACTCACTAAGCCAGCCAGGAGCCCCTAAGTGAGGCACTTAATATGCATTATCTCTAGTCTTTCCAATAATCTTGTAAGCTTGATATCATTACCCCCAGTTTATATGAGGGGACTAAGGCTTAGAGAAATTAAGTGATTTGCCTCCTAAGTACTGAAGGCGGATTTGAGTTTAGGTGGATCCAGCTCCAAAGTATTTCATATGTCTTCACTGTCAATTCAAGCTCAACTAATCTTGTTAAATATATTAAAGTAACAGTTATGTTGCAGAGTACATTTATTTATTTCAAATAATCTGGCCATAATAATGATCACAGGTTTTGAGGCAGAAGCATGAGCCAGATTCTTTAGTCTAATAGCCGGCTGCACTGCACCCCTATCTATTACAAGACTACATTTACTGTGCGGAACAATGACAAGTACCCCACAGTGAACCCCTAAACAAACTTTGATTCTTAGAACCCACCAATGAAGTAGTATGTGCATCACAAACAAACAAACAAAAAAGGAAATTCTGAATGTTAGGTTGGTGGTTGGAAGGCAAGCATAGACGAGTCTTTTAAAGCTCAAACTTGTAGTGATGAGGAGCTTGTGGTAAAGATGTTGACACAGGGAGGTGTCCCCTTAGGGCTACACCCATATTCTTGCTGCACATCTCTGGGCAAGTCAGGCTGTTTCTGCTGATGTTGCACTTCTGGGAGAGCTAGATGTTCTCAGAATTGCCCGTTCTCAACACTAGAGAACCGAACAATCTACTTAAGTTGGTAAAGTCCTCAAATTCCCTCCTGCCTTTTTTTTTTTCTAGAGAGAGAGTGTGTGCGCATGCACGAGCGGGGAAGTGGGGAGGAAGAGGCAGAAGGAGAGGAGGAGAGAGAATCTCAAGCAGGCTCTCAGGCTCCATGCTCAGCGCAGAGCCCAGCACAGGGGCTCAATCTCACGACCCTGAGGTCATGACCTGAGCCGAAATTAAAAAGGGGACGCTGAACTGACCAAGCCACCCAGGAGCCCCTCCCTCCTGCCTTCTTAGAACTCCATGGAAGATTCTGGTTTTCCTGAACATCACTGAACTTTCCTTTAAATGTCTGCTGAAAGAACCTCAGATTTTCCCCAAACAGATCTTTTTTTTTTTAAGATTTTTATTTTTTATTTTTGACAGAGAGAGAGAGAGCACAAGCCTGGGAAGCGGCAGGTAGAGGGAGAGGGAGAAGCAGGCTCCCTGCTCAGCAGGGAGCCCGACGCGGGGCTGGATCCCAGGACCCTGGGACCATGACCTGAGCCGAAGGCAGACGCTTAACCATCTGAGCCACCCAGGTGCCCCAACCCCATACAGATCTTTAGAGACCTCATTTTGTAGCAGACTCTAGGCTATGCCTTGGTTTTCAGTGAGAATCTGGGAGAGCCACATTTTATTTAGCAGAGATGACAGTTGGATCACTCATTTCTGTAGAATAACAGCTGCGATGTGCCACCAGCATGTTCCAGGGAAGCAGAGGGTGTTTCATGTGTTCCAAGAGCTGGCAAGGCCAAATGCCAACAAGAATACTCATTTCTCAAACTTCCATTTCTGCAATGGATTGGCACTTTATTATTATTACTATTATTATTATTATTATTATTATTATTATTATTATTTTTACCACAGGCAAGGTTTTACGCTTGATTTTTGTAGAAATTAAAACCTGGCTACCTTATATTTGTGTTTATACTTTTGAGAGGAGGACTCATTAGGTCATTTATATATATTTTTCTAACCTCCTTATCCACCAAAATGTCACCAGCTTTATCAGCCTCCGAGTGATGGCACGGCTGATGGCAGTGAGCATCAGTTGCCTGAGGAGATACACTCCCAGTGCCAAGGGCTGCATTTTCAACTTTCATTAAAATCCTCTTTGCCTGAAGCCCTAGCCCTTGAGGTCTGTGGCCTATGAGTCTGCTCTAATTTGCACAGTGGGGTTAAGTGGAAGGGCTAAAACAACAGAAGTTAGGGCTGCCTTTGGTATTAGGAGGATTATAGGCTAACATCTGGCTCTGAATTCATCCAGGCCCCATGGATCAGCTACTTGACATTAGCACGGTTTGGGGAAAAGTATCACTTATGTTCGAATTTTTAAAAAGAATGTAAAACTAGCAACTTTTAATGAGCAGGTCCTTAAAAAAGCCATGGCATTTCTTTTCGAGATCAGATACAAAAAAGAACCACCAAATGTGTTTATTGAAATATCCATTTGGAAATTCCAATTATACACTAAACCACCAAGGGAATTTTTGCAAGTATTTTAACTTAATGATCAGACATTCAAATATATGCAACAAACGCGTAAAGGTCTGATTGCAATAATCAGTTCTTGGAATAAATGTGGGTGCTCTTAATGAAATGTGCACTTGACAGTTGCATATACACTCACATATTGTGTAATAAAGTTGGGTCTTTATGCCACTTTGTGAAAGGTGGAGGGGCCCAAAACGCAATGCATGTGGCAATCAGAGAAGGAATTCTCCTTAGTGCATTTCTCCCACTTCTAGAAAAGAGTTAGATTTAAAGCAGTGTTTCTAAATGGAGGGAGGGTGGTGGTGGTGGTGATTTTGCCCTCAGGGAACATTAACAATGTCTGGGGCATATTTGGTTGACACAGCTGAACGATCTATGGGTGCTTTTGGTATCTAGAGGCCAGGGATGCTGGTAAACATCCTATAATACACAAAAAAGCCCCCCCCCCCCCCCCCCGAGAGAATGCTCTAGCTTAAAATATCAATAATGCTGAGGCTGGGAAACCCTGATTTAGACATGGTGTGTGCATTGAGGGCCTGGGTCAACCCGATTTAGTTTGGAGACCTAATATCTTCAAACATTAAAATGGAAATTAAAATATACTTGTGCATGATGACTCTGAAGCAAAATTATTTTTAGTCTAGGCAAGTGCAAAATCCACCCCATGTTTTAGTTTCTTTTTTTAGTTTGCACTTAGATAGATTAAAAAAAACTACTCAAATATATTTTTGATCCATTTCTTTACCAAAAAATAAAAAAAAAAGATTGACAGCAATCAAACAGTTCCCAAGGGCTTGGTCATGGAGGAAGACTGCATGGTATTACTTTGGGAATTGACTTAAGCTTTTTGATTCCCTTTCAGGTGAGGGAGTATGTCCAATTAATCAGTGTGTATGAAAAGAAGCTCTTCAACCTAACCGTCCGAGTAGAGATCATGGAAAAGGATACCATTTCTTACACTGAATTGGACTTTGAGCTGATCAAGATAGAAGTGAAGGAGATGGAGAAACTGATCACACAGCTGAAGGGCAGTGTCGTCGGAAGCACAACAATTGTGGACCAGCTGGAAGTGGAGGTAAGGCATGAGCTCGTTTCTGAGAGCTTTACTAAGAACTTCTCCTCGGCGGGCAGGTGCCAGGACCAGGCTACGGGTCTCTTCCAGCTTCCAATTCTGCACTCTCGTATGGCCGCATGGTCACATGGCATGTCCCATGTTCTGCTTTCCGTGGACATCTGTCTTTGACCAGTAAGTTCAGCGCAGTGGGGACATGTTCATTGAGGAGCAGGTGTCTCCGGTGGTCCTGCCCCAGAACCAAGTGGCCTTTGAACGTCTCCAGAAAGGAGATGCTATGAATCTGAACAACTCCATGGCCAGGTTAGATCAAGTGCCTTCTCTGTTCTGGATTTATGCTTGTGGGACTAGAAAGCCACAATTTACCTGATTTTGGACTTGCTAGGTCAGTTTCTCCTTTTGAATGATCATGTGATCCTTGATCCCTCTTGGAACACTTCTCCACATACTGGCAACCCTCTTTAAAGGAGTTTCTTGGGAGTATGTCTTAATGAAACCTTTATCCTCTATGGATAAAGACAATCACATTAATGTTATGGTTGGGTAATTCATAACAACATGAATTTACTAGCACGGTCATGACGTGGGCTGTAGTTGAGAATTCTAGTTACATATGTCAGACTTTAAGTTTTCTCTGGTCCTCACCGTTCATTAGAAACTTAATTATAATACAACATGAGTAAACACAAGTTTATAAGGGAAGGTGATTGGAAATGAACTTTAATGGACCTTTGTGGATGCTTAGACTGAGCCTGTGCTCTATTATTAAATCTGTTAAAATCTTTGCCATTTTCTTCTTGTCACACACATTTGCCTGAGATGTGACAGGCATTCACACTAAACCATAAAATGTATTCTTCCAAGTGAAACCATTCAGAAGAATCTCGGGCATATTCTCTAGCAATGTTTCACTAAGTGACAAATTCAGCCCTGGAATGTTTATGAAAGCAATTGCATGATACTACAAAGTCACTCTGAATTTTTATTTCCTTAGATAAGGAATATGACTGTCCTGGTAGAGAAGCTGGAGACGCTAGACAAAAACAATGTCCTTACCATTCGCCGAGAAATCCTGGCTCTGAAGACCAGGCTAAAGGAATGCGAAGCCTCTAAAGGTGAAAATGTTCCTGTCACCCCACCTCCTCTTGCCCCTGGTAAGCATGCCGTGTTTTCACCACTTGAGCCAGGCCCAGGTAGGAGCTGAGAGCAGGATGGGGAGAGGAAGATGGGATTGTTGCGGCTCTGAGCTTCCTCTTCCGTGCTTTGAAATCTCTCCCTTAGTAGCTCTACTTGCTAGCACGTTCTGGGGCGCATAGAGGAAAAGCACCGACGATGAGTTGACTTAAAACAAGATCCACGCATTACACGTGTCCCCTTTGCATTTGCTAACAAAAAGAACATCTCTGTGGTGATGGAGTTGTTGTCAGGGGGGCTGGGTGAAAGCTTCTGGAATCTGCATGGCATCTGTGCCGTCCTGTGGATTGCAAGGGCTGATTGGCTCCTGTGGCTGATGAGCTGGGTTATGCTTGAATCTTCCTTCCCTCCTCCTCTCTTTCCCTCCCTGCTTCCATCTCTTTGTTTTTCCTTTGTGCTTTCCTTAAATGCACCTGCTGTTTAGCATGTCTTGGGATTGAGGGAGGCATTAATGGATGGCCCCACATGCCCAAGACTTGGGCCTGCCATCCCTCCTGGACGGGAGTTCCTGGAGGGCAGGGATGGCCTCTCACTCTCTAAAGGTCATCCTTGGGGCAAGGTATAGCCTAGAGGGGGGTGCACCATAATACCTCCAGGGATGGAGGCAGTGGAGTGTAGGGGTCAGGAGTATGGCTCTGGGACCCCAAAGGCCTGAGCTTTCCAGCTATGTGGCCACAGCCAAAGATCCGTAATCTCGGCAGTGATAAAGTGGGAGGAGAGTACCTACCTTGCAGGGGTGCCGTGAGGGTTAATGAAACCAGCCTTGGGAAGCACAGAGCTCTATGACTGGCACTTATGCACTGGAATTTGTTATTATTATTAATGAAGATAGCTGAAGTGGACACCTTGCTGGGAACAAAAGCAGTGCTCCTCGGGTGCTTCAGCACACCCCTCCAGGTGAACGAAAGCCCACTGCTCAGCCTCTCAGGTCTCTGGCACAGGGCAGCTCTCTGCGGCTCGTGCGCGTCTCCACCTGAAAAGGGCCTGTGGCTTCTCATCCCATCATACAGCTCTTGATATTCTCATTAACTCCTCTTCCCACAACCTGATTCCTTTTAGGCTGTGTGTTTCTGGATCCTTGTCAGTGTAGCTGGTTTCTTTAAGGCTTTAATTAGATACTGCCATCGTTCTAAGCCTCTTGGTGGTGGTTAGCAGACTCATCCTTCCCTCTTCTTTGTTGGCAATCTGTCATAGTATGACATACAGAGGTAGTTCAGGACAAAGGCCGTGCCTCGTCCTCCATTACAAGCTAAGGTTAAATTTGGTCTGGGATCAGTGGTGTCAGTGTGCGTTGAAAACGTGAGCTCATTCTGCTGGGCCACGCAGGGCTCCGTGAGGATGGGGGTCAAAGCAGTGACAAACCCTGATAACACCTGAGCAAGGCTTGCTTCATTCCTTCCCTCGCTCCCTCCCTCTCTTCCTTCCTTCCTCTCTTCCTTCTTTCCTTTCTTCTTTCTTTCTTTCTTTCTTTCTTTCTTTCTTTCTTTCTTTCTTTCTTTCTTTCTTTCTTTCTTTCTTTCTTTCTTTCTTTCTTTCTTCCTTCCTTCCTTCCTTCCTTCCTTCCTTCCTTCCTTTCTTCTTTCTTTCTTTCTTTCTTTCTTTCTTTCTTTCTTCACAGCAGATTTTCCTCATGGAATAGATATTTCAAGCACAGTTTTCTCTGCATTCCTTAGAGCAAGGACATTTTAGAACTGGAGGGGACACTCAGAGCCATCTGGCTCAGGTCCATCGTGTCTCAGGAGGAGGGGACTTAGGCAGTGAGGATGCTGCTTTTCCTGAGGCCACACAGGTAGTTAATGGCAGAGCTGAAGCTGACGGGCAGGGCCCCTTACTCTGTGGGTATCGCAGGACCTAGAGTGTCCGGTGGCAGTAACTCAAGGATGGCAGTGGGAGACAAAGTACACTGCTTGGTATATCTAAGGAGGAAAACAAATGAGTCTGTTGGATTATTTTTGTTAGAATTCCTTTTCTAGAACTTTCCCCTAGGTCCTCACACTTAGTCTTTTGTAAGCCATCTCAGCCCAGCTGTGTTGTTTAAGCAAATTGGACCCAGATTTCCTCTCACTTTCCCACAACCTTGGCTGTACCTGGATCCCAGCCAAGCCACTTGGCCCTCCTCCAGCTTTGTTCATATTATATTTATGATGTTTATATTAAACTGACTTTTTGTCATGTTTTTAAATCAATTTCCTTTTACTTGCTCTCTTTCTGTTTGATTGGTTGATAATGCAGAATTGGAAACTCCCCAGACACCACAAAGTTGTGAGCCTGTGGAGACTTTAATTAAAGTTACTCACTATTATGCGACCTTAAAATCTGGCCTGTCTGCTTTCACCGCAGAGAGGCACAGAACAAAAGGCTGTATTCAAGTCTCAGCTCTAAAGCAATTTTGTGTTTGCTGGGCCCCTCCCTTGCAGTTGCAATGTGCTACCCCTGTGGTCAGCTTGATCTTCAAACCAGCACATGTAGCTAGGGTTCAATAAAACATGCTTTATATTTGGTTTATGCTGAAAATGGCATCCTTTTCTGCTTCATTTCGTAGAACTTTCTAATCTAAAATAATTGGCTTTCTGCTCATTAACTTGTTTTTTTCCTGAAAACAACTGACTCTGTCTGATCTCCCCTGAATCTAAATGATGGAAGATAGGCAAAATGTACGCACTCGCTCAGGGGTGGATCGCCGTTGTGCTTGGCAATGATGCCGTGTTCTGTGCTGACGCATAGTAGGTGCTCAGGAAATGGTTGGTGGAGGATATGGGATGACCCGCCCAAATCCCAAGCCTTAGGAAAAGCAGAGTGTTGGGTAGTATATATCCAATAATTCAGAGTCAATTTGGTCTTCATCATTTTGTGATTATGACCAGGTTGATTGCCTAATTCTCACAAGTGAATTGTATTCTCCTCTTTGCTCAAAGTTCAGTTGTCCAGGTAGGAGATTGCACTCATAGATCCCAGATTAAGTTTCCTCTGCATATAGACTTTGACTTAAGAAAAATGCTGCTAACCATGAGACTTTCTTTTTTTTTGTAGTAAAAATTTTAATCAGATAAACTAAAATATCTTTATGGGTTATAATTCTGGAGTTTGGCACCTAGCTTCTAACTTTTTTTACCCATCCTTCAAAATTGGGCAATACAAATTTGAATTCCCGTTTGTTGATGCAAATTAAAAACTCTCTACCACATCACACGCACAAATACAACCATGAAACTTGAAAAAAGCCAAGTCAGGGTATGTTAAAGTCTTACCTTATGGTTTCCCAGGGTATTTTCAGAATACCATGGCAACATCTAATGAATTGCGTGGTGAAGAGATTGCCAACCAAGGATACCCTTGTGTGGAGGGTTCCTTGCATTATGTTCTGTGGAGTGGATACTAGGCTTTTTGAAAAACTCAGATATGTAGCAGAGTAGAGGGCTAGGGTTTTATAAATAAGGTAAGCCGGGTTTGGGAGATTTGATCAGTCTTTCCTTCCCTTATTCCACGATCCTGATTTGGTACCACTGCATGGCTGGTCCTGTTCTGGGAACCAGGGTTACCAGGATGGCTCCAGGAACCTCCAGCAACCACTCTGTAGGAAGGGAGACAGGCAGGTGAACCTTCAATTCCAACATGATGTGATTATAACGCTGTTAGTTACCATTTATTGAATTACTGTACATGCCTTCTCTCTCTTCTTAACAGTGCTACAGAGTAGGTATTAGGAGTTTGTTTTTTGTTTGTTTGTTTGTTTGTTTGTTTGTTTGTTTTAACATAAGGAAGGTGAAGCTCAGAAGGTTACACAGCCAGTAAGTACTGGAGTCAGGATTTGACTTGGAATCTATCTGCCAATATTTTCACTGTACCAGGCTGCCTTCCATAGATGCTCTGATAGAGAGGTGCACCTGTGATTCCCAGAGGGACAAGAAAGGTCCAGCAACTCACCAACCTGATTAACACCAGGCTATCTTGGCTTCCTTGCTTGTGGGGTAGCTGAAAGGGTGCTTTTATTCTTGTTTCTGTGGCATGTTCTTTTCTACCAGAAATTGCAAAATGATTCATTGGTCTCTTACATTCTTGGATGATGGTTGGGCATGGGTGGTTGTCAGGGTAAACTTGTGATGGCTGAGGAAGGGAATGGAGTACCCCTAAGACCTTGAAATGAAGGAAGGGGTGGGGAAAGCGTATGAGATAAGGGGGGGTGGGAGAAAGCTTGGTACAGATGGGGTGAGGGGGGTGGGGGCTCTGGCGGGGCTGGATGAGCAGTGGGCACCCAGCTGGCTGTCAGTTTCAGTGTTGTTTCCAGGATAGTTTGCCACCAGGAGTCGAGGAAGCCCGCCATGGCCTTTTCTCCGGTCTGTCATTGCTGTAGCCACATCTGTGTTATTGCCAATAATGCTCAGTTCTCTTCTCCTTTTCCACCTCCTTTGACCATAGCCAGGGCCCTAAAAATGGCCCAAAGGACATCGAGGAGAAGAGGGGTATGACAAAAAGGACAGGAGAGTGTTTAGGAACGGTTGGGAAGTGACAAACAGAGACTGGTTTCAACAGTTTTGGTATTTGTACCAGGTGTAATTTTTAATTTCCTGGTCCGCATGGAAAATGATGAGCCATTATTATTATTATTAATGATAGTACAAGTAGTCATATTTAAGAGGAGTTTATTTTGGTTCCTTTATATCTAAGGATTTCCACATCCAACACAGAACAGTTTATGATCTTTAACACCTTGATAATGCTTGGATACGTGTATGCATCCTAACTTTCCCTTAAGTATTTTGTTGCTGTTGGTTTGGGATATTTTCTTTCCAGAAAAGCAAGATTCAATTAAGCAAACAATTCCTAAGACTTCCTACCTGCCAGAAAAATGTGACTTTCTTTCATTTCCTCAGAGTGAAATGTAGTTAAATAAATAAGTTCTTGGGAAGATGTTTTAACTAGAAAATCCAGTTTGTAGCATTCGAAAACTCAAACAGTTTTTGTTATCATTAAACTGAACACACCACTAACTTTATTTTAATAATTCATGCATTGTTTCATAAACAAAAGCCAACAAGCATTCATCTGAGAGATCACTTTTCGGAGAAGAAATAATAATTTATAATTTTATTTATTATTTCTTTGGTGGAGAGCAGTCTCTTGGCTGAACACACGTTGCTTTTTTATTTATGAAATGGTGCATGCATTATTAAAATAAACCTGCGACTGTGTTCTGCTTAATGATATGCAAAATTATTTGAGGTTGGGTACAGAATGGTTTCATTTCTCTACCTGTTGTATGGTTGGCTGGCTTTCCCACCAACTGCGGATTTATGAGAGCATTTAAGGAGCACGTATGTAATTCTGGGACCAAAAAGCCCCAGCAGATTGGAAAAATAAAAGCAGGGTTTCTAGTAATGGTTTCACCTCTGAGCAGTCCTTGAATAAGGAGGGGAGAAGGGGGGGACATTTAGCAAGGAGAGGAATGGGTCTTTCCATCTTGGTCAGAGGCACAGACTTACAGGCAAAGCTTTGCTCCCCCTTAACCAGCCTCCCTCCTGCCCCCCACCACCACCCTATGATAAATCAGGTAATTCTTTGGAGCTCTGCTTTTGGCTCCAGCTCACATCATGTGCTTTCCATGGCTCCCTGATTCCCTCCAAGCATTCAAAGCCAGATCGAGTGATTCAGGTTCTGTTCCTCCTTCCCTCACCTGCTCTGCTCCAGGCAGTCGGATGAGGGAAAATGACCTCAAATGTACTTGAAGTTGAATTTTCTTTGTCATCCAAGAAACAATGTTACCCGTTTGTAAAGGTTATTTATTAAGATCCCAGAAAATGTGTGTTCAACTCTGGATAGGTATTATAAAAATCCTGGAGGAATTTTATTTTATTTTTGTAGCTCATAAATGGTTTGGGTTGGCAGGCATTTCAGAGTGCAGTGTGAAGGGCCAGTTGTCCAGTCTGGGTTGTTCACTGGTGTTACAGGGAAGGTGGATTCAGTGGACCAGTGAGTCTGGTCCCACTTGATTGTACACATCGTAATGGCAGTGTCCGATTGGGAAAGGTGAAGTACTTGTCTGGCATTCTATGGCCCAGTAGAAATTGTGATATGAACAGCGAGACCTACTTTATTACTCTATAGCAAGATGGTCACCAAGTGTTCTAGGTCATGGGCTATGCTTTGGGCACAGAGCAGGCAATATTGCCCTAAAATAACTTCCATGCCTTCTCAAGGCTAAAATCCCACCATGATAGGACCATCTTTTTGTATCTTTAAAATCCCATATTTAAAACTTGCTCTTCTGAGATTGGCTTGGGGCAGCATTGGTACCTGGTGTGGATATGCACTTGGGGTTCCAGGGAGGGAGGGGCAGAAAGGTGAAGGGCGTGGACACTTGCCCAGGACAGTTTTCTCCTTCATCACAATTGTCCCTGATCCTGGGGAATAAAAGGCTTTATGGGAAAAAGATAGGGTCTGGGATGACCTTGCTTTCTTGATTTCTCTGTCAGAAAAATGAAATTTAAAAAAAATTTGCAAAATGCTTTCTGATAGAAGAAAATCTATCAAATCCACCAAGTCCTCCTCTCCTCTTTCTGGGCCCTCAAACCTTTTTAGTGTGGCTCTTGGCAGCCTAAGCATCCCCATTTCCAGAATGAAAGCCCACTCATGGAAACAGAAGGTTGTTTTCTCTAGAGCCCACAGCGGGTTTGCATTGAGACTGACACCGAGAAGGTTTTGGCTCTTCTCCGTCAGAACCACTGTCGTCACTGAACCTTGACAAGACAAATCTTTATGGATTCCTTTGGTTCTTAGGGTATTAAACCATTTGTGTCTTGTCGTTCATTTTTCTCTAAGAATGCCCTTTTATGTTCTTGTTTGTACAGGGAGCTGTGGCCATGGCGGTGTGGTGAATATCAGCAAGCCGGCTGTAGTTCAGCTCAACTGGAGAGGGTTTGCCTATAAGTATGGTGCCTGGGGTCGGGATTACTCTCCCCAGCATCCAGAAGGGGGGCTGTATTGGGTGGCACCTTTGAATACAGATGGGAGAACTCTGGAATATTACAGACTCCACCATACACTGGATGATTTGCTATTGTACAGAAATGCCCGAGATCATCGGATTGCCTATGGCCAAGGTGGTGGTACAGCAGTTTATAACAACTACATGTATGTCAACTGGTACAACACTGGGAGCATTGCCAAAATTAACCTGAGTAACAACAGGGCTGAAGTGACTGAAACTCTCCCTAATGCTGCCTATAATAACCGCTTTTCATATGCTAATGTTGGTTGGCAAGATATTGACTTGGCTGTGGATGAGAATGGATTGTGGGTGATTTATTCAACTGAAGCCAGCACTGGTAACATGGTGATTAGTAAACTCAACGACACCACACTCGTGGTGTTAAACACTTGGTACACCAAGCAGTATAAACCATCTGTTTCCAATGCCTTCATGGTGTGTGGGGTTCTGTATGCCACTCGCACTCTGAACACCAAAGAAGAAGAGATTTTCTACTACTATGACACAAACTCAGGGAAAGAGGGCAGACTAGACATCACAATGCAGAAGATGCAGGAAGGAGTGCAGAGCATTAACTATCACCCTTTTGAGCAGAAACTTTTTGTCTATAATGATGGTTACCTTCTGAATTATGATCTGACCTTTAACCAGGAACCCAAGTAAACGTGTGAGGGTGAGAGAGACAGAGAATGTTCTTTGAAAAAAATGGTCTTTTCTACTTCTTTAGCTATCTGCAGGGGGATTTGGAAGTGTGTTTGCTTAGTAGTGATATTTAGGAGCATAGTTCTATCACGCTGGAGACTTGGGATATTTGCCCTGATTTGATGAGTTCTTTTGGAAGATGTCTGCCTCCAGAGATGTATTTCCCTACTGGAAAGAAGGTCCTTCCAGGGTGGATGGGATTGTGGAGGTCTAGGGGCATTATGGGTCCCCAGAAGGTGTCAGTGGTCCAGGCAGCATATGGAAATTAAGGAACTTGAAGAGAACTCTGCATGGTTTTTGGGGATCCTTTGTACCAACGTGTCTCAGTGACCAGTTCTCCCCCATGTAGCCAGACTAATTCATCCATACTTGAAAGAAACCTGGGCTCAATTAGGCAGATTAATACCCAGAGCTCCTCGAGGGATCAAATCTCCATCGTTGTTTTTCTTACTAGCACCTGAAACAATGTTTTATATGTAGCAGATTAGTAGACTTAGCATGCTTTATTATATCTGTAAAATGCTCTGAGTTTTCTAAAGAAAGGCTCTTTTATGCATTAAATTGTACCACTGTAAATCGGTCCCAAATGGGCCTACAGGTGAGGCACTTGATTTTTCTTTGCTCCCTCTGTCCACCTATATAAGAGTCAGTAAACCCTCCTGCCTCATGACTTCATTCCAAAGGCAGCTCAGAACCAGACTTACCAACGATTTCCACCACCCCCATTCTCTGCTCTCCCTGTTTCCTACCTCCTGCTTTTATGAAAAGTAACTGTTTTTTTTTTTTTTTTTTTTTATGGCATGGATATAAGAAAAACAAAATCACATGTTTTGTTTCTTCATGAAATTTCACTTCCAGGACTCTAAGACCATAGGAAGATCAGATGGCAGATAAAATAATAGCATATGTGGTTATATGATAAAGCCCTTGGAGCGTATGTGACACTTGTATTAATTCATAGCAGTTGTTTCATGCAATTTTTGTCTTTAAGCCTGAAAGCTGTGAGAAAATGAAGTTTTTTGAGGAAGAAATATTTTAAAAACCACTGATAGTATCTAGCAAATCAGTGCAGTTTGAGAACCTTCCAGATGTCTGTGCTTCTGTGCTTTTGGATGGCGTTATCATCTGGTCTTGGTCTCTTTCCCTTTGATGTTCATGAGTCCCAGTCTATAGGATTGGCTCCCTCAATGCTATAATTGTCCCCTTTTAATAAATGATTAAAGTGGGTTTTGATAAAAATGTTGTCCTTTGTGTGTTTTTAAACTCTTTTATTTTTATTATAAAAAAGCCTCTAATAGGGTGGTCCCCACCTTGCTATGAGGTACAGAGTGTGGCTACCTCCCAAACAGCAATACCCAGGAGATCATACACCTTACAGCAAAGAGCATCAGGGGCTTTTAAAGGAATCCAAAGTCAGGGCTGGCTCTTTAGTTTTCATTTCCCTTTAAAATCCATTCTTTCTGGCAGCTTTTTTTTTTTTTTTTTTGGTATGAGACTGCACTCTTTCGGGATATGACCTTCTGTACTTATTAATTTGCATGAATCTGGTTATTTCCAATGTTAGACTATATTTGTGTGGTTTATGTTCCTTTTCCAACTGAGCTATTAACATAAGAAGCCTCCAGATCTTCCCCAAACAGAAGGTCTTGTACAGAAAGCAAAGGGACTAACCGGCCACACTGGGGAGAGAGATACCTTTACCAAAGAGAATGTGTAGGGGGACAGGTGACCTAGAGCTGGTAGGATAGATAGACTAGGCTAGTGTAGTTAGTCTTACCGAAATGCTCATTTTTAATGCATGCCACACTTTTTGAGGCAGGCGGTAGCTACAATATTTAGTATTTTCAGCAGTATTATTCTGTATTTTTCAGGCTGAGTAGAGACAGGTATGGCCTTCAAAATGCAACAAGATACGAAGATAAAGATGGGTAAGTCAGGTGAGATACAAGTTAAAAACAGTGATGTTATATTAATCTGGCTCTGGGCAGTTTTCCAGATGAATATTTCTATCACATCCATAGTCTGACATCTGAAGATCTGAGAAAGAAGGTAGGAAGCCAAGGTAACCCTAACAAGCAGCTTCTTATCTCAATGGCTACAGAAGCATTTGCCTGAAAGTTCCCTTCAGAACCCACTGGACATGGCCTATCAACCTGCAGTGGCTGCTTGCAGGATATCTCCCTACTGGGAAGGTGGAACAACTAACTGAGGGATTCAGCTACACAGTGGAAATGTTAGCTCAGGATTCATCAGCTAGTGCCCTTTGGGGGAAAAAAATTGTGTATATATATCTAAATCAGCTCTTTTTTTTTTTTTTTTACTGTACCATATTTATCAAATCAGCTTTATTGGGATGCCTGGGTGGCTCAGTTGTTAAGCATCTGCCTTCGGCTCAGGTCATGATCCCAGGGTCCTGCAGGGCTCTTTGCTCAGTGTGGGGCCTGCTTCTCCCTCTGCCCCTCCCTGCCCTTGTGCTCTCCCTCTCCATCTCTCTCTCTCTGACAAATAAATAAAAATCTTAAAAAAAATAAATCAGCTTTATTGAGATGTAATTTACATGAGATAAAATCTGGCAATTTTAGGTGTACACTTACATGACTTTTGGCAAACACATAGAGTTGTATAAAGGCTACCACAATTAGGTTGTAGAATATTTCCATCATCCCCCCAAAGTGCTCTCGTGCCTTTCTGTGGTCAAATCCTACCCTCCTCTCCTAGCCCCTGCCAACCACTGATCCGTTTTCTACCTCCACAGAATCATACAATACGTAGCCTTTTGAGTCTGGCCTCTTCAGGTTTCCTCTTGAAAAAGAGAACTTGTGGACTCAAATTACCCTAGCTGGTAACTGAGCATTAACAGGTGCTCTCAGGGTTCCCTCCATTTTTATTATTTTGGGGGAGGTGGAGAGGGAGAGGTGTGGAGAGCTGAGGTGACCTCCTGCTCTGTAAGGATTCCCTCCTGGCCTGGAATTGCCATGGGAGGGGCCTAGCTCTGGGTGTCAATCAAGCCTACCAACCTGGCAGCACTGGCCAAACCTGAAACTTCCCTTGTCTCCAGCCTTATTCAATGTCTCTTCTCCAGTCTGTAGCCCTGAGCCATAAGCATCTCTACCCAGATGAGTCCTGATACTAAAGATGCACAGTGGGTAAGAGTGTAGGATTTGGGGTCAAGCAAAACCGGATTTGACTCTTGGTTCTGCTGCTGACAAGTGGTATGGCTTTGGGCAGCTTCCTTAATTTTTCTGAGACTCGATGTCATTCTCTGTATAATAAAACCGCCTACCTCCCGGTCTTGTTGGGTGAATTAAATGATACTAAATATAGAAAGTGTTTAGTACAGTTTTTGGCACATGCGCTGCCCTCAACAAAGAGCTATTATCCTGGTTTCTCATTTTGAGACTTCAGTTTAGAGTGGTCACTGGGTTGACAAGATATAAAGCTAATTGGGATCAAAGTTTACATCTTCTCCTCTATAAGACTTGTCGCGAGTAGCAACTCTTTAAGCAGGTGCCATTTTGTCATGAAAGAGTTCCGAAGGCAAGAGCACTCCCTCTTTGTCCTCAACTCCAAGGCGGGCCCTCAGAGCTGATGTTTATTATGTTCTGACACCAAAACCACCAAAACACAGACTGAGAGGAGCAGCAGAGACTGAGACTCCTTTCCCTTTCTTTTGAGCCACTGAAAACCTAAATGAAGACTGGCTTCCATCAAGGATGGGACCAAAATAGATGCAGGGGATCTTCTACTTGCTTTTCTGTAGTCAACAAGAACATCAATCTTCTCAGAGCAGGGATGGGTATTTATTTTGTACTCTACTTTTAGTACAGAGTATTTCTCTCTCAGAGTTTGTTTACACTGCCAGCCTGAAGAACGTGTTTTCCCTCTCTTCTTGATTCGTGAACCACTGAAAGGGAAATGGCAGGGGATGGACAAACGGTGATCGTGTGGCTGCCTTCAGGATGACGTAGGGAGGTTCTGGGCCTGAGCGCTCAATTATCTCAAACAGATGTAACACCATGAAGGATGATTAGCCTCCCCTGCTCCAGAAAGTTCCGAAACAACAAAAAGGTGAACTGTGACACATCAGAAAATAAAAGGCAGGCCTGTTTCTAAGGCACGACGCTCCCAGCCAGTGGAACAGACCAGCTGGCCTGGCTCATCGATGAGAGATGCTATTTGAGTTGTCAGTTCAGTTGCCAGGCCTCACATCTGTAGCTTGGGATGCGCCCACTTATCTCTGAGATCTGCATCTGCTCCTGGAGCTCATTCAAAGGGAACAGCTCTTGGAACCAAGGTCCATTGTGGAGAAAAATGGCCTTTCATCTGTCCAGTGGGGAGGCTTCTCCCTGGGTGCCACCTCTGGACATGCTGGAACCTGGAAGGCTGGTTTCCCAGGCCCCCAGCCCCTCTATGGAATCTGAAAGAAAAACTTATGGTGTGTTTGGGGGCTTCTCTGTGGTTTTCCTGGAGCTCAGTGTTTGTGGCCGGTGCAGGAGGACAAGGATGGAATGATGGGCAGGGACCAGGGTTTATATGACATCAAAGGAATTTCATTCCTGAAGCTCCACCCAGCAACTTTAAAATGACTCCAGATTTCTCTTTTGGGGTAGATTCTGCCAGCTCACGTACGTGTTCTTTTTGGTTGTGGCCTATGTTTTTATGCATTATTAGTGATTTACTTTTTCACCTTGGGAGCTATTATCAGTCAGTTCAGTGCAGGGACAGAAACAATGTCTTTTAACTGGGGTGCTACTAACTGCCATATTAGATAAACATCCCAGCCTCGGTGACTTAGCACAACAGGTGTTTTTTCTCCCTACCTTCAGTGACCACTGCTTTCAACCATCTTGTCCTCAGTCATTGTGTCTATAACCCCTTCCTCATCTCTAACACCTTTCTGTGCACCACCGTGATGGCCAAGAGCTTCTCTTCCAAACGGTGATGCAGAGACGCAGGCTCGTTCTATTCCATCCTGTGTCTCCACCATCTCCACATGTAGCCCTTCAAGGTCATTGTGCTCGTCTGCGTCAGACAGGTAGAAGGGAGAAGAGCATGGAGGCTTTGAGGTGTTGGCTGTTTAGCTCAGATCTGAAAGTGGTGCCCACCTGTGATGGATTGTGATGGGTCACAATCCATGAACACAGGGTCACACCCAACCCTAAGGGAGGCTAGGAGACATCTAGCTTGGTTGGGTACACAGGAGAAAAGAAAATGGGTTGATGAACAGCCAGCCAGCCTGTTTGCCACTCTAGGTATTGCAAGAAGAAAAGGATTTAATATAGAGAATGAAGTGCTTACAAAATCCCTGGAAAGGCTGGAGGCGTGGGTCCTGGAGGCTGCCATTTAGCCTTTGGCTATGAGGTCACACCTCCGTCAACAACACAGAAATCAAACTGCATCTGCCATTACCACTGGTGTCATCTTTACGACCCTCCAAACTGGTACCAGCCATGGGAATGTGGAGTCCATCTGCTGCCAACTCTCACCTCTGCTGGAGCCCACTTACCCTCTAGCACACTTGCCAAGTCTTCCACCTTCTGGAGCTCGCGTAAGTGGATTTTGTTCACTGGACCTAAATAAACCCAGAAACGTAGCTCTACAGGAGACTGGGAGATGCAGTTTCAATCTTCCTTTTCCCCTGGGATACAGGGAAGCTGATAGGAGCTGGAAATGGATACCCTTGCCGAGAGACCGTCTGTGGAACAGCGACCTCATTCGGTGGTTACTGCATCGAGGCTCTTGGAAGCGGATGGGGAAACAGCCATTGGAGCGAATGGGGCGCGAGCCCAGAGGAGGTACGACCAGCTGCACACGGACCAGTCACTAGGGTTGTTACACCTCTGGTAGGTAGTTCCACAGCGGCACGGCTAATGGTGCTTTAAATGGCCATTAGTAGACTCTGGGTGCTGCGCACCGCATTGAGACGACCCCGGAAGCTCTCGGGGCTGCTCGGCTGTCCTTCGGCTGCACACCGGCTGGCCGAGCGCTGTTCTGCAGGGCTGTCTTCATTGTCTGCAGGGAGAGGAAGTTCATTTCTAACGGGAGAGAGGAGATTCTGGAGTGGGGCATCTCGGGGGTGAGCCTTCTCAGAGGTGCTCCTCCCCTGGGTCCTCTCCTGCGTGGAAGCCAGCCTGACACGTCGTGCATTCGCAGCGTTTGGCTCCCATTAACCCCGAATTGACGAAACTTAGAGCCAGTTAATCCTAAGGATTCAATATTCCTCAGTGCCAGGTTATTCCCTTTAAACCCTTTGAAGAGTGAAGCAAGGAGGGGGGGTGGGGGGTGTTTTTTCTTCTGAAAAAAACCCTGCCTGGCGAGGAGGCGGAGTAGGCTTCCCCTCTATCTTTTGTAGGATTCCAAGGTCCGGGGCAGCTGAGAGCCACTCCCTGGCCTTAGGGATTTGTTCCCAGTTGTAATGCAAATATCTCCGACCAGGAGAATTTATTGAGAAGGGTTCGTTTTTTTAACATGTTGCCTGAGAATTTTGAACAGCGGAGAGCTTAGAGGCTTTGAGGTGGGACCAAGCACAGAAGAGGGATGTCTCTGACAGTTTAGTTTGCAGGGAGAGACAAAGGCAGGGAAGGCCACTCTGCTTACTTTTGCAGCCTGCACCGCCCTTGAAAACCAGCACCACCACCACCACCACCTCCGAATAGGCTGCAGGCTGCACAGGAAAGAGACATCCGTGAACTAGACCCTGTCTGCAGAGACTTTCATTCCGCCCATACATCTTGGTTTTGCTTGGACCGGTCCCGTGTGTGCTTATTGTCCTGGTGCAATTACTCATAGTGGGTCCCCCTCCGCTCTCAGAAGGTTCCAGTTCGAGCTACCCATGACATAGGCCCTCTCTCTGTAGGCACATCATAGGACGATGCCCAGTGTTTCATCTCTTGTGTTGAATCTCTTCATTTTCTTTCTTGTTTTGGCGAAGCAACAAGGAGACACAGGATTCTGGATGTGGTCTGAAGGTTGGGTTTGGGAGCTGAGGGCCAAGAAAGAATTCTTGAGACGTCTTCGGTGCAGAAAGGTGGTTTTATTAAAGCCCGGGGACAGGACCCCTAGGCAGGAAGAGCTGCGCCGGGGTTGTGAGGAGCAATTGATTATGTACGTTGGAGTTGGGGGAGGTAAAGACAGGGAAGTTTCCAAAAGGACTTTCCTATGCTGAGGAAGACTCACAGGCTCCTAGAGGCCTGGCTATTGTCAAGCTAAGGTCGTTTTTCCCTCAAGCTAAGGTCGTTTTTCCCTCTAGCAAAGCATGAGCATTGGGACTGTTGGGGGGTGCCCGGGCGGCTCAGTTGTTAAGCGTCTACCTACGGCTCAGGTCATGATCCCAGAGCCCTGGGATTGAGCCCCGCATCGGGCTCCCTGCTCGGCCAGGAGCCTGCTTCTCCCTCTCCTGCTCCCCCTGCTTGTGTTCCCTCTCTAGCTGTCTCTCTCTCTGTGTCAAGTAAATAAATAGAAAATCTTTAAAACAAAACAAAACAAACAAACAAACAAACATTGGGACAGTTGGGAGTTTCCCGGAGAGGAACGTCCTACTCTGCCTGCCTCAAGGACTTGTCAGTGGGCCGCAGGTTATAAGGGCATTTCATTTTCTCTACATCTCCTCCCTGCCTTTGTTCTCCACACCACTTCTACTTTTACACAGCAATTTCGTGACAACCAGAAATGGGAGCTGACTGGGGGAAAACCAAGGCATGCCTAAAAGAAGTGAAGCTGCAGAAAAATGCAGAGCGAAGTGCAACACGGGGTCCCTGGCTCCTCCTCAGGCCTCGGACGCTCCCTGTCACCACTACTCCACGGCCGCAGGGGAGAAGCTTTGCGAGGCTGCTGTGTAAGCTGGTCCCCTGATGGCCCGGCGGCACGAATGGAACTCGTTGGGGTATCATATGCTGAAGAGGTGGCTGTGTGGTAGGGGTAGCACGTGAGACACCCAGGGGGTAGGTCACCGTCACCCCGCTTCCATTAAGTAAAGGCTGGTAACTCGGCCTGGCTGCCTCCGTGGGGGAGGATTCTTGGAATCAGGAAAGATGGCCAAGGAGAGGTTTGGGCAGTTTGCTCTGCTGGACTGACCTGTGTTCAGATCCCAGAGTGTTTGGAGATTTGTATACATACACACACACATGCAATATCTCTGTCTCTCTGTCTCTGTCTCTGTCTCTCTCTCTCACACACACACACACACACACACTTCCATCCATAGTGTTTACTATGTAGCAGGCACTCAACATACGGATGGGAGGTGACCGTGTGGCACCACGGGACCAGATCTGGTTTGGCTTCCAGTCCCCCCACCCCCCACCCCCCTCAGTGATTTACTAGCTTGGTCAGGTTTCTTAAACTTTCTGAGTCTCAGTCTCCTTAACTGTGAAGTGTAGTACCTATGAGGATTGACTGGTAAAATACCTCCCATTCCATAGCACCAGGTCCGACCCATAGCATCAATCCAGAAATGGTAGTCACCAGTCTCTCCCCATCCTCATCCCAGCTCTAGTTTTAAGAACCTTTAAATTGAGCAGGGAAGGCTTGCGGAAGAGGAAAAGGTACTCTCTCCTGGCAACAGTACGTGCCCACGGGCGATCTTTCACTCAGTGTTTTCATATGCTTTCTTGGAAGCTTCTAGCTCTGCCTCAGCTCACCTAACTCCATATACTCCATATACTCACCTAACTGCCTCAACTCACCTAACTCCATATACTGCATTTTTCTGCAGTGCCTGGCTCCTGGCTCTCTAGAGGTGTAGTTGCTGTTACTGTCTGACCAGGGGCCACGCAGCTCGGAGATAGGTTTTTGTTCTTTGAGGTTCCTTCAGGTGGGTGCGGTAGAGATTTAGCATGGGTGTTCGTCTCAGACACTGCTGAGGGCCCACTCCTCTTTCCCTTTCCTGTTGTCCCCGAGCAATAAGAGGGTAACAGGATCCGTTCCCCAGAAAACAGCGTGCTCTTGGCCTGTTTCTATTGTGCATCATCTGTGTTTGGCCTTGACTCTCCTGTGTTCTGCGCTGTGAGCAGAATACCAAGTGGTGTGGAGGAGAAGCAAGCCAGGGGCTGGCAGCCCAGTGTGTGCATTGTCAGGGGGAATATCATGCTACATGCACAGAAAATAACTTCCTTTTCTCATTTTATAAATTAGCTCAGCGATCCCTGAGATTATGAGCCTTTATTCCCATAGATAGTGCTTTAAAAGGAAAAAAAGAAACAACAACAGTAACAAAAGAATCAGAATGCAGTTCTCTCGGCAGTTCCAGAAAAGGAAGCATGGGTGGGAATATGGTCTAGAAATCCTTCCAGCACCCAAAAGCTCTCCATCCTCCCTGATCCCCATTTTTTCTCCTAGTCTCACCCCCACTTTGGCTGCTTTATCACAAAAAGCTTGGATGAAGGCTTATGATCTCAGCTGGGGCTGCGGGGCTGCAGAGAAGTGAAGGGGTCCTCTTTCTAAGAGGAGAAAGGTCACGCAAAATGCTGGATTCCTGTGCCTGGTAGTCAGTTTACCAGCTTTTTCAGAGAGAGGCTTATCCTCTGTCATAGAATTTGTCACAGAAGCAATGACAATTTTGTAATAGAAGCAGCGTCAATCAGAGCAAGAAATGAACCAATACATCATCTGGACCGACTCCTTTGTCGCACAGATAGGAAATTGAGACCCAGAGAAGGTAAGTGACTCACCGGAGGTCCTCACACAGCTGACAAGGGGCTGGGGCTGGGGCCCAGGTGAGCAGGCGTGCTTCTGCAAAGGAACACACTTGGGGTTCCCAGGGGATCTCTTTCCATCTCATTTTATTCCCAAGCACAAAACCCATTCCTATTTGTTCTTAATCTAATGACTAGTTCTAGTGTTAAATACTTAACATAATTTACTTAAGTAGCTAATTGCTAACAATGTAAAGTAATTTTCTTTGACCTTTTATAATCTGTGTTCCTCCCCCAGAAAAGAAGTTCCAGTCTCCAGTGTTTTGGTGACATTGGCATCAACAGTGAATGGCTTGGCATGAAACCAGAGTCCAGTTCCTGAAGGCCATGCTTTCCTCCACTAAACACCCTATATTCCCTTATAAAGTAAAGGGTAGAGGGGGAAAAAAAAGGACATTTTTTAAATTAAGAGCGTTACACACACCTATATATTTACGAATCATGGAGGCAAGTTAATGTAGTCAGTTTGGGAGATTGGGACCATGGGGGCCTAACTTCGCATCTCACCTCTACCCTGTCCTGGCTGGATGACTTTGGGTGAAGAACCCGTCTCCAAGGCTCTATTTCTTGACCTGTAATATGGGTTTGGTAACTTTGCCTATTTTGTGGAGTCGTTATGAGGATAAAGCGAATTGATATATGTATAAAGTTTCTGATACGGTGTGTGGCACACAGTAGGTCTTCAACAAATGTGACTTCTTATTGTTGTTGATACTTATAGAAATATCTGAAGGTTCATAAAAGTATGAAGAAGGAAAGTTGCCTTGATTTCATTCCTCAGTTTGCTACTTTCCCACTGTGGGATCATCATGGTATCATAAAATATGTATAATTTAGTAGGCTGCTTTTTCCATTTAGCATTCTTTTGTGAACATCTCCTCTTATTCTTCAAACACATGATTTTTAATGTCTACAAAATATTTCATAAATAGACATACCATAATTTATTTGACTATGTCCCTATTGTTGCAATTCGGTTTGTTTTCCCCATTTCTTTTCCCTTTATAAACATTTTGGCATATAAATCTTTGTGCTTTTGATCATTTTCTTCGGATAGATTCCTAGAAGTAAAATTATTGGGTCAAAACATAAACATATGTCAGAATCTCGATTCAAACTGCGAGTTGCTTTGCAGAAAGAAGCAGTGCTTTGCTTTGTAAAGCTCATTCTCCAAAGCTGCACATGTCAACATTTCCCACCGGGCTGTTTTTGTGCTAGGGGAAGTCGAACACTTAGCATCCTCAGTCAATTGAAAGTTAATGTCCTCTTCCTTCTCTTCCTGAGCTGCATGTAGGACCATTGGAAATGTCCCTGATTCTGAAGTCCTTTGGAATCTCCTCCTCGGGAAGCCTCAGTTCTCTCTGGTTTGGAGACTTACTCAAACCTGAGCTGACCTCACAAGCTCAGCTGACCTAATTCAGTCTTCTGACCAGGGGAATGGTATCCGTCATCATGGCCGTCTTTAAAATCTTTCAGAACTGTTGAGTCCATAGGTTCTTTGCTTAGTCTATTGCTGTGTGGATAATACCCCTTACATGTTAGAAAGCTACTGCTTAAATTTACCCTCTATATCCTTGACCAGTCTGGTCCCATTAAGCGGAGGTCTCTCCACAGTCTGTGGTTGGTGACCACATCACAGGGGTGCTTTGCAGATACCTCTCTGGGTCCAGCACAGGGAATGCTTGCTACATGGCTTAGGTAGTGCTCAAGCTTCTCTTCCTTAAATCCAGTATCTTCACCTTTCCTGGATTCTATCCCTGCGGACGCTCCCCCCAGTTCAGGACTCCCATTCTTCATGCCTCGGGTGCTCCTTACTTACCCACTTGGTCTCTCGGCTGCCAAAGTCTTTCTCCTCCAGTCTGCCCTACACACAGCCACCAGATTAGTCTTGCTTAGACATAGTTTTGAGGCTGCCGCTCTTCACTGAGGACCAGATTAAGCGTGCTCTTGAGGCCGTCCGTTGTGTGGACTCTGTTTCCTGGTTACCCCTAACACTTTCCAGCCGAAGTCATTACTCTCTATTCCCTGAAAGGACCCAGTCCTTGTCAGATTCATTATTTTCCTTTTGCTCAATTGCCCTCCTTGTTCCATGTCTCTCTTGAAATTTCATCTGTCAGTGCCCATCCCGAGTACCCGTCTTAACACCCCATCACCGGAATGAAAGCTCACCCACCATGAACACCTATGCACATCACTTCCCTTTTCTCAGTTCCCCCATAATACAATATTTTCTACTCTTCCCCTTGTCCAAATCTTGGTAGATAATAAAGATTACCTACCTTCATTATCGATCCCTTATTATCGAATCCTCCCTTTGTGCCAATCTCTGTAGATAATACTCCTGGGAGGCTGAACAGTGCTCGCCTCCTCTCTGTACCCCTTACATCACCCCACAGAATGCCTGGTACGTGGTGGACACTTCAGGTCCTGAGACAGAAGTGCTCCGACACAGCCCCCTCTCATGTTGCCACAGGGTGGGAGCAGCGCAGCTGCCTGGATTTATTGCTTTTCCCAGGAGAGGCAATTATAGCGCTTTATCTTCCCCTTTGGCTTTCAGCCAGTGGCTCTGCACCTAGTTTGTAATTTTCTTTTTGTTTGAAGGGATGTTCTGTCTACTCAGTCAAAGCAAAATGATGATGGTAATAAGAGTTGCTACTGTTTATTGAAAGACTACTGTGGGCCGGACACCTGGGTTTTTCCTAAGGGATCTCATTCATTAATTTCCATAAAAACCTTATAAATTAGATATTATTATCCTGCTTTATGATGAGAAAACTGAAGCTCAGAGAGGTTAAAAATCCCGCACCCAAATCACTAATGTAGTAGTGTAGAGTTTGAGCTAAGAGTTGAACCCAGATCTATGGGCCCAGGTCCCTTCCGTGATGTCCCACTAGGAAAGGATGACTTGAGCGGGGTGGATGTGAGGCTCTGGCTCAGGTTTCCTGGGATCTGGGAGCCTGGGGCTTTGTAGTGGGGGACGTGCGTGCTTCCACTGCAGCTTGGCTATGCTAGTTATGCTGAGCCCCTGGCACCTCTTTGTCCTGTTGCAGCGCCGGTAAGAGGGCAGGGAAGTGGAGTGAGGCCACTGCTTGAGTCTGAGTGTCTTGGTGCCCCAAAGGTCTTTAACTCTACACACCCTCTGTGTTTCCTCCAGAGATCTCCAGAGCTCCCAGACCTATCGCTGCATCAATGGGCAAAATGTACTCTTGGCATTAAATTATGGGGAATCTGACAGTTTACTATACTCTCCTGGTCATCTGTTTGCTGGGGGGAAAGCAGTTGAAAATGGGTATAGTGTATGCCGAGATTAAGACAGTCTCAAATGTCTTACTTTAGGTATCAAAACTGGGTATGTAGGGATAATTCAAGGCTAATTTTTAAAGAACTCTGGAAAATAGCATCCTAGCATAGTGCTTGGATGCTAGAGTCAAGCATTTGTTTAATAGACACTAATTGAATAAGTGAATGAATGAAATCAGGAGTATAGGAATAAATGAATGGTATTTTAAGTTTTGTTTTTTCATAGCAAGCAATGGAGAATAGTGGGGAAAATGGTATTTTCCAATGATCAGTAGCATGACTTTGAGTAACTGATTCTGAGGCCCTGTTTTGTCATGTGTAAAATGGTGATGTTAATACGGGCTGTCAAGGACTGTGAAAAGTCTGAAATTTTGTCTTACTTCCATCTAACATGTTAGCCTGTTGCCCTTTGTTGGCAGAAGACATGGACTTTATTACTCATGGCACAGCAAAACATGAACATCACCATATTTGTATAACTTCTCCTTGCAAATGGCTCAGATGGACGCCTGCACATACGGCGAGCTGTGTCCTAGGACAGTGACCCCAGGCTTAGGAATCCTGAATTTATAATGAGCAGTAAGTATGCCTGCCCTTTCCTCTGGAGGGTGATACTATCTCTACCTTTCCAGGCCGTTTGCTATACAGGTGTTCTTGAGAAAATAACCCGGACTAAAGGGATCCATAGCTTTGCTGGTAAGACATGTATGTAGAAATGCATGAGATCCATGAAGAATCATCTCCCAATACCACCTCATGGATCTTTTTTTTTTTTTTTTGAAGATTTATTTATTTGATAGAGAGAGACTCAGAGAGAGAGGGAACACAAGCAGGGGGAGTGGGAGAGGGAGAAGCAGGCTTCCTGCCAAGCAGGGAGCCTGATGGGGGGCTCGATCCCAGGATCCTGGGACCATGACCTGAGCTGAAGGCAGATGCTTAATGACTGAGCCACCCAAGTACCCCTCTCATGGATCTTTTTTATGAGGATGAAATGAACTAACGTGTTATATAAGTCAGGAGACTTATATAACAAATGTTACGTATAACATAACAGGTTATGTTGCAGTAACAAATGACTTCCCAAGTTTCAGTGTCTTAAACTTCCAAAAATGTACTTCTTCTTGCTAATGCCACTTACTCAGAGGGGTTAGTGGGAGCTCTCTTCTAGGTCATCCTCACTCTGGGTCCTAGGCTGAAGGAGGCTTCATCATGTGGCACATTGTCATGGCAGGAGGAAATCGAGTGTGCAAAATAGCATGCTGGCTCTTAAAACTACATCCCAGAAGGAATGTGCATCTCTTCTGCTCACACGTCTTTGTCCAAAGCAAGGCATGTGTCTAGACCTAATTTCAAGGGAGAAGGGAAGTGTGCCCAGAAGAAGACCTAAAATACTTCTCGGTGGCCAGCACGAAATACTTCTAGGGAAATGCAACGTCCTTGCACAAAGTGTGGCACGTGAGAACCTGTAGCTCCCGTCTTCCTTTCCACTCTTGGAGCCATGAGTTTGGGCAGGGTCAGAAGTGGGGGTCTTTGGTCCAGAGGAAGCTCATAGTGATCCTGGATTCACATTGTTCTCTGGCCATCTGTGGCGGTGGTCAAGAAAATTTGCAGAATTTCCAGGGTAAACTTTTGTGTCCAAGCTTGTAAATCAAATGAATCAATACTAATTACTAACATGCATTCAAGTTCACAAGTCTGTTGGTCAACATGAAAAAAGAAGGAGCATAGAATTTCTCTCGATCTCCAATTATTGCACAGAGATAATAACTAGATTGAGAAAGGAAAAAAATGTTGATTTATTTTTATTCATGAAGCAATGCAATCATGCAAAGATTCAATAGTTGAAATACTTCTTGATCAGAAGTGGTCCCCCCGCCCCCCTGACTGGAAATCATTGAATGCCATAGAATGAAATAAACATTAAGGATCATCACAGCCTCCATGCTTTAGAGTTAAAAAATGCGAGATGGGTATTAATTCACATCTTCAATAAATATTCATTAAGTTCTCCTGCGCCCCCATCTATCAGGTTCTGTGTGAAGGATCTGAGTATAGTGTGGGAAACAAAACACAGTTCCTGACTCCATGGGGCTTAGAGTCTAGAGGGAAAGAAAGATCATAACAGGAACCCTTATTCATGGCTTGCTTCCTACAGGCTGGGCGCCGGGCTGGGCGAGACGTCTACATTTCACAGAAGACTCAACAGCCTGTGGGTGGTTTATTACTCGCTATAACCGCTTGGAGGTTGTGGGAAGCTCAACTTTCACCCAGGATGGTCAAGGCTCAGTTGTTCGACATATTCTGTGGGTACCAGAGTTTTTAGGACAGAATTACAGATGTATCCACACCTAGACATTGTCACTAAGCTGTATCCCAAGAACCACCCCTGTTCATAGGCTGTGGATTCCCCATCTCCAGGCTGTGCCTCCTCTTCATTCACATTCCCTATCAATGAATGAGCGACTCAGAGAATGCATGGCACGTCTGTCAGGTGCCAGGCACCCTGCACCTACGGTTATCTTCCTACAATTATCTGCAAGGGTAGGAATGACTCTGATCACTTTGCAGATGAAGAAATGGAGGATCTGAACATGAGCAGACACTTGCCTGTTATTCCAGAACTCAAAACTGGGAGAGGCAGCCAGGATTCAACCCACGGCGTCTGAGCCAGGACCCTTCCCAGGGTCACGATGCTGTGTTTCCTCACTGCCGGCAGGCCTGACCAGTGGATGCTCCCAGACCTATAACCATGGTTCCTGCCAGACATCCCTAAGTCCCCCTGCAATAATGCCAGGTTATGAGATCCAGGCAGCTCTAGCACAAGCAGACTCATTTTGGGAGCACCTGCCTCTCCTCACTGCAATAGTACAACTTGCAGCTTTTACTCGTCTATGCTAACGAACTCAGCAAACATTGATTAAGCAGCTTCAATGTGGCGGGCCCCGAGGCTAACAGGGTGAGCCCGACACAGCCCTGGTCTCCAAGGGCTGAAAATCAAGAGCATGAGAGAAACTTAGAACCACAGCAAGTATAATGGAAGTAGATTTCACCCAGGATTATATCAAATAAAGTGCAACAGGAGAACAAGGAGAGAGGAACTCCTACTAAGCAATCTAGGAAGGCTTTAGGGGGAGGTGTGGTTTGTCAGGGCTTTGAAGGATGGGTAAGACTCAAGTGCTAGAGGCCTGGCAGTGAGGGAGAGGGAGGGAAAGGGTGAGTGTGAAGGAGCCAATCCCGCAGCAAGAAGATGCGTTTTCTCCCAGAAACTGGTAAGTGGGGGGAGAAGTTGCTTTTCCAGAACTCACAAAAGCTGACCCATTTTCACAGAGGCCCCAGGGAGGAGCAGCTTATGGGGGGCAGGTGCTGCTTCGGGGGTGAGCTGAGAAGAAAGAATACTCTGGACACTTTGAAAGTCTTATCTGAAAGGGAGCCATCTGGTGCTTAGTACCAAGCAAACTTTTTATTTTCTCCAGGCATCTGGGCTTTGTGAGGGTGGAGGGACCCACGGCGGCTCCCTGGCTGCTGAAGGGCTGCATCTCACGCCTGAAGCCTGACTGGTCCCAGCCTCCTCACCTCTGCACAGAGCGGTCCCCACAGTGAGCTGATGAGCTGACAGCTGTCTCTTTAGGAGCCCGTCGGGTCTGCCTCCCCGCGCTGTCCCCCTGTGGGAGAAGCATGGTAGGTTTTTAATCCTGGCCACTTACATCTGGGAAAAACAATCCAAATGTTAGTCCATCTGGAGAGAGAACAAATCCATATCTTCTGCTGCCTGTATCTTTTGATTTTCATCTCTGGATCTTTAAATCTCATTATGAAGCCAGAACGAACCCCCTGCAAGCCTGTCTCCTACCCTTCAGGCAGGCTTTCAGACATTTCTTTGTGCCCGGCCTCCTCATGCTCCTTGCTAACAGAGCTCCTTTCAGCTGGGAGTGGCTGGCACAGCCCCTGAAACAGCGAAACAAAGCCTGGCTACGTCCCCATGAGGAAAGAGGCAATCATAACTTGCCTTCCTCCTGCCAGAGGGGCGACCAAGAGAGGACAGTGCAGTGACTGGGTCACAGTCCCAGATCCTCCAGCCACCCTAAAGCGAGAGTTTGGCCACAACGCCCTGCGCTCATATGCTTCCATAGGAGCGGACTCACGTGTTTAAAAAAGAACTTGGTACATTTCTTCCTAAACTGGCTCCTCCTCCTGTGTGCCCTGTTGGGGAAAAGGCAACAACCAATCACCCAAGCTAGGAGCTTTCAACTCTCCCAGGCTTTAGAGAGTTAACGGGTCTCTTAATGCTCATGCCTATGCTACCTCTTCTCCAGTTCTCCACGACTCCTTACGGCACCCTGCTTGCCTGGATTACTGCCACGGCTTGCTCTCCCCAGTCCTGCTTCCACTGTGTTTCCTTCCTAATCCACCCTCCAGGCTGCAGTCAGAATAATCTTTCTAAAATACACTTAGTTAGGTCATGCCTCTGCTCAAAACACTTGGCCTACAGCGTAAGATTGAAACTCCTTAGCCTGGCGTAGAAGCTCCATGTTCCATGCTCCAGTTTACCTGTGCAACCTCATTTTCCACCTGTGCTCCTCTCTACTCTCCATAACCGGCCATCTAGAACCACTTCCGGTTCCCTGCACCTGACGCGTCATGCCTCTGCACATGCTCCGTGCACTACTCTGATTTTCTGGCTGTTATCAAAGCCCAGCTCAAGAGAGGTCCCCACTCTGAACACCAGATGTCTTTCGTGTCACAGTGTATCTTCATTGGGTTTCTGTTAAAGCGCATAGTAGGATATCAGACATTATTTATGTACTCATCTCTGGCCCCAAGTCACCTGTGTGTTCCTTCTTAGCTAGTGCTGTGTCTTATTCCTCCTGGCATTGCCAGGACCCAGTAGAGTGCTTTGCAAAGGGTCAGTCAATAAAGTTCGCTGAATCAGGAGCATCATCCCATTCTGTTCATGACAAAGGCAGAACTAACAGACAGGCAAACTAAGGCCCAAGATGGTTAAGAGTTTTTTTTAGACTCATGCTGTGAATCTAAGTAGCAATGCAATGACAACCCGGGGCTTCTGGTTTCTAGGTCATTACCCTTCTCTAGTCGCTCAAACCAACAAACTGAGCAAGCCTTTCGGGGCAAGTTTGCATTCCTCTACCTGTCACAGATAACATTCATTCATACATTCAACATTCACTCACATATTTAACAAGACAGAAAGGTCTCCTTTCCCGCGAGAAACTTTCTACTGGAAACAGAAAGACAGATAACAAAGGACATAAATAAGATATGAGTTGAGTAGGCAGGAGTCAGAGAAGGTAGAAGCATGGAGGCCATCATAGGGGGAGAGAATTCTATTCTAAGAGCAGTTATTGGCTTCTAAAAGCAGGGAGTTTGACAGCTGTGGGGACAAGAGTTTGGAACAGAGTGACCCAGGGAGGGCAGTTATTGCTTTGCTCCCCAAGGACACGATAGTGGCTTAGACCAGAGTGGTGGGAGTGCTGGTAGGCAAAAGTGGACTGATTTGAGGTTTGTTTCAGAGGAAGACTGCCTGCACTTGCAATGGGTTGGTCCTGGTTAAAGTCTTTGGTCTGGAAGAATGGTTATTAGCCATTGTTCTCATTTATCTGCATCAAGTTGATGACCACAGAGGCAGTTAGGATTCTTGGGTCATCAAAAGATTACAGCATTTGGTCGTCACTAGTTATTTCTGAGGAACTGCCCCACAATATTTTATTATGTGAACAATATTATCAAAGCCCTCTTTTGGGGGTCAGACTTTTTCTTGTACCTTTTAAGGCCAAAGACAATGGCAATAGGACGCTGGTTGGGACCATTCTGGGTTTGTGTGTGGCCTCCGACTGCCTGGCAGGGTTTGACATGAGGGCAGAAGAAGAGCATAAGATTTGAAGCTGTACAGTACCTGTTACAAGCTGTGTGACCTTGGGAAATATTTTTAACCTCTAACCCTTAGTTGTCTTATCTGTAAAATGGGCATCAAGAATACATGACTGGCAGAGTTTGTGTGAAAATTTAATGACCTAAGTAAAGTACTTGGTAGGCACTTAGTGCCTTTGGTCCTCCCCAGAACCAATAAGTGGGGAAAGGAGGAAGCTCAGGGAAAAGAGGGAGCGCTCTTCACATTCCCTCACACTGCTTAGGCCCTGATGTAACTGCACCCCCAGAACAAGAATCTTCATATTCCTAGTAGGTATTCACCTACTTTTAGGGAAGAAAACATAGTGTGGGGCACAAGTATTCTTTTAACCAACTAGTGGCTTGCACTTTTCTCTGTCCCCAGTGAGGGTAACCATAGCTTGAGTAATGACAACATGATGAAGATGTCCATTTTCAGCCAATACTGTGGTATCTGGTGTTTTTGATTCTGGGCCTGAGGGTTAGGTGGAACGTAGAAGAGGAGACTCCTGTGAGGAGCCTTCTCTTATTGACTTTCATATGAATGTGTGGTTTTGAGTTGGTGAGCAGAGAGGGGCAGGTGTGGGCTCCGCTGAGGAATGTCATTCCTGGCAGATCACTCACTTGGAGACTAGGTAGTCTTCAGACAGGGAACCAGAACTTAGAAGGGGGCCTTCGTCAGGCATGGTGGGGAATTTTTTGGCTTTCTCAGGGCTCTGCTTTCTTTGATAAGGACTTCAAGGGGTCTAAAGCAGAGATCACAAGTTGGTGTAACTTTGGCTGATTGGTAGTTGATACCTAGAGTGCTAAGTCCGAGTCTGCACTCAACAAGGAAGGGTGCTGTCATTGATTGGTGATGTTTGTCCTGAATAGCCTAGGGAGGATATGCAGCATGTAGGATGTGAACTGGCCATTCCTGGTGTGGAGATTCATGGGATCCCTCTAGGATGGCAGATGCTAAATGTGACCTCCACCACAGGGAGGCAGAAGGGCAGCTAGGCAGGCAGGCGTTCCCATTGAGGCTACATACTAAAGATGGTAAACTACATTGTGTAAACCAGATGATCTGATTACTTGTTATTTTTTGTTTGTTTATTTATTTATTGAGAGAGAAAAAATGAGCAGAGGGGGGAGGGGCAGAGGTAGAGGGAGAGGGAGACCCCTAAGCAGGCTCCACACCCAGTGTGGAACCTGACTCAGGATTTGATCTCATGACCCTGAGATGATGACCTGAGCCGAAATCCAGAGTCTGATGCTTAGCCGACTAAGCCACCCGGGTGCCCCTGTTGGTTTATCTTTTTCATCCCTTCACTATTAGTGTAATCTTCCAAAAAAGTTATGGCCAGGTGTCTGCTTTGTCACAATGGGGCTGGTGGAGGGTACAATGTCTGGGCTGGAGGACAAAGTGGAAGGACAGGCCCCTGAGAACAGTGGGGCTGGCAGTGGCTAGCACCCTAAGACCCCAAGGAGAAGGCCAACCTCAGGACCCAGGCCTCCCTCCTCCCACGTGGATTTCCTCTCCATTGCTAGGTATAGGCCAGCAGAATCCTAATGCTCTGTAGGCAGCTTTCCATCCTTTTAGCTTCCTTTTCCAGGATTTTGCCAAAAACTATTGTCGAGATAGTTAATCAACCATTTCAATTCTTAATTCCATTAGGAAAATTGAAGGGAAAACTACATAAAAGGGGAAAGAAACCAAGAATACTGAAATTGAGTGAGCATTTACCAAGTATTTTTTTTTTATGTGTGCGTTTTTTTTTTATTCTTATGTTAATCCCCATACATTATATCATTAGTTTTAGATGAAGTGTTCCATGATTCATTGCTTGTGCATAACACCCAGTGCTCCATGCAGAATGTGCCCTCCTCAATACCCACCACCAGGCTAACCCATCCTCCCACCCCCCTCCCCTCTAGAACCCTCAGTTTGTTTTTCAGAGTCCATCGTCTCTCATGGTTCGTCTACCCCTCCGATTTCCCCCACTTCATTCTTCCCCTCTTGCTACCTTCTTCTTCTTCTTTTTTTTTTTTTTCTTAACATATATTGCATTATTTGTTTCAGAGGTACAGATCTGACATTCAACAGTCTTGCACAATTCACAGCGCTTACCAGAGCACACACCCTCCCCAGTGTCCATCACCCAGTCACCCCATCCCTCCCACCCCACCCCCCACTCCAACAACCCTCAGTTTGTTTCCTGCGATTAAGAATTCCTCATATCAGTGAGATCATATGATACATGTCTTTCTCTGTTTGACTTATTTCACTCAACATAATACCCTCCAGTTCCATCCACGTTGTTGCAAATGGCAAGATCTCATTCCTTTTGATGGCTGCATAATAGTCCATTGTATATATATACCACATCTTCTTTATCCAGTCATCTGTCGATGGACATCTTGGCTCTTTCCACAGTTTGGCTATTGTGGACATTGCTGCTATAAACATCGGGGTGCACGTAGCCCTTTGGATCCCTACTTTTGTATCTTTGGGGTAAATACCCAGTAGTGCAATTGCTGGATCATATGGTAGCTCTATTTTCAACTTTTTGAGAAACCTCCATACAGTTTTCCAGAGTGGCTGCACCAGCTTGCATTCCCACCAACAGTGGAGGAGGGTTCCCCTTTCTCCGCATCCCCGCCAACATCTGTCGTTTCCTGACTTGTTAATTTTAGCCATTCTGACTGGTGTGAGGTGGTATCTCATTGAGGTTTTGATTTGGATTTCCCTGATGTTGAGCGATATTGAGCACTTTTTCATGTGTCTGTTGGCCATTTGGATGTCTTCTTTGGAAAAATGTCTGTTCATGTCTTCTGCCCATTTCTTGATTGGATTCTTTGTTCTTTGGGTGTTGAGTTTGATGAGTTCTTTATAGATTTTGGATACTAGCCCTTTATCTGATATGTCATTTGCAAATATCTTCTCCCATTCTGTCGGTTGTCTTTTGGTTTTGTTGACTGTTTCCTTTGCTTTGCAAAAGCTTTTTATCTTGATGAAGTCCCAAGAGTTCATTTTTGCCCTTGCTTCCCTTGCCTTTGGCGATGTTTCTAGGAAGAAGTTGCTTCGGCTGAGGTCAAAGAGGTTGCTGCCTGTGTTCTCCTTTAGGATTTTGATGGACTCCTGTCTCACATTGAGGTCTTTCAACCATTTGGAGTCTATTTTTGTGTGTGGTGTAAGGAAATGGTCCAGTTTCATTCTTCTGCATGTGGCTATCCAATTTTCCCAACACCATTTGTTGAAGAGACTGTCTTTGTTCCATTGGACATTCTTTCCTGCTTTGTCAGAGATGAGTTGACCATAGAGTTGAGGGTCCATTTCTGGGCTCTCTATTCTGTTCCATTGATCTATGTGTCTGTTTTTGTGCCAGTACCATACTGTCTTGATGATCACAGCTTTGTAATAGAGCTTGAAGTCCGGAATTGTGATGCCGCCAGCTTTGCTTTTCTTTTTCAATATTCCTCTGGCTATGCGGGGTCTTTTCTGGTTCCATACAAATTTTAGGATTATTTGTTCCATTTCTTTGAAAAAAGTGGATGGTATTTTGATGGGGATTGCATTGAATGTGTAGATTGCTCTAGGTAGCATTGACATCTTCACAATATTTGTTCTTCCAATCCATGAGCACGGAACGTTTTTCCATTTCTTTGTGTCTTCCTCAGTTTCTTTCATGAGTATTTTATAGTTTTCTGAGTACAGATCCTTTGTCTCTTTGGTTAGATTTATTCCTAGGTATCTTATGGTTTTGGGTGCAATTGTAAATGGGATCAACTCCTTAATTTCTCTTTCTTCTGTCTTGTTGTTGGTGTATAGGAATGCCACTGACTTCTGTGCATTGATTTTATATCCTGCCACTTGACTGAATTCCTGTATGAGTTCTAGCAGTTTTGGGGTGGAGTCTTTTGGGTTTTCCACATAAAGTATCATATCATCTGCAAAGAGTGAGAGTTTGACTTCTTCTTTGCCAATTTGGATGCCTTTGATTTCTTTTTGTTGTCTGATTGCTGTGGCTAGGACTTCCAATACTATGTTGAATAGCAGTGGTGATAGTGGACATCCCTGCCGCGTTCCTGACCTTAGGGGGAAAGCTCTCAGTTTTTCCCCATTGAGAATAATATTTGCTGTAGGTTTTTCATAGATGGCTTTTATGATATTGAGGTATGTACCCTCTATGCCTATAGTCTGAAGAGTTTTGATCAAGAAAGGATGCTGTACTTTGTCAAAAGCTTTTTCTGCATCTATTGAGAGGATCATATGATTCTTGTTCTTTCTTTTGTTAATGTATTGTATCACATTGATTGATTTGCGGATGTTGAACCAACCTTGCAGCCCAGGGATAAATCCCACTTGGTCATGGTGAATAATCCTTTTAATGTACTGTTGGATCCTATTGGCTAGTATTTTGGTGAGAATTTTTGCATCCATGTTCATCAGGGATATTGGTCTGTAATTCTCCTTTTTGATGGGGTCTTTGTCTGGTTTTGGGATCAAGGTAATGCTGGCCTCATAAAATGAGTTTGGAAGTTTTCCTTCTGTTTCTATTTTTTGGAACAGTTTCAGAAGAATAGGTATTAATTCTTCTTGAAATGTTTGGTAGAATTCCCCTGGGAAGCCATCTGGCCCTAGGCTTTTGTTTTTTGGGAGATTTTTGATGACTGCTTCAATTTCCTTAGTGGTTATAGGTCTGTTCAGGTTTTCTATTTCATCCCGGTTCAGTTTTGGTAGTTGATACATCTCTAGGAATGCATCCATCTCTTCCAGGTTATCTAATTTGCTGGCATAGAGTTGCTCATAATATGTTCTTATAACTGTTTGTATTTCTTTGGTGTTGGTTGTGATCTCTCCTCTTTCATTCATGATTTTGTTGATTGGGGTCATTTCTCTTCTCTTTTTGATAAGTCTGGCCAGGGGTTTATCAATCTTGTTAATTCTTTCAAAGAACCAGCTCCTATTTTCGTTGATCTGTTCTACTGTTCCTTTAGTTTCTATTTCATTGATTTCTGCTCTGATCTTTATTATTTCTCTTCTCCTGCTGGGTTTAGGCTTTATTTGCTGTTCTTTCTCCAGCTCCTTTAGGTGTAGGGTTAGGTTGTGTACTTGAGACCTTTCTTGTTTCTTGAGAAAGGCTTGTATTGCTATATACTTTCCTCTTAGGACTGCCTTTGCTGCATCCCAAAGATTTTGAATAGTTGTGTTTTCATTTTCATTGGTTTCCATGTATTTTTTTAATTCTTCTTTAATTTCCTGGTTGACCCATTTATTCTTCAGTAGGATGCTCTTTAGCCTCCATGTATTTGAGTTCTTTCTGACTTTCCTCTTGTGATTGAGTTCTAGTTTCAAAGCGTTGTGGTCTGAAAATAGGCAGGTAATGATCCCAATCTTTTGGTACCGGTTGAGACCTGATTTATGACCTAGGATGTGATCTATTCTGGAGAATGTTCCATGGGCACTAGAGAAGAATGTGTATTCCGTTGCTTTGGGATGGAATGTTCTGAATATGTCTGTGAAGTCTATTTGGTCCAGTGTGTCATTTAAAGTCTTTATTTCCTTGTTGATCTTTTGCTTAGACGATCTGTCCATTTCAGTGAGGGGGGTGTTAAAGTCCCCCACTATTATTGTATTGTTGTCGATGTGTTTCTTTGCTTTTGTTATTAATTGCCTTATATAACTGGCTGCTCCCATGTTAGGGGCATAGATATTTACAATTGTTAAATCTTCTTGTTGGATAGATCCTTTAAGTATGATATAGTGTCCTTCCTCATCTCTTATTACAGTCTTTGGTTTAAAATCTAATTTGTCTGATATAAGGATTGCCACCCCAGCTTTCTTTTGGTGTCCATTAGCATGGTAAATGGTTTTCCACCCCCTCACTTTCAATCTGGGGTCATCTTTGGTTCTAAAATGAGTCTCTTGCAGACAGCATATCGATGGGTCTTGTTTTTTAATCCAGTCTGTTAGCCTGTGTCTTTTGATTGGGGCATTTAGCCCATTTACATTCAGGGTAACTATTGAAAGATAGGAATTTAGTGCCATTGTACTGCCTGTAAGGTGACTGTTACCGTATATTGTCTGTGTTCCTTTCTGGTCTATGTTGCTTTTAGGCTCTCTCTTTGCTTAGAGGACCCCTTTCAAGATTTCCTGTAGGGCTGGTTTTGTGTTTGCAAATTCCTTTAGTTTTTGTTTGTCCTGGAAGCTTTTTATCTCTCCTTCAATTTTCAATGACAGCCTAGCTGGATATAGTATTCTTGGCTGCATATTTTTCTCATTTAGTGCTCTGAATATATCCTGCCAGTTCTTTCTGGCCTGCCAGGTCTCTGTGGATAGGTCTGTTGCCAATCTAATGTTTCTGCCCTTGTAGGTTACATACCTCTTCTCCCGAGCTGCTTTCAGGATTTTCTCTTTGTCTATGAGACTCATAAGTTTTACTATTAGATGTCAGGGAGTTGACCTATTTTTATTGATTTTGAGAGGGGTTCTCTGTGCTTCCTGGATTTTCATGCCTGTTTCTTTCCCCAAATTAGGGAAGTTCTCTGCTATAATTTGCTCCATTATACCTCCTGGCCCTCTCTCTCTTTCTTCTTCTTCTGGGATCCCAATTATTCTAATGTTGTTTCGTCTTATGGTATCGCTTATCTCTCGAATTCTGCCCTCGTGATCCAGTAGTTGTTTATCTCTCTTTTTCTCAGCTTCTTTATTTTCCATCATTTCATCTTCTATATTACTGATTCTCTCTTCTGCCTCATTTATTCTAGCACTTAGCGCCCCCATTTTTGATTGCACCTCATTAATAGCCTTTTTGATTTCTACTTGGTTGGATTTTAGTTCTTTTACCTCTCCAGAAAGGGTTTCTCTAATAACTTCCATATTTTTTTCAAGCCCAGCTAGTATCTTTAAAGTGATGATTCTGAACTCTAGATCTGACATCATACTAATGTCCGTATTGAGTAGGTCCCTGGCAGTCGGTACTACCTCTTGTTCTTTTTGTTGAGGTGATTTTTTCCGTCTCGTCATTTTGTGCAGAGGAGAATAGATTAATGAGAGAACAAAATGCTAGCAGAGTAACCACGTGCCCAGAAAATATACTTTAAACAAATCAGAAAAGACCTGAAGCAGTGGGATAAGAAAGGGAAAGAGAGAAAGAAGAAAAAGAAAAAAAAAAAAGAAAAAGAAGAAGAAGAAAAAAAAGATAAAGATAAAAACAAAAACAAACAAAACAAAACAACAACAACAAAAGAAAAACCAGAATGTGATCAAATATGATCTATATGGTATATAGATCAGTGCCACACACTAGATTTGGGGTGTATTTTGGTCTTTTAGAAGAAAGTGCCTCCCAAAATTTTAAAGAAAGAAAAACTTATATATGTACAAAAATAAGGGTTGATATGATGAAGGGATGGAATATGACTGTAAAAATGGAAATTATAAAAAATTTTATAAAAGGAATTGATAAGAAGTTGTTTGAAAAAAGAAAGAAGAGGATTTAAAAAAAGAGAAAAGAAAAAGAGAAAAAAAAAGGGAGAGGATGTGATCAGGCAGGGGAATAGAAAACACCATATACTAGAGATTTAGGGTATATTTTAATCTGTTAGAAGAAACTATCTCAAAATTTTAAAGAGAGAACAACTTATATATATAAGCCAAAAATACAGGTAACTACTATGAAGGGATAGAATATGACTCTAAAAATGAAAAATAATTTTTTTTAAAAAGGGATTGATAAGATGGTTGAAAAAGGGAAAAAGAAAAATTCAAAAAGAAAAAAAAAGAAAAAAAGACAGTTAAAAAAAATTAACTTTGAAAGACTAAAGAATCATGGTAAAAAAGCCATGAATTCTATGTGCAGTATTGCCCTAGCGCTGGAGTTCTGCCGTTCTCACTGATCGGTAAACTTGGTCTTGGCTGGCTGTTCTCGCTGATCTTCTGGGGAGGGGCCTGTTGCCGTGGTTTCCAAATGTCTCTGCTGGAGGCGGAATTGCCCCGCCCTTGCCCCCTCCCGGCTAAGGAATCTGCTCGGGTTTGCTCTCCGGGGCTTTTGTTCCCTGTGAGCTTCCCATACAGCTTTGGAGGCGGAGAGTGAAATGGCGGCCTCCCAATCTCCGCCCCGGAGGAGCCGAGAACTCGGGGCCCGCTCCTCAGTGAGCCGCCAGAGAAAAGCCGCCAGTCACTCCCGTCTCCCTGGTCTCCGGCCGCACTCCGTGCTCAACCGGCCTGCGACCGCGCGTTTCTATCTCTGGCACCCGACCCCAGTGGAGTCTCCAAACCCAGCAGGTCCCTGCAGTGCGCTCCCACACCTCTCCTCCAGGGGGAAGAAGGTGAGTCTCCCCGGATCTGCCGCTTGTTGGGTCCCTGCTGGAGGAGCAGGGGCCCGACTGGGCCGCGGATCACGGTTTATGGCCACCCCGAGCTGAGAGCCCGCGCCTGGGCTCCGCCTCTGCAGCCGGCTTCCCTGCTCAGTTACCTGGGAGCTCTGCCACACTCAGGCACCCCCGGTCTTTCTGTGACCCCGAGGGACCTGAGACCACACTGTCCTGGAGGGCTCCACCCCCCGCTTGGCCACCAGAGTGACGTCCCTCGGCGGAGCAGACTTTTAAAAGTTCCGATTTTGTGCTCCGCGGCTCTATCACTTGCCAGAAGCGGCCGACGGAGGCCCCGCCCCCGCCGTCTATCCTCCTGAATATCGCCTCGGATTCACTTCTCCGCACGTCCTACCTTCCAGAAAGTGGTCGCTTTTCTGATGAGAGAGTTGTTGCTCTTCTTTTCTTCGATCTCCTGTTGAGTTTGTAGGTGTTCAGAATGGTTTGATCCCTATCCAGCTGAATTCCTGAGAGGAGACGAAATCCAGGTCTCCTACTCCTCCGCCATCTTGCTCTGCCCCCCCTGTGTCGCAATTACCAAGTATTTTTATGTTTTATTTATTTCTTTTTCTTTTAAACTCCCTTACTGAAGTATGACTGATATTTAAAAAGCTTCATGAGTTTGGGGATGCATATACATCTGTGAAACTATCACCACTATTAAGGCCATAAAAATCTTCCAAAGTTTCCTTCTGCCCTTTTATTATTATTATTATTAATCATCATCATCATTATTTGTGGTGAGCACACTTTTAGCTCACAATTACCTTATGACGTAAGTACTAGTCACTATCTAATTGATGAAGAAAGCGAGGTTTAGAGAGGGCCAGGACCAGGCCCCAAGTCTCAAATCCAGCTGAAAGCAGAGCCACACCCCCAGCCCCAGGCACAACAGTCCCCAGTGTGCGTGCTCCTTGGCTCTGCCACGGAGTGTGGTGAGGCTTGCAGTCCTGATGGAGACACTGGAGGAGTGTGGGCTCCCCCAAGGCTCAAGGCCCGCAGGGATTGCTGCTCAGGAAAGGGCCAGAAAATTTCACCTCCTGTGGCAACCTGGCATCTGAGCAGACAGGAGAGGGCAGAGGCCAGGGATGCTCTTGTGCTCTTTGAACTGGGGAAGGGGGCATCTTCCCTGCCAAGAGGGGCCACTGTGAACCAAGGTGACCCCAACCTCTGCCCGACTGCTGAGCCCACAGAAGACCTAGAGCCCGAACGACATGGTATCCAGGGGACCCCTCCAGGAGCTGCTGTCTGGTCCTCTGGGCTGAAAATGCCCTTAACCGAAGGATTTGCCTTATGAATTTAGCTATGTGATTTTCATTTTGAATGGAAATTGTGTAGCTAAATCAGGGAGCAAGGCGTCCTTGAGTTCTTTGTGTGTGTGTGGAGGGGGGCTAGGGGTAGACATGATTTGACTTGATGTAACTATGAATATTTTTAGAGACTTAGAATACTCTGTAATTACACTATCTGTACTTCAGGCCTAGTGTTATTGTTCAGTTGACAAAATACTTGCTGCTAATTACAATAAACAAAGGATTTCATTTCTCTAAAAAAAAAAAAAAAAGGATTCTATAGATTCTCTTTGCTTAACACAGCCCAAAATACCTACTGGGATTCTTTTTTTTTTTTTATGGCTAAGACTGGCATGCCAAGACAATTTTTATCACAATTACATTAGTAGAGTTTGCAAACAAGGAAGCCTTTCTTCACACCTCTGTCTGATGTAGTGGCGGAGAGATTAGAGGGGGTTTGTGTAAAAAGTTTAAACTGAAGCCTGGATTTTGTGTGGCTAAGTAGCAATGCTTACTCCAGCATTGTTCTCTTCTGGTTTTGGTGTGCTGTGTGGACAGAAGCCTCGGGATTTTTCTATGAGTTCTTGAGAAAGGAATTGAGATTTGCAGCCTCCCATTTCAGATGATAGAGCAAGGGGAGGAAGAAAGGACAGGTCACCTTGCCAGTCTGTGTGGGTTTGAGGGCTGAGTTCTTCAGACAGGAGAGAATGGCAGAGTGGTCAAAAACTAGGTAGGCTCTGGCTCTGGTGGAATTTTATTTTATTTTTTATTAAGTTTATTAAGTTTTTTATTTTAATTCCATTGTAGTTAACATACAGTGTTTTATTAGTTTCAGGTGTACAATATAGTGATTCAACACTTATATACGTTACTCAGTGCTCATCATGATAATATGTTCTTAATCCCCATCATCTATGTCACCCATCCCCCACCTACCTCCCCTCTGGTAACCATCAGTTTGTTCTCTATAGTTAAGAATCTGCTTGTTGGTTTGCCTCTCTCCTTTTTTTCCCCTTTTCTCATTTGTTTTGTTTCTTAAATTCCACATATAAGTGAGATCATAGGGTATTTGTCTTTCTCTGACTTATTTCGCTTAGCATTATACTCTCTAGCTCTAACCATGTTGTTGCAAATGGCAACATTTTGTTCTTCATGATGGCTGAGTAAGATTCCATTATACACACACACACACAAACACACACAGATATATACATACACACCACTTCTTTATCCATTCATCAATCAATAGATGCAGGCTGCTTCCACAATTTGGCTATTGTAAATAACGCTGCAATAAACATAGGGGTGCATGTATCCTTTTGAATTAATGTTCTTTTACTTTGGGGGTAAATACCCAGTAGTGCGATCACTGAATCCTAGGGCAGTTCTGTTTCTAACTTTTTGAGGAAACTCCATACTGTTTTCCACAGTGGCTACACCAGTTTGCATTCCCACCAGCAGCACACAAATGTTCCTTTTTCTCCACAACCTCGCCAACACTTGTTGTTTCTTGTGTTTTTGATTTGATTTGATTTTAATTTTTTAAATTTTTTATTGTTATGTTAATCACCATACATTACATCATTAGTTTTTGATGTAGTGTTCCATGATTCATCGTTTGTGCATAACACCCAGTGCTCCATGCAGAACGTGCCCTCTTTAATACCCATCACTGGGCTAACCCATCCCCCCATCCCCCTCCCCTCTAGAACCCTCAGTTTGTTTTTCAGAGTCCATCGTCTCTCATGGTTCGTCTCCCCCTCCGATTTCCCCCCCTTCATTCTTCCCCTCCTTTTATCTTCTTCTTTTTTTTTTTTTTTTGGATTTTTATTTTTTTTTTAAAGATTTTATTTATTTGACAGAGACACAGCGAGAGAGGGAACACAAGCAGGGGGAGTGGGAGAGGGAGAACATAAGCAAGCGGAGTGGGAGAGGGAGAAGCAGGCTTCCCGTGGAGCAGGAAGCCCGATGCGGGACTCGATCCCAGGACCCTGGGATCATGACCTGAGCCGAAGGCAGATGCTTAACGACTGAGCCACCCAGGCACCCCTGTGTTTTTGATTTTAGCCATTCTGACAGGTGTGAGCTGATATCTCCTTGCGGTTTTGATTCACATCTCTCTGGTGGAATTTTAGTTCTGCCATATACTGTGTGACCAGTGGCAAGTTACCTCACGTCTCTGAGCCTCACAGACCAAATGGAAAGAACGACAGCACCTCCCTGATAGCATTGTTGTAAGTGGAGAGAAAGCCCTTAGCACAGCATTTATACCGGGAGTGTTCATATGGAGCTGCCTATTATTTTAAAGATGTGCTCAGTAAGTATGTGGCGGATGAACGAAGAATATTTGTTCCGATCACAGGAGGCTCCAGGCAGCATTTTTAAGTTTCTCTCTGAAGACAGCCTAACGAAGTGCCAGCCTCCCCCAGGGAGCTCGTCACTTGTCTGTCTCCCACAGGGAAGGCTGCTGACCCTCCTGTTGAGCGGTGGCCACCTGCGCTCTGCAGCGACAGCCCCCAGCAGCCCTTGTGGGCGCTGGACGCCAGCAGCTGGGCTGACAGGCGCCGGCCTCGGGGGCCGCTCGGCGCGCCGGGAGCTGGAGGTAGCTGATGCCTCTTCGAGGCTCGCCGCGGGCCAGGCACGAGCCATGGTCCTACCAACAGGCGCTGTTGGTATTCCCATTGTACAGAGGATGAATCTGGGGGACAGAGAGGCTCTGTTAGGAGGTCTCTTGACATCCCACGGCCCGTGAGTGACAGACGCGGCTCCCGGCCCTGGCCTTCTGACTCCAGCGTTCCCCTGACCACTGTGCTCTGTGGCCCCCCTGGAGCAGAAATCTGAGGGGGCCCTGAATAAAATTTATGTTAAGGGTTGGCAACAGGACGCTGGTTCTCTGATCTACAGATGCCCTGCCGAGAAGTATGCCCATGGTAGGTCACCCCACTGCGGCCTGGGGCTGGCCTGGCCTCAATCTCCTAGGCGTGTGTGTATGCGCATGCGTGTGTATGCACGTACACACACGTGTCCACACACACCTGTTTGTGGGTCTTCTTAAGAATTTCGTGGGGCATAGACAGGCAAGTGAGAAATAGTAGGAGGACCCCAGGAGGACACTGTGTAGCTGAATTAAGGAATTTTGAAGACAAGGGAAGAAATGGACTTCCAAATACTTTGTGCTTGCTGGAGGGCGCTCACAGATTCATCTTATTTCCATTTCCCCTTAAACACTTTTTTAAGCTTGCTTATCCGGGCTGAAGATAAAGTCACAGTCTTCCCTCACTGTCGGCCTCCCCTAGGAATGGCCTCCGCGCTTTAGGCGAGGACAGCGGACAGTCACAGAGATTTTACCGGCAGACAGACTCTGGCATGTGCCCTGGTCTACACCCTCCTGCCTTTCCTCTCTAGGGAGTACAGGGCTGTGTAAATCAGCTGTGAGGAGGGCTTAGCAGTTAAGGAACCTGACACCTAGGTGATTGCTCCATCCCCAGGGGTTTCCAAACCTTTTTGAGCCATGAATCTCTATGTTGAGTGTAAATCCCAGACCCCCCTGTGTGAGCAGCTGAAAGGGGTGCTGCGCTGGCGGAAGCTGGGGGTCCCCGAGGTCTGCCTCCTCTCTCACGACGACACTCTGGGGGAAAGAAAAGCAGTTTGAAGGCCCAGTGAGCAGCTCTCCATTCCCTTTTATAGCTCTGAAGACCAGCTTGTCTCTCTTCTGCCCTCCATTCGTCTCATCGTCTGGGTGCCTGCAAGCCACTGTGACAAACAGGCATAGCTGGAGTGTAGGCAGGATCAAAGGGCAGTGCTAAGGGGCCTGACTTAACACTCATCCTGCTCCGTTCTTCCCTAAAAACCAGAGAGGTGAGAGGTGATGGTCCCGAAAAGCATGTGGAAGGTAGAATAGTTTAGAAGTTGGGAACATGGATTGTGGAGTCAGACTGCCTGGGTACATAGTCCAGCTCTTCTACTTACTAGCTCTGTGACCCGGGCAAGTTTCTTGACCTCTCTGTGCCTTAATTTTCTCATCTGTAAGATGGGGATTAAATAATAGCAAACTATCTTGTTGGGTAGTTGTGAGACTTAAGTGGATTAGTATTCTTGTTGGGTAGTTGTGAGACTTAAGTGGATTAGTATATATGATGTACCTAGAGCACCTCCTAGCACATGGTAAGTGCTCAGTAAGTGTTAGCCATTATTATTTAATCATTCCTCTCTTCCCACAAGTGAATTCAATATATCCTAGGGTATAAATGACAGACTTTCTGACAAGTAAGCTTTTTTTTTTTTTTTTTTTGAGGGGAGGAAGAACAGAGAGCAATATCAGAAGGAAGAGAAGAGTTTCATGGAGGGCAGTAAAACCACAGAAAGGGAATCCCATAGTCTGTAGGAGACATGAGCCCCTGAATACAACTATACAGGACCAGTCACTATGGGGTCTTGAGCAATTTAAGAAACGGGGCCGTTTGGGCGCCTGGCTGGCTCAGTTGCTAAAGCATGCAACTCTTGTTCTCTGCATTGTGAATTCTAGCCCCATGTTGGAGGTAGAGATTACTAAGAAAGAAAGAAAGGAAGGAAGGAAGGAAGGAAGGAAGGAAGGAAGGAAGGAAGGAAG
>NW_023270316.1:50826910-50952705 GCF_011800145.1 Mirounga leonina | reverse complement strand
AAGGAAGGAAGGAAGGAAGGAAGGAAGGAAGGAAGGAAGGAAGGAAGGAAGAAAAGAAAGAAATGGGGCTGTACCTTATAAGAACCTAAGGGAACAAAAAACTCATTAGAATTTTACACAACAGTTTTGCTTTATTAACCAGCAGTACCTCACCCAACCATTTTATGGCAAGCCATTTTCCTTTCTTTTTCTTTTGGAGTTGGACTCCCTTTTATTCTATGAGATGCTAAGATATTTTGAGCTAGTTCAGGCCTGTAGCCCTGCTCCAGGTGCTGGGCCAGGAGAGCATCACAGATTCTGGCCGGAAGACTTCCTGAGGGGTTGAAGGAGGCTGCAGGGCAGAAATGCCAGGTTTCTCTGAAAATCACTAGCCTGCTAAATATAGCGGTGACTATGCAGTTACTTGTTGGTTTTTTTTCTAATCACAGTTTCCTGGAGGCCTTAACCTTTAGAATTCTTAACAGCAGGAGGGCTGGAAAATCTGTTCTGGTGTCCTCTCACAATAAACATCTTTGAAGAGTAATTAAGGCAACATATTGTTACCTCGGTTCCCCAGAACCAAGCCTAGAGTACAGAGGGGTCAGAAAATAAACAGACTTCAGGTGAGCTGAAGCAAGGACAGGGGTAGGCCCAGGAACCTGGAGTCTAAGGCTGGGAGCATTGCAGATCTAGAGGAGCTGGGTTAAAGGATGCCATCCATTAATTCTTCAATGTTTTTAAACCTGAGAGCAACAAAAGTTAAGTTCAACATAAAAGTAACACTATCTAGTGTTAGAAGCAAAGGACCTTTTGGGCATAGGTAATCATAAGACGTATATAACCATACATAGGGCAATTATAAGACATAAATACAGGCCGTCAGGAATCATTATGATTGAGGGAGTGATAAATAATCTGCAAGGAAGGTATGATCGTTTGAAGACATATTTCCCTCTTGTTCCTCTCAATTTTGACTGGACAGTAGTTTGATTCTGGAGTCCAGTGGTCAAACGTTTTAACTCAGTGAGGCCACTTGGGGAGAGCTAAGCTAGACATACAGTTTTATTGACACTGACTCTGGTGATTAATTTGGTCCTGACCTTGCAAAGGAGAGGCCTAGGGTCAAGTTCATCCTGAGTCAGTGATGAACCCTGAGAGGAACAAAAGAATAGGAGGGGTGCTGGATTTTTAGAGAGAACAGGAAGGATGTAGGAAGGGAATACTGCCCCCCCTCCAAATTCCGGGGTCACTGGGAAGGATCAGGGTAATTTGGAAGGAGCTCAAAGCTGCTCTGAGGCTCCTCTGAAAACTCCCAGTGTGTAATTCTCATTTTTTAATTTAATAAGTAGGTGTTGAGATTCCAGGTACTGTTTTGAGTACTGAAGGATGGGCAGTGGAGAAACAAAAACAAACAGACACATTCCCTAACCTTAGTTTAAACCTAATGAGCAATGTAGTTGCTGTGTTACACAAGTAACACACAGCAGCCACGGGGCCAGTGGGTTCATTTTGAAATTATCCAGGCTATGTTTCCAAACTGAAGCACTGGGGACGGGTACCCCTTCGAAATCCCTCTGTGGCCACGTGGCCCATGTTGGCATGTGTGTCTGTGTCTCAGACAAGAGGACAGGGTGACAGAGGGACTGTTGTTAAGCCTCCTCTCTCTCTCTTTTTTTTTAAATGTGTGGGAAATTCTACTTGGGTCTGGAGGACTTTAATATTTGTAATAATCCATGGTATTTTTGGCCATAGTGCCTGAAAAAATGAACTTGTCAGCATCTTTATTCTTATCCCTTTGGGGGAAGAGGGCTAGAGACGCCCAGAAGGGCAGTCAGAAGCCTGGCTGCCCATTTAGCCCCTCTCAGCACTTGTCCTGAGCAAAGGCAGTGGCTCAGGTAATTAGAGTCAGAATCCTGATGGAGGGACTTTATTCAAAGCTCAGTCATAGTCTGGGATGGAGAACTCTGCAATGCCCACTTCCCTTGTTAATAGCTTTGCTGACCTTCTCCAAAGAAAAAGTCATTAGAATGTTGAGTTATGATCTGTTTCTTGTGAAATTGTGCCAGTCCCCCATTTATAGCCTGTATTTCAACCAATTCTAATTACTTCTTAGAATACACTTCTTCCAACCCTTGGAGAATATTTCAAGCCCTTATCCAAGCAATCAAGCATACTTCTTGGTTTGCAAGCTGATTGCGACCCAGTGCTTACAAGTCTCAATGAAAGACTCCTCCCCCTTCCCAGCAGCCGTATCTCCAGGGCTCTCCGGCATTCCAAAGAGCCAGTGTCATTTGGTTTCCTAACCTTGGAAGATAAGATAACCTCTTTCATGGAGGATGCCAGGTGTTAGGAAGCTAAGGAGGAAAAGCAAAACAAATTCTTGGTTTTTTTTGGTGAGAATTTTCTGCATCTGCCCAGGGAGGGTCTTCCTTTCTCTCATTGCTGAACATCATTTGAAGTCACTGGCCATTCTCTTCCTCCACCTCTGGAGAGTAGGCTGGTTCAGTTCAGAATCCATTGTGGGGTCCTTGTATGGCTTCTGCTTTATCTCTACAGAATTCCCACAAGGTTAGAAAAAAAAAGAGAGAGAGAGTTCCCATTGGTTTATGAAGTCAAGAGCTCCTTGGTACATCTTGAATTTAGGCTGAGTCCAGTGGATGTTCTCCCTTACCCACCTTTTTAAATGTATTAGCTTCTATCATTTCAGACAATTTAAGCAACTCAAAGATTTTTGGAGGTCTCTGTTCTTTTTATGCTTTGAATGGGAGTAAAATCACCAGCAGTGCTGAGAGGAAACATTTTTATAGACTTTCTAAATCTCCCAACTGCCAAGAAGAATTTAAAAAAAAAGAAGAAGAAGCATTTCTCTTGTCTCTTTATTTCTAATCACTTTCTCCTAACGGGACTGAAGCACCATGAGAAATGGCACTTTTTTACAGCAAGGACTCATTTGCCCATAACGAACACTGAGTACAAAAGCAAATTAAAAAAAAAAAAACACACACAACAACCCTATGCTTAGAGAGACCATTAGGAACGATTTGACATTTATTGAACAACAGATGGCGATTAAAAGCATAAAAGCTAGATTGCCTTGCTAGAAACAAAGGGTAGTTCTACTGAGGAAGTCTAACGTTTCAATTAAAATACCTCTCAATGTCAATTAAATCATATGAAGATAAGTCTGAAAATGGTTTCTAGCTGCACTATAATCAATACTGCAGTTAAAATCCTCATCAAGAAGCACCCAAGTTTTTAGTTTGACAGTTTGCTAAAAGATTAGCCAAAGCTTCAGGAAACCATTTCCTTCAGTGTAGGGTTCAAAAGGTAAACATTTAACCAGGAGTGCTTCCTACATATTAAACAGATTTATTTCAACGATGAGAAAGAAACCTCACTGCCTTTGCTTTGTTTCAAATCTCAACCACTTTTCAGTATGGATTAGGCATTAGTGAGGGGGTGGAAAAATAACCCCATTATTTCCACAGCAAGGATCTCACTTTAATGATGTTCATATTCATTTGGGAAACAGCAAGTTGGAATGGAGAGAGAAGTAGCCTGGTAATGAGACAGACCTTAGTTTGAAACCCGGCTCAGTCACCTTAGGTGGGTATCTTTAGTGATCAGAATCTCTTTTCTCATTTGTAAGTTTCTCATTTGTAAAATTGTCATTGCCATATCACCTTTCCTGGATTGCCTGATGCATTCTAGGTTCTCAGTGAATGGGGGCCCCTATCTTTAGCTCTCTTTTGAAAGAACCTTATGATAGAGAATCTATTCTAGCAGATCTTACTAAAATTGGGTTCAGCAAGGCAGTGGTTTTGCTACACATTACATGCCAAAAGGTTAATGCATGCTAATGTTAGCGTAGGCAGTTAGTTAGGTTCAAGCAGGATACCTGGAGGCGAGCAACGTGGAAGTCATGGCCATCTTTTGGGAAGATCTGAGGCTGGTCCTGGCAGCTTTCCACAAGAAGCTGGATCTAACCAGACCGACCCAAGATGGCAGATGCCATGACAGGAAACCCCTGATTAAATTAGGAAGAAAAGCCCCGGAAACCCTGCTTTCTGCCCCAGGTAATAAATATTCCACCCCCTAGTTAACAACTATTAAGGAAAGATAGAAATCCAACCCCGGCGTGTGCTCCCAGGCTCTCTCTCTCTAGCTCTCTCTCTCTCAACCCTTCCCATATCTCGAGAGTGTACTTTTCGTTTTTAATAAATTTTCCTGCTTGTGTGACTCAGCTGCTGTGCTGCATGTCTATCCTTAAATTCATTCTCGTACAAGACTGAGAACCTTCCGCAACTCCTTCCATCCAGTCTGGCTGAGTCAAGGCCTCAGGATCAGGGGACTCCACAGTTCACCCAGCAACACTACTGGTTGAATTGTTTCAGTTGAATGCCGAAATCTTAACTGCAGTACCTCAGAATGTGACTCTTTGAAGATAGTTGTTGCAGCTGTAATTAGTCAAGTTAAGATGGGGTCATACTGTATTAGGGGGAACGTTCATCCAATGTGACTAATGTCTTTTTTTTTTTTTAGATTTTTAGTTAATTTATTTGACAGAGAGAGACCCAGTGAGAGAGGAAACACAAGCAGGGGGAGTGGGAGAGGGAGAAGCAGGCTTCCCGCTTGTGGGGCTCGATCCCAGGACCCTGGGATCATGACCTGAGCAGAAGGCAGACGCTTAACGACTGAGCCACCCAGGCGCCCCGACTAATGTCTTAATAGAAAAGGAAAATATGGAGGCAGTCACCCACGCAGGGAGAATGACATGTGAACGTGAAGTCGGAAGTCAGGGTGATTCTACAAGCCAAGGAATGTCAAAGATTGCCAGCAGACCCCTAGAGGCTAGAAGAGAGTCTTGGAACAGATTCTCCCTCACAGCCTCCAAGGAACCAACCCTGCACACATGCCTTGATCTCAGACTTCCAGCTTCCAAAACTGTGAGGTGATAAATTTCTGTTGTTGAAACTTTGTTATAACCGCCCTAGCAAACTGATACTATGTCAAATACATTTGGTAAACGTTGGTACAGCATCCTTCTTTTGACGTTGATACTTCATAAAGCAGTTTACTAAAGTCAGGTCTCTGAGAAATCCTGCTACTGAGAATTGTCTCTACTTAATCCAGTGTTTCCCAAACACTTGGCCATGGAAGACTTTCCCACAGCATAAATTTTTATTTACATGCCATTTACATGCTTTGGCACTACTTTGGGAAGAATACTCTGGAATGCTTTGCCTTGAACCCCACCTCACAACTTATATCGCCCCCATTCTTTCACCTCAGCCCCAGCTCTTGCTTCCTCACCAGCCACAGCCAGTCCCTTACCCACGTGCTCAGCACCACTCCAGAATGATGCCGCCTCCTTTGTCATCACGGCATCCCTAAGCAACTTTCCCTGATGCTCTCTCCCCTTTGCTCCATTTCTGCTCTCCAGGTGTTAGGTGTTGCTTGAGAAAGTGATGGAACGGAGTTAAATGATGGATTTGGATCCTGGGCGGTAAAATGTAATACAGTTCAAGCCAAGTCTCCACTTCTGCTCAGTCATCCTTGTTTTCTTGTCTTGTTTCTCCCGTGCTTGCATGTCTCTGTTTATGCGTGCACTCATTCATCACCTAGTGAGTGGCCCACCAGGAGCCAATGCCTGTACCAGTCCCTGGGTAGGTACGCGAGTAGGGGCAGGTCTTGATGGATCGTTTCCCGCAAATGCTGATGGTCTAGCAGAGGAGGTAAACCAATGCTAGGAGAGGAAAAGCATTTAGGGAAGTACCATCATCTGAAGCAGCAAAGGGAATACAGAACCGACAACTGCTTGCTGGACAAGGGTGGGAGAGTATATTTCAGGCAGAAGGAATAGCAGGAGTATTCAGAAAACTTGACGTCCTGGACAGAAGTTAGGTTACTAGTTGGGGGAGAAGAGGATGTGAAGTTAAGAAGGAGACAGGGATAAGAATGTTACATACCAAGGCATTTGCAGTTGATCTCGTAGGGAAGGGGAAGCCATTGATCTGTATGTATATGCGTAGTGATCAGATTTTCATTTAAGTGAGATCACCATGGGATTATGTGTGATTTTAATTTTCTTCTTTGTCCTTTTGTATTTTCAAGATTCTCTGCCGGCTTAGTTTTTGTGTTGCATGAATTTTTTTTATCAAAAGGATTAAGAAGTTCAGACATATACAGAGAGAATCCTGGCTTTTCTTACCACTTTCCCCACCCACTTATATTCTCTCCTAATAGGTTTGGTGTATTCTTTCAGGCCCTCGTTTAAGTTGCTATGTATTTGTGTGTATGTGTACATGCATACACACATACACCAATATATTCATGTACGCGCATATACACGAGTGTTCATATACACACGTGTGTGACTCAAATTTGTTAGTTATAAGACAGATACTTATATTTTCACATTGCAGCTCTTTCCACACATGGGTTATTTCATTCTTTATGATGATTTCATAGTATTGCATAGAATAGATGTAATTTAATTGATGTTAACCACTCCCTCATTGAAGGAAATTGCTGTAACAAGCAGCACCTCAAGGGTATTTTATACATAAGTTTTTGTGCGCATGTGCAAGTGTTTTCTTAAGACTCTTACAAGTAGAATTGTTGGGTCAAAGAGTATATAGCATTTAAAATTGTGAAAAATACTGTCAAAAGTGACTTCCAAAATGGCCCCAGTGATTCACTCTTCTACTTTTTTTCAGTGAATGAAATTATCAATATTTTATATTTCTTCCAATTTCTGAGGCCAAAATTTCATTAAAAAATATGTCTTCCTTATTACTAATGAAGCTGAGGATTTTTTCATATGTACATTTTCTATTTGTATTTCTTATTCTGTAAATTGACAGTTTTAATCCTTTGCCCACTTAAACAATTGGGACTCTCATTTTTATCTTATTAATTTGTGGAATCTTTTTATGTGATATGGATATTAAACCTTTGTCATTTTAATATGTGATACTTAAAATTTCTTCCAATCTGGGACTTACCTTTTATCTTTGTTTATTTTCACTTTTATTATAAGGAAATTTAAAATTTATAGGAAATAAGACCTGATCATTTATTTTTCTATGACTTCTAGGTATTGTGTCTTGCTTAGGAAAGATTTTTCCACACTAGACTAATTTTTAAATTACATTTTTCTTTTGGTGCTTTTATGATTTCCAGACTATAATACAGTATTTTTGCACATGGCATGATATTGGGATGTAAGATTTTTTTTTCTATTCTATTCGAATTATAGGGTAATACTATAATCAGAAATAAAATATTTTAAATATATATATTAATTTGGTGCCTTTGTACAGGTTGGATTGGAAGGGAGTAAGGAGATGAAAAGGAATAAGAACTTAGTTGTTGAAATATAACTCGCCCCCCCCCCCAAGGTTTGTTACTAGAAAGAAAATTTCCAGGTAAGGAAGTCTGGTAGCTTAAACTAGGAAAGTGGCTTCAGCAGTAATAGAGGTGACTGAGAGAAGAAGACACGACATTGAGAGCTCTTCAGGAAGAGAATCAGTAGGGGTTTGTAACTGACTGAGGGAGAGGGAGGGATTCTGTGTGCTTTTCAGGTTTCCAATCTGGATGACATTAAGTACTAAAAAATGTCCTGGACGGGAGAATAGCTTAAAATAAAATATGCTTCACCATCTAAATTGGTAAAAATGCTGGGTAAAACATTCAAAAATTAAAAGTTAAAATGCACACTAAAAGCAACAAGGCCGTCCAATGCTAAAAATAAAAAGGGAACTCAGGGTGGTGAGTTGGAAGTAAAGCCACGTTGCTCGGGGAGGCCTGGAGACTTGAGGGGCTATGTTGTGAACAGCATCTTGGGGATGGAGTTAAGTCCACAAACTCCGAGTTGGGCTGGGGGTCCCAGAAATTGAACGCCCTATGTGAGGCTTTGGGCTGGAAAAGTGCTTCAGTTCCCTATAAGGAAAAAAAAATAATCACTGCCCACTCCACAGGGATCGCAGCCTGAGACACGCTGCTGCCTCAGGCCAGGGGTGGAAGCCATCTCACCAGGTCAATGCCAGGACCTCGACCCGTGTGGACATGGCGCCTCTGTGGAACAGGAACTCTGAGACCACAAACTCACTTAAACACCCATTTGGGACTGGTCAAGCCCACCATGCCTGAGCAGAGAAACTGTAAAATTAGCCAACGGGGAGGCTAAGAAGTAGGAAAAATAGTGACAGACAAATAGATGTGGATAGATGGATGAGTTCCACACCTCGACTCTCAGTAGTACAAGTGCAGAATATCAAGGATAATGAGAAAACCTAAAAGCCGATGGAGGGGAAAAAGACGAAGGTAAACCTAATCCCCAGTAATAAGATGGGCAGCATACTTCTTAGCAATGATAGCTGTCTGTCATAAGGCAGTGGAATAGATTTTCAAAGTCCTAAAGGCAAATAATTAGAGATTTAAAAGTTTATAATGAGGAGGATATTTTGTGCTTTGTGTTTTGGTTTTGGGTCAGGTGTTTGTTTTACCTTTAAATAGAGGAGTGAAAGTAAGAACAAGGTATTTTAGTCCTGTTAGCACTTAGAAGGGTTACTGTCCCCAGTAACACGGGATAGATCACGCTCATTAAAAAAGATTGCTAAGGGCGCCTGGGTGGCTCAGTTGGTTAAGCGACTGCCTTCGGCTCAGGTCATGATCCTGGAGTCCTGGGATCGAGTCCCACATCGGGCTTCCTGCTCAACAGGGAGTCTGCTTCTCCCTCTGACCCTACCCCCTCTCATGAGCTCTCTCTCTCTCTCAAAAAAATAAATAAAATCTTAAAAAAAAAAAAAAAGATTGCTAAATGACAGACTTTAGTTTGAAGAAAAATGTATTCAGAAGGAAGAAGCAGAATGCAAGCAGCAAAGGGAACAAATAAATTATGGTGGTAAATCTAAATGAGAATTGACATTAAAATCAATGAGAATAATAACAACATTGATCATCATATGTGCTAAAAACAAAATGATCCAAAAAATCAAACAGAGCAGCAGGGGAGTGATCCTGAAGAGAGTTAAATTATACAAGGTCCTAGTTTAGTTTAGAAGGATGTCAGTTATGTGTATGAACTTTAGCCTTTAATAGAAAAACTTAAATTTAACTATATATGTATAACTTTATGTATATTATAGATATATATTATATATATTATAAATATATATATTAACGATACATATATAGGAAAAACTTAGGTGTAACGACTAAAGCAACATAGATTAAAATGCTAAATGAGTAAAGGAAAATAAAGGAAATGAAGAAAATGTGATTAATCCACAGAAACCAGGACAAGAACATACATGAACGAAAGCGAAAACACAGCAAATAGAGAACACCAGAGGAATTTGTAAGCACATCGGTGGCATGGCAGAGAGACCCCAGAAAATAACTTAGGGCACTTGATTTGTTACTGGAGGGACATCCACACCAGTGGGGGAAAGCTATTCTTACAAAGTACATGATGTTGAGACAGCGGACTTTCTTCAAGGAAAGCAAATGAGAATTCGATCACTATTTCACACCACACCCAAACAAATTCCAGACCAAAAGTGTAAAAAATGAAACTCTAGGAAATGAAAAGAAGCCATCAGGAAAAAGGTACGTTGAAAAAAACACAGAAAAAATTGAAAAAATGTGAACTTGAGAAGAAGGAATTTTTTCAAAAGTTCAAAAAGCACATTCTATTAAGGAAAAGCTAGATAAATTTGGCTCCACAAGGCAAAATGCTCTATAAATGAAGTTTAAAAACAACCTATGGACTAGGAGAGGATATTTTCTGTGTACATGAGAATGGATCAGTGTCTAGGATAAATGAAAAAATCCCTATAAATGAATAAGAAAAAGACAAACAGAATGTAGAAAAAAATGTCAAAGGATATAAAAAGCAAGTCACAGTAGAGATGTGAATGAACAATAAATACACAACATTTGAAAAGTTTTCCATTTTACTAGTTATTTGGAAAATGCAAATTAACATAGGGAACAACATGTCTTACCTTCTGTGTGGAAAAATAAAGTCTGACACTTTCACGAATTGGTGAACATGTGGAAAAAGATACCCAATAAACCACTGAAAGAAAAATATACCTAAAGTTCAAGCTGGTGCTGTTATTTTTCCTTTTTGTTTCTTTTGTTCACTGTGTACCAGCCCTGGCACAGGACGTGGGTGGTGGGCAGAGCACAGGACATGGTTTTTTTGAATGAACGAATGAATGCCCCCGAAGAAATCAGGTATCATCTCTCCCTTTGATGATGGACTGAATGTTTGCTTTTCCCCCCAGATTCAGAGGTTGGAACTCTATTCCTCAGATGTAATGCTGTGAGGAGGCGGGCCTGGGGGAGTTAAGTAGGATTTGACGAGGTCATGAGGGTGGAGCCCTCCTGAGTGGCATTGGTGCCTTATTGGAGGAGACACCAGAGAGCCTGCTTCCCCTCTCTGCTCTCCTCCACCTTGTGAGGATAAAACAAGCAGCTGCCGGTCTGCAGCTTGGACGAAGGGTCTCACCAGAACCCCACCATGCTGGCACCATGATCTCAGACTTCCTTCCTCTGGACCTGAGAGAAAATTGGTATCTGTTGTTTGGAAGGCACCCCGTCTACAGTACTTTGTTATAGAAGACTGAACAGAATAAGACACGTTTCCTTGACACCTCATTTCAGTTTGTTTGTATCTTTCTATGGCCAGTCCATTATTCTGCCTCCCTTAGAGTCATTTGTTACCGTGTCTACTCGCCTTATTTTATTCTCCATTTTCATCCTTCTGATGGCAAAATTTTTTAAGGCAGGCACTATTTTATATGTGACTTTTCTATAACTCACAGCATACTACCTTGGGTGTAATGGGTGCTCAATAAATATTGGTTAGGTTTAATTCAAGAAAGGTAAAAAGCATGTAATCTTCTCTAGAAATACGTGCTGGCCATGAGAACCATTGTTTAACAGTGAATCTCCTAGAGCTGTTTCATGCACCAAGTTAAAGGGCTTTGTAGCCTATGAATGAAAAAGGTATTTTTAAACCCACCTCCCATTTTAAACTTTTCCTTTGGAGAGGAAAAAAAAGATCATTAGATTTCTTTATTTATTCTAGGAAAGTCGTGCTTGGAGGAGGAAACGAGAGTTAAGGCAACAATCCAAGTATCCTGAAAATGCGTTGGGATTTCCTCAAAATTGGGCTTACCTTTCGTCACTCCACTGATGCTCTCTGGGCACTCTGATTACTAAAGACAGTAGGATCACCAAGTGATTTTGGGGCTCCTGGAGAATGACTTTTGGTTTAATTAGGTCCCACCCTATGAACTGCAGTTGGATTCACAGTGGAGGGGAGGAGGAGGCGTTCTCTCTGCCTGTCTCTTCCCCACACCTCCTCCTGCTTGTCCTCCCAAACCACACCTCCTTTCTACCCGCATCCCTCCTTCTCATCGCTTGTCACCCTTCGCAGGCTCTCCAATCACAACTTAGTTCCTTTTGTCAAATATGTCCCTCTTAAGCCTGCACCTGCATTGGCTTTTCCTCGTCTGCACCCACTGGTCTTTCTCAGGGATGAGGAAGGAGGGCATTCAGTGTGGGTACAGACGGATATTCTGTAAGCCACCCTAGAAAGAATTATCACTATTCCATGAGTGTTCTCTGGCGGCTTAGGACAAGGGGAACGTTTAGCAACCCAGGATGCCTGGGCATCACTGGGCAGAAATAATTGCTAATTAGTATCCTACTAGCTTGGGAGCATTAATTGGCTTTGGGGGATCTGCTTTCTAGACCCGAAGTGTATTTTGTTCATTTTAGCTTGCTACATAGGATGAGGGAGGAATAACAATTACTGAAATAGTTTCATTTCAGTAATTCAACCTAATGAAGACTTGTCATTTGAATGATTATTCAGTAGTTGGTCCTTGTTTTTCTGCCAAGGTTTCAGAAAAACGAGCTCAGATACTTCTCAAGCCTGAGAAAACACATCCTTTCCTTTAAAATAACAGAGAAGTTTATTTTATTCAGGGATATAAGAAAGCTCACAAAAGAATTGCTATCCTAGGGCGCCTGGGTGGCTCAGTTGGTTAAGCGACTGCCTTCGGCTCAGGTCATGATCCCAGGGTCCTGGGATCGAGCCCCGCATTGGGCTCCCCCTGCTCAGCGGGAAGCCTGCTTCTCCCTCTCCCTCTGCCTGCCGCTCCCCCTGCTTGTGCTCTCTGTGTCAAATAAATAAATAAAATATTAAAAGAAAAGAATTGCCATCCTATATGATTACGTAAGGAGAGAGGAAAGGCAAGAAGGTATCTTTTGAAACACAGCATTTTCATTTCAGAACGCATCAAGCAATAATACATACATACATAAACTGATATCTTTAATTTTCTCCTAGAAAGAAAATTTCTCAGCTATTTTATGATTTATTGAGGCGAAAGGCATATACGAGGACAAGTTTTATGATTAATTAAATAAAATTACTTGAGCATAATACTCATAATGATATTATCTTTGATTTAAAATTCACTTGACTAAGATTGATGACATTTTCAATCAGCAGATTAATTAAACTCTTGTTAATTACACATAACTCAATATGTTTGGAATGTATCTCAATCACTATGCTGAAGCAACAACCACTTACTTTGCTCTAGAAAGCTGCTTTGCTGATCTTTTTCTAGCAGCCTCATTTTAGAAGTTAGAGACCTTTCACTTTCTTTACATCAGAGGTCTCAGTATTTAGCAAATTTCGATGTGAACATAATTATTGCAACAATTTTTTTTTGCTTTTTTTTTTGTCTTTGTGAAAGTCTTTTTTTGGGGGGTTCTGATGATGGCTATAAGGACTATTCTTGTAACTGAACCTCTTGGGTCCGCCATGCTCAGATATTTTGTTAGAACAATGCAGTGAGGTAGCCACAGCTGACCAGAGCTGACAAGAGCTGACCAGATCAGTCGCTGCTCAGTCCCGCCCGGCGCCTGTCTGATCCTGAGCTCTCTCATCTGCTCCTCTGCTACCTGCTTGCAAGCAGGGTGCTGCCTGACAGGAGATGTTTTGTGTGGAAACTTCTAGAGGACGGTTAGCTATTCCGTTACCTTCCTCTTCCTTTGACAGTTTACACCCCTCACCGCCAGCTTCGCATTACTAGAACTTTAATTCCTGAGGAATTCCTATTTGTCTTCGTAAGTAGAGGCGGGGGGGGGGGGGGGCAGGGGCGAAGGGGAAATGACTAGTCCTTTTTGACACCAAGCCAGAGAAAGATCGTTTTCTTACTGTCTTAATGAGCTTGTGGACCAGTGATGAGCTCACATACTGGTAACTTCCAGTTTTGAGTGCCTTTATGCAGTGCAATAAAACTAAATGCTGTGGATGGACAATCAACCTGGAACCTCTCCTCCTCTTACAGTTTCTGAACATTTATTTTCTATATTTTTTATTCACTGGGCCAAATTCTTGTCTCAGTCTGGCAAGAGTTACATGCTACAAATAGCTATCCTTGAATGAGTGGGAGTTTTTTAGGCTCTCAGAGAATCCAATTTGGGGCTGTCATTTAGCTCCTGTCAAAGCCCAGCTGAGACAACTGATATTTGAGAAATAGAGTTTATAGATGTACAGTCTCCTACGTGTGCTAAACTGTATCCTTGATTACCAGAAAGCGCGAAATGCGGTGCTCATTAGTTTAGCCTTTCCCAGTGGAAACTCTTTCATGAATCATGTTTTAGTGCTAGGTCTTTATCTCTCTCTCTCTTTTTTTTTTTTGTAAGCATTTAATACTGGAAACAGTGAAGTGAAGAATATTTCTATAGCTTCTGTAAAAACTGCTTAAAGATACTGCCCATTATGTTGTTCAATGTTCCTTGTGCAAGAACTCATGTGATGAATTCCTCTGAAAATTTATTATCAGGAAAAAGTTTGTCTCTATTGAAGAAGTGAAAGTTTTGCTTTTTTTCAGACAACTAACATCATATCCTTTGTTGTTTCTCTTTTTGCATTGACTGTCAGGAAGCTCAGAATGAAAGTAAATGCTGTATCATTAGAAGAGAGTAAAAAATACCAGGCCTGTTCCAGTTGGAGCATAGGAGTGGATCTGTCTTTGTCTACCTGTAGCTGTTCACTGTTCATTTACTGGTACAATGGACATTTACTAAAGGAGCGCTGTGTTCCAGGCACCATGCCCAAGGTTGGGGAGAAGAACATGGTCCTTGCCCTGGAAGGGATTATGGTCTGAGAGGGAGACAAGATAAATACACAAATGAGTCTGTCGATGGGCTGCAGGGGGTAAATAAGGGAGCACCTAGTTCTGCCTGGAGACAGGAAAGGTCTGCTTGATGAATTCTGAAGAAAAGACCAGGTCAGTGTAGGGTAGGGTAGGGTAGGGTCCGGGCAGAGCACAGAGGCCGAAAGGGAGAGGTAGCCAAGACACCACAGCAGTGTGTGAGGGGAGGGTTATGAAATGTCGCTGGAGAGATGGCTAAAACCCACACGTCAAAGACCTCAGGGCCTCGCCAAGAACTCTGTGCTTTGTCCTCAGGGGGAATAGAGATTTGTAAAAGTATTTTAAGCAACATGATCAGATTTGCATTTGAGAAAGCCTCCTGGCAACCTAGCAGGGGACAGTTTGGGAAGGGGGCCAGAAGCAGAACCTCCAGGCAGGAGGTTGTTGGACAAGCACAGGAACTCCGTGGGGGGGCGGGCACCCGGCTGAGGCTGGAGCGAGGCTGGCGCTGGGCACGCAGAGAAGCAGGGGCAAGGACTGTGAGCCAGGTTTCTGGCTTCAGAGCCTCTGGGTCCCCGGGGACAGGGCAGACTAAGGGGAGAGAAAGAGCTGCAGCCGCGTGGGCCAGGGGATGATGTGTTCGTCCCGGCGGGGGTGCGGGGCTGCGGTGCCCGGGAGGAGGATGACGACAGCTTGCTCTCAAGGAGCTAGATGTAAGGCTCTGCGCCTCCCCACGGCCATCCGGACCGCTGATGGAGCTCGGGCGGGCAGGTGTTGCCCCATTGGAGACAGGTGGAGTCCTCATTTCCCTAAAATCCCTCGAGAAGTGTGAGTCTAGGAAAGGGCGGAGTGCGTGGGGCCGGGCAGAAATACAGGTGTCCTCCCGGGAGCCGCGAGAGAGGCACGGCGGGCGGGAAGGGAGGAACCCCGGGAGCCACGGAGTTGGCCTGCACGCCCCCCGCCTTTGTGGTCAGCCTCTGAAGTTCATCCAGCGGCACCCAGAAAGTCAGAAGCTCAGCTCAAGCTCCTCCTCCCCGCATCACCTCCTTCTCTGTTCTTCCCTAGAAGCAGAGACCTGACATTTCCTGAGCCAGATCCGCAGTGTCACCCTTGAGTCCTGAAGCCCCCAAGCCTTACAGGGAACATTCAGTTTCTCGTTCTTCCCTTCCCTCGTCTCGGTCCCTGAGTCACCGCTTAGTTAAGCCTTGGCCACTTCGGCCCGGGTTATGGTAATAGTTCCCAGCGGGTCTTGCCTCCCTCTGGTCTTGCTCTCAAATTCAAATCTGCTCTCATCCCTTCCATGCTAAAAATAATACAATGGCCTCCGGTCTCCTGCGTGACCAAGTCCAAAGCCTTCGCTTGGTATAGGCACGAGAAGCTATTCAAGCAATGCGACCTGAGGCAGCCATTCTGCTGTCATTCTTCTGCATATGCGCGGTGCCAAGTGCCAAGGACAAAGTCTCCCTTGTGGAGCCTTGCGCCTCTCCTCCCTCTCAACCTTTCCTTAGCCCGGGATGAAAGGGACGGGCCACCCGCCCGGGGTCAGGAGCAGAAAACGGTGCCTTGTTTTGTGGAGATGTGGCATCTACCTCTACCCATTCCATCTTTGGCTGATTTCCCCATACTGAACTGCAGTGTATTTTCTCTTATCACTACGCTTTTGCACACGCTCTTTCTTTTGCCTGGAACGACTTTCCCTTCTTCATTTTGATAGGTGTATCCAAGAAAGAACCTAGGTGTAGTGAATTCTGTACAATAAGGGATGTTTTGTTCAGGTTATAGTTACCCCAGAGGTGGTTTTCAATAAGGGATGTTTTGTTCAGGTTATAGTTACCCCAGAGGTTGTTTTCTTTCTCTACTCGGTCCCGTCCAAGCCAGGATTTATAAAATTGCTATAGTGTTTTTCAAAGAGACAGAAAGAGCGATCAGAGCAAAGAACAAAAAGTCACCTCTGGGTGACTATTAGAGTCAGCCACTGTTTGTAGAGAGTGCACTTTAGAGGAAACCAAATTTCCTCAGAAATAAGCTTGATGACTTAAAGATAAATTTTGAACAATTGTCGACTGAGAAACTGAAAGTTCTCTGTCATTTGAAAGAAAGCCCTGAGACAGTGAGGCATCCTTTGCAGAGCACAGAGGTTTCAGATGTAGAATTTTGTAAAGCAAAGAAGAGGATCAGCAAATAACGTATCTCCGGGGCAAAGAAAAAAAGAGCATTTGCACAGTATCCAGGGAGAAACATTTCTGTCAGCAATATTTGGCTAAAAGTTTCACCAGTTCTGAGTTGAGGAAGAATGAGTAGTTTACTTTGTGTTTTCATGCCTAAGTTAACTGTTGAATAATCCATATACAATCAACTCCAAAGTAAGCATTGATTTAGGCATTCTCAGCTGGGGAAACAAAAATTATAAACCTGAAACCCTTGGTTAAAATTAAAAGCAAGTATCAGTCATCATGCTGTTTGATAAGCCCAAGAAGAAAAGAATCCTATATGTCAAATGCTTTGGATTTTGAAGGTGCTTCACCGTTGAGATAAGGATATTTACATTCTGTGACCATAGCCACCGAGCCAGCAAAGGGCACAGTTAAGAGAAGAGACGGGAGGGGAAGGGCAGTATGGAAATTTAAGTTTATTGGAAAGGAGCTAGAAGCTTCTGGACAGATTTTGTAACTATAAATTTCTCCCTGAGATGGTCATTTAATGTTAAATGCAGAATTGCTGCTTAATATTCATAGAATGCAACCTTCCACTGCTGCACGTGCAAAATATTCTATTATTTCCTTAATTCGTATTTGTTTTGTAGGAAATGGAATTTGCGTACTTAATTTGTAAAGAGCTGCAACAGCCTTTTGTTAAACTATGTAAAAATTGTTCTTGCATTAGTTGGAAAATCCTTTTATCTCTGGGCCTATTTTTTTTTCTTTGCAAGTACAAACATGCCTTTGGCAGGGTCATAACTAAACACAATGTGAGGGTTGGTTTCGGTAACACACTGACTTTAATTTATTGAGCATTTCCTGTGTGCCAGGTGCTGTATTGAGCATGATGTCCATCATCCTCTAATGTCGCTGTTTGAGTCACAGTTCAGTCAAGGAAGGAGAGCCATTGTGAGTGTTATGGGATGAAGGGCTCATTCAGGGGTGAGCTGGGGCCGCCTCATGAACTTGCGAGGGAGTACTTGTGTACCTTTCTTCCCAGTGCCGTGTTCAGTGACTTAGTGTTAGTAGCTTGAGAAGTGGGAGTATTTGTACCACAGAAATCAGCAAAAGCTGCAAATCAGATTCTCCCTGGAAAGCAAGTTTATTACACAACTGTGCAAGGAGCTAGGGAAGTGAAGGTCTGGGAGACGGAGTTGGAGGGTTAGAGGTCTCCTTTACCAGTTGTTGTCCTGAAGCACTGGCTCAGGTAGACCGCTCAGAGCCCACAGTGAGATCTGGGAACCCAAGCACAGATAGTTGCTGAAGGTGGATTGCAAGGGGAGGCTCTTGGAGAGGACCACGGGAAGCTACAACCTCTGTGTGGCGTCTGCCTCTGTGGGTTTGCAGCCAAGCATCTGGGGATTGTGAGCAGAACCAGCAGTAGGGGTGACAAGCTAGGTGTGGAGCCGAGGGAAGTCAGTCCCTCTTGGATCCACCATCCCTACTGCTGTATTGACATTACCATGTCTGACTGAAGGTAAACGTCTCCTGCCCTTTCCCTCCCCTCTGCTTCACTTGCATCTCCCAAATTTTGGGTAAGTTTCTCTTTTGGCCAATCCTAACCTTGAACCATACAGGAAACAGCTGTCTAGGAAACACAGTTCCCAGCTCCACCAAGTTGACACAATCCAATACACCCCCCCCCCACAACAGTACAGTGAAACAAGTATTATGATCTCCATTTTCTAGAAAAGAAAATCAGGGTCCAGTGAGGTTATATAAATATGTCACTAGGTCTGTTAGATTCCAAAGCCTGTCTTCTTAATTACTGTAGTACACTGGGAGTATTTTTGTTTTCATTTTGTCTTTTGGCTGTTTTTAAAATAATGGCCCAAATAAAAGAGTCCCTTTCCAAAAGTGCTATAGGTAAACATTTGTGATGGATGAACCCATTTGACAATTATTGTCTATGTTCTCATACGCAGGATGGCCAGATCAGATGAGCATTTACAAAAATGTATCTTAACAAGGTTTACTCCAGTCTGGTATGGTATACATGGCCCTTGCTTCATACAAAGATGCTAGGATAGTAGGATAGGATTTCTGCCATCGAGGAGCACATAGTCTATTTAACAAAAATAGAAATAGCAGTAATTTTGGTTCCAGACCATATTATGTACTTTTCCAGATTTACTCAGCCCCACCTACCCCCTAGGCCTTGGATGGTTGCTCAGTGAACAGCCTGGCCAACACTGCCATAGTCTGAATCCTACCACCACCATCTGGGCTTCAGCGTGTGTTCCATTTTGTCCAGTGAAGCAGGGGCCTTAGGGTTTCTTGGCTGAGATCTGACCTGACCAAACTCACAAGCCCTGTGACTTCCCCAGCACTTCTGGGCTTAGAGGAAGCTATGCATTGTTGGCTAGGGACTGTGCTTCTCCAGCAGCTTCCTGGAGGGACTGGTGGTCATAACTCAGAAGTGAGTGGGGAGTTGACACGTGGTGGGGTGACCTTTGAGCAATGGTAAACAGGATTTGGTAAACAGATATATCCTCCCTTCCTGTCCACATGGACTATTCCAGATGTGGTGGTTCCACACAGCTGACTACAAGGGATACAGAGTCATGTGATTGAACAGCTGACTGTACTTTCCAGGAAGATGTGGACAGTTCAGTAATCCACCATTTTACCTATGCTTTCCTCCTTCCCTTCCCCCTCACTCTTACTTCCCTGGGATTGCACCTCTTTCAAAGCCTGGGCCTCTCATCTTTGTCTTAGACTGATCTCTAGGGAGCCTAGGCAAAGATAATTACCTAAAGGTAAATGAATGCTAAAAATATTATAATAATGGCATGTATACAATACTATTGGAGAGGGTTGCTAAAAATATATATAATTCTTCTGTTTTGACGTTTGTCCTATGTTTCACTATTCAGAGCCCAAGCCTTTCATACCTAACTCACTAACTAATTTCTGAAAATCATTCCTAGGTGTTCACATGCCATGATGTGACAATATATCCTGATCCTCAGGTAACATGTTTGCATTTTAAAAGAGATCTCATGGGGCGCCTGGGTGGCTCAGTTGGTTAAGCGACTGCCTTCGGCTCAGGTCATGATCCTGGAGTCCCGGGATCGAGTCCCGCATCGGGCTCCCTGCTCAGTCTGCTTCTCCCTCTGACCCTCCCCCTCTCATGCTCTCTGTCTCCCATTCTCTCTCTCAGATAAATAAATAAAAAATCTTTAAAAAAAAAAAAAGAGATCTCATTAAGTCAGACAGATGAGCAGTATGTGGACTTCATATTGCACAGTGGGAAAGACATGTAGGAGGAGAGAGGCTCTAAGATCACATCCCATTGGTGGCTGTCTACTTCATCCCAACATGATAATCTTATGAATAAACTTGCCATAGTAGAGACATGACTTTATGTTCTAACAGTTGTTAAAATTCCTTGAATTACCAATATTGGCAAGTAAACAATTATACATTTACTTCAATGGAGCTAGTGGGTGACTTACTTACTTTCTTTCTCTCTTTTCCTTCCTTCCTTCATTTCTTCTTTCTTTCCTTCTTTTTTGAGAGAGGTAGAGAGAGAGAGGGAGAGAGGGAGAGAGAGAATCTTAAGCAGGCTCCATGCCCAGTATGGAGCCCAATGCAAGGCTCGATCTCACAACCCTGAGATCATGACCTGAGTCGAAATCAGGAATTGGATGCTTAACTGACTGAGCCACCCAGGCACCCCTGGATGACTTCTTTAAAAAAGATATGCAACTATTATTATTAGTAGTAGTATTAGTATTATATATGACCATGAAAAAAAACCCTACTTCATCCAGAAGATCTGTAGTCCAATTATATTAATCCCACTAAAAAGGCACAGTGAGATTCTATTGAAATTAATAGAAAATGGCAAAATAATAGATACTTTGCATTAATGATTAACATATCAGGACAGTAAAAAGCATATTTCTGGACTTAGAGTCTATGAAATGTGTCTATGAACATGCATATGCTCGTGTTTTTCAATGTGATTGTTTGGCAACTGCAGAATGGGTAAATTCGCTTCCTTTATTAAAAGAGAAGTCTCCCAAATTGACTTTGGGGACGAAATCCCAAACTGCAAATAATTGAAAATGAAGGTTAAAAATGAATATGCTGATACAGCAGTCTCCTAGAACAGAACACATCATCACTATACAATTATAACTGGGTTTTCCAAGTGGCAGATTAAAAGAGAAACTCCATTATGACATTCTAGCCACAAGGATTTTTAGCAGAACCTTGTGGTAAAAATTAGGGCAAAGGTAAAATGGTGTATTTATCCTAAAGCATCTGAGAATCTTCACAGTAATTAGAAAAAGGGATTTTTTTATCCCTATCAAGATTTCATCTTTTCTTTTCTTAGAGACAGAATCATGTCGATGGAAAATTAGCAGTCACAGAGCAATGTTCAATTTCACTAAATTATGGCACAATTCTGGTGCTGTGTGTTAAGAGGAGCCTTTAACGCCATTGCTGCGGGACAATCAGAGATTTTTCCAGTTCTTGGTACTTGAATTGCAAAGGAGAATATTAATAAGATAAAATCCTAGGATGGAAAAATCTTTCAAGTCTGAAATTCTATGCCCGGAAGAATCATAAGATAGCATTTTCTCATAAAGTACCTTTGCTTTAGAAGATCCACAGTCCTGATTATTATTCAAACTTAATTTCAGTTCAGAAAACTTAAGTAAAAGACAATCTTCAAGTTCTGAGGATTATAAAAGATGACAGGACCTATGTACTTTTGATCAAAAATGCGCCGGGGGCAACAGCTGCCCACCAAAAGACAGCTCAGAGAGGCTGTCAGTCAGAATAACAGGGAGGCAAGTCAGAGCAAATCACCATGTCAGACTCCCGGGCAATAAAACCATTACTCCTTAAATGCTGGGCAGTTAGGAAATGTTGCTGTACTGTGAAAATGACATTGTGACATTCTCGGTTTGTTATTTCTCTTTAGTTTTCAGTTAACATTTTTGTACTTGAAAAGGCAACCAAATTACACATTGTCCTTGTTAGGGTTTGAAACATAGCATAATGTTCATCTCATTTTTCAACAAATATTTATTGAGTGCCTGCTATTTACCAGGCACTATGCTAGGTCCTGGGGCTATAAAAATGATTGGATCTGGTTTCCTGTTGTGTAGTAGCTTAGGGTCCAGAGGGATATGAGAGCTGGAGGTACACTTAGAGATCATCTAATTTTATAGATAAGAACTCTTGGGCCCCAAGAGAGTTAGGGACTTATTAAAGGCCACCTGGCTTGTTGGAAACAGGCGTGAGATGATTCATGGCCTCTGATTGCCACAACAAAGCTGTTGAGAATTCTTTATTCATTTATTTTCTAATTAACACCTATTCATTGAGTGCCCACTCTGGGCCATTTATGTCCTTCCCCTCCTGGAGGTTACCACTTTATCAGAGAAGGCGAATATCAAAATGGTGAAGAAGGTACACATTCCTTAAGCTATAACTTGGATGTATAAATAATGTCGCTTAATATTTTAGTGAGTAAATTTACACAGTATCATCCCCCACTACTGATGGCAGAATGTTTAACATGATCAATCTCAGGTGAATCCTGTTCATACTGTTTTATTTTGTTTTGTTTTTTTCCACTCTTTCCTTCTCCCTGTGCTTGATACTAAGTTGCCCTTGGAACTAATGGATTGTTGCAGGACCCCACTTGGTCCCAGGTCACCAGTTACAAATGCTGGCAAGAGATGTCTGATTATCCCCATCCTTGACCCTCTTCATCAGTCCCCTTGGCATCTACTGAGATACCCCCAGCAATGCCTCTGGTCTACACTGCCTGGAGTCCAGCAGTGAAGTCTCTCGTTTGGAGTTCCAAGCCTTTCCGGGTCTTATCTGTCTTATCTCTGTCTTATCTCCAGCAAAAATTTTTTAAAAGTTGTTCTTAATATCTTCTTAGACTGGAAAACTCACTCATATCTTGCCTTCTTCTGAATTTTTTGCCTAAGTCATAAATATTATGCCTCTAAATTCTTTAGGGCTTTGTCTTTTGATAGTCAAATGCTAGGATTTTTTAGATTCCAAATTTAATTCCTTTAAGCCATTGTCATAGAGATGATTCTTGAAAAACTACTTTGAAACTCAAAAAATAATTTACACTTTTTTCTTTTAGCAACCTAATCTGAGGGCAATGGTAAGAACAGGGTAGTATGCTGGTTACTTATTGCTCGAAACAAAAATACTTTCTACTATGTCTCATGGTTTCTGTGGGTCAGGTATTGAGACAGGGCACAGTGAGGACAAGTTCTCTCTCCTCCCATGTCTGGGGCCTCAGCTGGAAATCATCAACACTGGGGGCTGAGATCATCATAAAGCTTGTAAGTGCAGTATCTGGAGGTTGCTGTTGGCTGGGGGCCTAGCTGGTGCTGTCAGCTGGAAGACCCTCCCATGGCCACACCGTGTGCCATGGGCTTTATCACAACATAGTGGCTGGGTTCCAGTGGCAAGTGAAGAGAGAGAGAGGCAGGCAGAAGCCATATTGCCTTTTATGACAAGCCTATCAGTCACACAGTGCCCTTTCATTGGTTGAGGAAGTTGCAAAGGTCCACCTGCATTCAAGGACAGGGAACACTGCCCCACCTCTGGATGGGGAGGCTTGTCCATGCCACATTGTGAGCATGTGGACTGGGACATATATTGGTATGGCCATCTAGGGAAAATAGAATCTGCCACAAGGGAGTTAGCAGGAAGAATGGGGAATGACAAACACTGGGCAATATATCACAATATTATTTTGTCCCATTTGGTGTGCAGCAGATGATCATCATCCAAGTGTGCAGGTGTGGCCAAAAAGAAGTAAAATGTGTATTGATGGAGAGTCAAACTGTGAGTGATCGATTTTTTAAAAGAATCTCTCTTCTTAGAGGATTTGTGTGCAGCTATTTGTGTCCCACTGAGAAGCGAGCTTTGCCCTATACGTTTGCAAAGGAGGTGTGGCTATCACTCCAGCCTCTCCTCCTGTTTGTTGCCCTTTCTCTACTTTCTCCAGGGACAGAGTTTGTTCATGTTGGATTTTCCCACTCCCATCACCAATTCCTGCCCATTTCCCCTTCTTTCCTTTTCCATATCACAATCTAATGGTCCAGGCTTTTGCTGGGGAATTAATTGGGTTATCATGTCCTTAACTAATAATAGCTTTTTTTTCCCTATGAATTTTAACAGCTGCCTAATTGAAGTATCCAAATAGAATAACTAATAATGAGAAACTTAGGCTTTTAAAGCCTTACTGCAGGGCTCAAGGATGAGACCCGGGTGGGGTGGGCAGAAGAAGCTCAATAGCTCCTAATCATGCCATGCAGATGCCCATCTGTGTGGCCTGTACCCAGGGCTGACCTGCTTTCAGGAAGCTTAATTAGCAGGATGAGAATTGCCTCCTTTCCATACTTGGGCGAAGATGTTGATATAGCAGAATAGTAGAGCCTAGCTACTCTCCTCTTTATTAGTATATATATTTAAAATGAAATAATTTTATTTTACTCTGGTTATAAAATGAATTCATGCCTATTTTCAAAAATCTACACGTTTCTGCAATGTACAGAGAGAAAAGAAAAATTGTGTGAAAACTTACCATCCAGATTTAACTCTTGTAACATTTTGGCAAGTGTTCTTCCAGATATTTCTATATGCATGGGTACCTAGAGCTATACTTATATACGACTTTGTTTTCATATTAAGCTCTACGTCCTGTTCTGTATCCTGTTTTGTTGTGTTTTCATTCAATAATGGTTATTTTCCCATGTCAATTAATATAGATCCACATCATCATTTTTATTGACTGCACAATATCCCTCTGTGAGACATACCATAACTTACTTAACTAATTCTATTGAACAACATTTATGCCTATTGCATTTTTTTGATATTATAATCAATGCTCTGAAGAACTTTCTTGTACATCCATTTTTATGTACTTGTTCAAAAATCCTCTTGGGATAAATTCCTATACAGGGAAATTGCTAGGAATCTTTTTTTAAAAAGAAACAATAGGAAGCCATGGGGGAAAGAAATCTGAGTGAGCAGCCTAGTTCCAGAGAATTCGTGCAACAAATACACATAAAAGTCTATATTATATCAGGAAACTGACCTAACAGCTCAGAATGCAAAGATAAAAAAAAATCTTCAAGAAAATCTGGCCTCGTGTGGAAGATAGAATCTTACACAAATAATTACGACAATAAGATCAAATTCCTGGAAGAGGTATGAACAAAGTACCATGGGATGGTAAAAAAAGGAGCTATTAAATCTGAGCAAGAGAAATGGAAGAATTAGCAGAGAAAACAGTAAGTGAGCTGGGCCTGTGGTTGCGAAGGAGTTGGAGAGATGAATCCATTAGTTTGTTTGGGGTGCTATAACAAGTACCAGAGACCAAGTGCCTTAAAAAACAGAAATTTGTCATTTTGTAGTTTTAGAGGCTGGAAGTCCAAGATCAAGGTATTGGCAGGGCTGGTTCCTTCTGAGGGTCTTCATGGAAGATTCTGTCCCTGGACTCCCTCCTTGGCTCGTAGATGGCTTCTTCTTCCTATGTCTTCACATCATCTTCCCTCTGTAAGAGTCTGTGATAAAATTTCCTCTTCTTATGAGGACACCAGTCTTATGAGATTAGTGCCCATCTTAATGACCTCATTTTAATTTATTTACCTCTTTAAAGACCTTATCTCCAAATACAGTCACATTCTGAGGTGCTGGGGGTTAAGTGTTCAACGTCTTAATTTTGGGGGTGACATAATTCAGCCTGTAATAGTGAAAGAATGGAGAAATGCTTGTATAAAGGCGCAGAGTCAGGCAAGGGTGCTGTGGTTGGGGGAGACTGTCAGGTAGTGTTAACTGCTATGAAGAAAAAGCAGAGTAAGGGACCAATTAGGGATGGGCATTAGGTGTGGGAACTATCTTTTTTTTTAAAGATTTATTTACTTATTTGAGAGAGAGAGAGAGAGAGCAAGTGGGTGGTGGAGAGAACGAGAGAGAGAGAGAATCTTCAAGCAGATTCTCCACTGAGCGTGGAGCCTGACACGGGGGGCTCGATCTCATGACCCATGAAATCATGACCTGAGCTGAAACCAAGAGTCAGGTGCTTAACCCACTGAGCTAGCCAGGCACCCCAGGTGTGGGGACTATTTTCGTAAGATGTTTAAAAAAGGCCCCTTTAGAGAGGTGACATTGGAGCTCAGGTCTGCATGAAGTGGTGAAAGGAGGTTGGTTGAGATCAGGGACAAGTATCCTAGGTTGGGAGCCTGGCAAGTGCAAAGGTCTTGAGGGGACAATGGAAGTGGCTTGTCAAGGAGAAGGCTGGAAAGAGTACAGAGCATGGTAGCAGAAGCTTAAGTAGGTTCCTGAATTGCTGCCTGCATGTGCACAAACCAGCTTCGTGGACATTTTCTCTTACAACAACGTTCATGCTAGAATGTTGAATGTGTTAAGTATTGTTTGAAATACTGTTAGGTTGGATGTAGCTTAGATTCTCTTTCTTAGGCCGTGTCCACTCTCTTTCTTCTTGCAAGGTTGGGGTTGGTGATGGCATTTGTTTTAATGGGGTTTAATCTACATTTCCTTAGGTTTTAAGATGTGAAAAAAAGTCTTATGAAGGTGTCTTTACTTATCATGTATCTTAATGCCCAATGCTGGGTCGAATCCCACATTGAAACACATCTGAGTAGGACAGAGAAGTAGATAATCACTAATGGTTGAAAAATTAAGATCATTGATATATTCCTATAATATCTGCTTTAAAAAATATAGTATTAAAAGGAAGCCACAAACATTTTTGGCCACCTATTATGAGGTGAGCATATCCACCTGTCTTAATTCATCCTCTCAGCAATCCTATTGTTAACACCATTTTGCAGCTATAGAAACTAAGGCTCAGAAGCACTAAATAGCTTGTCCAAGGTCACACAGCTAGTAAATGCCAGAGTTAGGATTTCAAGTCACGTCTGCCGCCTCCTGTTTGGAACTCCGGGAGTTGTACCATGTCAGTCTTTAGTGCTATGCCTCCACATACATAAGGCCATGCTGTCATGGACTGAATAGAGAGGCAGTCCTTTTAAGAAAGCAAACAACTTCCTCGAGAAAGAAGCCTCAAAGCTTTATCTCTTGACTGTCAGACCTACCTATCTGTCTGAACATTTTGGAGGAGCCTGTGCCCAGCTCAGCCGTTCCCCCCTTCCCAGAAGAATTCTCCAAAGGGACTGGCAGCAGGAGGAGGCTGGGGGAAGGGGCTGGGTCAGCTGGGCATGATTGAACACTGCGCCTGTATCAAAGACCTGATAAAAATCTGGGGCCTCTGGGCACTCGATTTTTAAAGTAATCCTGTCAGTTCCCTAATAATAGTAATAAATTAACCAAACAGCGGATTCAGTGGTATTTTATGTCCTAAGGGTATTGCTTTCACACTTCAACTTGATAGCATGATTTATCAAGAGATAAATTACAGCCGGGAATGAATGGATTTACTGATGTCGGAGAGACGACAAGTATATTTCGAAGATGTTACCAGTGATGGGCATATACCTGACAAGCATACTTGAAAATCCCCAAACAAAAAGCTTCTCTTCAAAGGCTGAATAACTTTAATCTTCACTTTAGATGTAGGTTATTACAAGGACAGAAGGATTTTGATGGTATAATTACCCCCTTCCCCAATCATTATGACCTGAAAGTACTAATTACTTTGCTCTTTGGAGATGGGGTTATGTAGCCACCTCAAACCTTTTCTGAAGCCCATCTGGAAGATAAGTAAATAAATGAATGTGGGGTTATGCTACCGTAAATGAATGTCTATCTGCTGGCTCCCCCATCCTCCACTGCCAATCGGCCTTTACTGTGTGTCTATCATTCTCATATGAGTGCGCCTGACTAAGAGTTTTACTGTTGGATTTGCTTACTGAACAAGACATTCTCATCCTTGGAGGTGAGGGCAAGTGGAATTACTTCCAAGAGGTTGCTCAGAAGAGGAACCAGAAAGCAGAACCAAGAAAGAGAGGCCAGGTAAAGGGTAGGGATGGCTTGAGCTCTCAGGTTTAGATGAGAGCTCCCTAGAGAATGCGTGAAGATGGCCCCCTCCATACAGAGGCAGACCCACAAGTGTGAGCTGAGAAAGCATCCCGCCCTGAAAATCCACAGATGCTTATGGGGCTGTCTCTAGTATGTAATTTTAAGAAAAGGCATATTAGAAGAATTCTTGGTGAGGCATGGTATAACGAATGTGTTCTTAAAGTCTTTTTTGAGTCTTTTATGAGAAGAATGAAAATGGGCTTATTTTTGTGGGTGAGAGTGCTGAGGAGTAGGATAGGATGTGTGCTGTTAGTCCTTAATATCTTGAAGGAAAAATAACTCTAAGCTTGGGGTATTTACCCTATAAAGAAACATGTTAAGGGTATGTTAAGCCTTGGACATTTAAAACATGATTTTAAAACAAATTCCAAAGTCTGGGCAGTGTACAATTAACAAACCCACATAATATTTTGCCCAACAAATCAAAACAAAAAAATTATTAGAAAAAGTAGATGTAGAAATAAGATTTAACTTCAGAAACAAGCAAGCACATAAGCTCATTAATGAATAGTCCACTCAAGAAACAAATGGGATTTAAAATGCTCCCAGCCTTTGGATGGTTTAAAGCTAGCCATAACTAGACAACTATGTACACAGATTAAAAGAAAATGGTGCAATGCAGTTTCTTGTTAAATCCTTTTAAAGTTTTCCAATAGCCCGAAGCATCTGTCAAAATTCCAGGGAGGCCCTACAAAGAACTATTTTAAACCTCCAAATTCAGGGCACCTGAAGAAGTAAAGGTACATGCCATTTTTCCTCTTGGGGATAAACAGCTTTGCCATATATAAATTGAAAACTGTTATAAACATGTAACACTTTCATATCACATAGTCTATGTGGATCTCTCTAGACTTGGATAAGTTTATTCTTTTAATTGTAAAAATATTTAAGCTGCTTCATATACCTCCCCCCCACCCCCCGGCCAAATTCTGAGTAAGTTTTTAAGATTTTATTTTTTTTATTATTATTATTTTTTTATTTATTCCTGAGAGACAGAGAGAGAGACAGAGGCAGAGGGAGAAGCAGGCTCCCCGCGGAGCAGGGAGCCCGATGTGGGACTCGATCCCAGGACCCTGGGATCATGACCCGAGCCGAAGGCAGACGCTTAACCGACTGAGCCACCCAGGCGTCCCATGAGTAAGTTTTTATAGGGAAAAAAAAAATCAAGTGTGAGGCAGAGCTGCTGGACTCAGGGAAGACATCTGGTTTTCAGGCTGAGTCTCTAAGATGGAACCCCACCATCTTGCATATCTGACTACCAGATAAATTCTCCAGTAAAGCCCTAAGAGCCGGAGGAATCATCTTTAACATGCATTCTTCATACTGTCTTTGAGAATGTGCTTACAGGCAAACGTGAGAGGCAGAGCAGAACCGGACAGAGGCTTGAATCTTTCTGAAATCTAAAATCCGACCTGAGAGTCAGAGTTGTGGGTGTGGAGGTGAATTTTGATAGGTGTCCAAAGCAGCTGTTGGCCTAGATGCTCTCCTGGTCACACACACTTCCGGTGGACAACCTGTGCAGTGCTAGTATTGGGAAGCAGTCAACCCAAACTAACTGTATTCAAATTAAGGTAGACAAAGAGTCCAGATGTGGCCATCTGCCAGTCTCCTGTACTATCCATTTCTCAATTCCACATCCTATCAGAAGTAGGAAGGTGGGGCAAGGGAATGAACCCCTCCATCTCTTCTGTTATCACCCTTCTTTTGAGGCCCAGTTCAGCCCAAGGGGTAAGGAAAGAGAGACTACAGGTAATATTTATTTTGTCCTACCCAGAAATATGCTGCCCCAGCTTTTCATCTTTTTTGGGGACCAAATGACACAACTGTTTGTGTTAGGTCTGGTTTTGTTTTCAAAATGGTTTCAATCTTTTTCTGCCTTCAGTTTGTTGAAGCAAAAGTTGCTAGGAGTCACAAACTTGGCCTGCTTTATATTAACACTTACATATATTGCATTTAAAAATGATAGTGCAGGAACAAATGGGAAGAAATGGCATTACTTTTAAATGAAGTGTAACATATAGATAGAAAAACATGCACGTGGATGAATCTTTACAAACTACAAACTGAATATTCCCATTCATGGGAACAAACCACTCAGGTGAAGAAATAAAAAAAGAAATAAGAAATTGCCAGACCCCGGAAGCTCCCCTGTGGTCCCTTCTACTTCCTATCCTGACCAGGCTAACCACTGTTCTGATTTCCATCATCACTATTTTGATTGGTCATTTTTTAAAGAAAAAATTTAATTTAAATAGATGGACTCATACAGTATAAACTCTTCTTTGTCTGTCTTCTTTCATTCAACACTGAGGTTGTGGGAGTCAGTGTTGGTGGTAGTGATAGTTCATTCCTTTTCATTGCGGCAGCATTTCACTGGGTGAACGTGACCTTCCTCCTGTGGATGAACATTTGGGTTGTTCACAGTTTTTGCCTATTATGAATAATGTTGTTATGTACATTCTTATATGTATCTTTTGGTGAACATATGTACCATCTCTGTTGGTTATGTACTTAGGAGTGGAATTGATGGGCCAAAGAGTATGCATATGTTCAATATTAGCAAATACTAAACAGTTGTCCAATGTTTCCATTTAATCATGGCAATTAACACTCTGGTCTGAGAGTTTGGGTGGCTCTACATTCTTATCATGACTTGACATTTTAGCCATTCTGGTAGCTGTGTGAATGGCACCATTTCTGAGAATATACATTGTAAAATATAATAGTTAAGCTAGAAATAAAATAACATATATTTTCATGTTTTGAAGATTAAATAATGTCCTGAGAGAGACAAGTAAGTGGGTGACCTCACTGGGGAACACTGGTGACAGATCCCTTATGTATGAACAACGTTTTCAGGGATACCTGCTTTTAATTATTCATTAAAAGATGTGCAGAGTTGCTTTAAAATGTAGGATTGTAGAATTAAAAAAAATACATTTTTTACTGTATTTCTGTTTCATGGGCATTTTGAAGAATTGTGATCAATACCTGATTGCAGGGAATTTGACCATGGGTTAATCTACATCAGCACAAAAAAAGTGCAGCAAAAGGGAGTCTGTTCATATGCTAAATACTCTGAAGCATTTTTCCCTGAGGTAATCTAGATTCTGCTGTCATTTATTAATTCACCTTCCATTATTTCCATAAGCTCAAAGTTGTTGAAGGAAGTCTACATGTGTTTTTTTTAATTGCATTAGAGCTGTTCAAATTTGTCATTCATAACTCTAAAAATCACATTCATGTTCACAAAATATCTGCATCTGATCCCAACCATTTGTTATGAATGTATTTGGTGGCAATAACAAATTAATTCGCCAGAGGTAGATCAAACAAGTCCGTCCTTCCTTCCTTCCTTCCTTCCTTCCCTCCTTCTTCCCTCCCTCCCTCCCTCCCTCCCTCCCACCTTCCCTCCCTCCTCCCTCTCTTCCTTCTTTCCTTTCTATAGAAAGAGAGTGCATGTGCACAGGCAGGGAGGGAGGAGGGGCAGAGGGAGAGGAAAGGGAGAGAGAGAATCCTAAGCAGGCTCCATGCCCAATGCAGGGCTTGATCACATGACCCCTGAGATCGTGACCTGAGCCCAAATCCAGAGTTGGATGCTTAACCGACTGAGCCACCCAGGCACCCCACAAAGTGTTTATTTCCCTCACATAATGAGAGAGAGAGATTTGCTGGTTTTAAGGCTTATTTGCCAGCTGGTTGTGGTTATTTATTATTTCAGCTGCTCAGCAATATCTTTATCCAGCTTTCTGTCATTCTGCTGCATCATCCTTAATGTACCAACTTTCACACTTACGCTTGTTGCCTCATGGTTGTAAGATGGCTGCTATTCTTTAGGCATTACCCCTACATTTAAGGAGAAAAAGAAAGGGTGATTCCAGCTTTATCTTTCTCACTTATCTAGAAAGGTACAGAGCCTCCAGAAGACTTCTGCTTATACCTCTGTATTAATTATCTATTGCTGTGAACAAATAACCGCCAAAACAGTGGCAAAACAACAAAAACCACCACAACAATGAGACTACTGCAGGGGATAAATAAGATGAAAACAAAACCCAAATAATTATTATTTTACAGTTTCTATGGCTCAGAAATGCCCTGGAGGCTTAGCGAGATGGGTCTGGCTCAGGGTCTCTCATGAAGTTCCAGTTAGGATGTTGGTAGGGGCTGCAATCATATGAAGGCATGCCTGGGCTTGAGGATCCACTTCTGAGGTGGTTCACGGTCCAGATGGCCGTTGGCAGGAAGCCTCGGTTACCCGCCACTTGGGTATCTCCATAGTCTCCATGTTGTATCCTCTCAACATGGCAGTTGGCTTCCCGCAGAGCAAGCAATCCAAGAGAGATCAAGACAGAAATCACATTTTATGAACTAGACTTGCAAGACTAACACTGTCCCTTCCACCTTTGGAAGAGTAGTGTACCAAAGAATTTGTGGACATATTTTTAAGCCATCACTGCCTCGTTGGTTGAAACTGACTCACTTGTTTAGGATAATTACCGTGGAAATAAATTTATTGTCAGAGGCTATGCCAATTCTTCCCTTGAAAGAACAGGAGCTCCACTGGCAGGAAGAAAGGGGAAAGAAATATTGGGAATGCAACAAGCTCATGAATTTGTATGTAATGGAATTTTTGAGAACTTGACCAAATAATTCTAGAGTTTATCTGAAGGAAAGAATAGCTTAGAATAGATACAAACCGTTTGAAAAATAAGACTTAAGGGTGAGAAGAGAATGACCAGACCTATGAGACTTCAAAATAATAAGCCAATAATAGGCAAATGAACAGAAAACAATGTTTTCATAAATAGATGCTAATTTATAGGAAATTAATGTTAGAAGGATGAATTATTTAATAATTGGCAATGGAAAATATGTGTTTGAGAAAGATTCAATTACATTCTTGCTATACAACAGAGTAAATTCTAGATGAATTAGAAAGTGAAATGTGGAAAAATGAAACCGCTTCAAGACACTAGAAGAAACTTTAGGTAAATATTTACCTTATCCCGGATGGAGAAGGACTATCTAAGTTCATAAGCAACAGCTTAAATAGCAAAGGAAGAGATTGATTTTAATATTTAAAATTATAAACTCTGTGTCAAAAGCATCATAAAAACTTAGACACAAACAAGGAAATTATGTATTATTGATATTTTGATGGGAAATATTTATTAACAAGAAAAAGACCTTAGCTTTGCTTGAGGTCTATGGCCCTTTTCTATAGAGCAAATATTTTAGATTAAAAATAAAAGAGTGGGAAAATATTAATATATAATGAGTTAATATAACTGATAATAAAACTTCTATCTTCTCAGTAAAATGGGCAAAAACAAACCTACAATTCACAGAACAGATAGAGCAAATGGATAATAAACAGGAATAAATGGCCAATGTCATTAGTAATCGTAATGACACAAATTAAAACACAAGTATAATTTAATTTTTTTAAAAAGATTTTATTTATTTATTTGACAGAGAGAGACACAGCGAGAGAAGGAACACAAGCAGGGGGAGGAGCAGAGGGAGAAGCAGGCTTCCTGCAGAGCAGGGAGCCATGTGGGATGCGCTCCCAGGACCCTGGGATCACGACCCAAGCCGAAGGCAGACGCTTAAGGGACTGAGCCACCCAGGTGCCCCTAAATTTAATGTTTTATCTATCAGATCAACTGCTAGGGCTAGCCAGAATGTGGTAAAAAGGGATAGTCAAACACTGCTAGTCTATGCAAAGCAATTTGGTAATCTTCATAAAGACTTCAACATGTTTGTACTTTTTTATCTGATAATTTTACTTACAAGAATTCAATCTAGTGGTGCCTGAGTGGCTCAGTTGGTTAAGCATCCAACTCTTGGTTTCGGCTCAGTTCGTGATCTCAGGGTGGTGAGATCAAGCCCCGCATTGGGCTTTGCGCTCAGAGCAGAGTCTGCTTGAGATTCTTTCTCCCTCTTTCTCTGCTCCTCCCACTCATGCTCTCTCTCTCTCTAAAATAAATAAATAAATCTGGAAAAAAAATAATCCAGCCTAAGGAAATAATAGAAATTAATTTAAAAATGTACCTATGAAGTGGTATGTCTCAAATCATTTATAGTAGAAACCAAAAGGAAATTCCCTAATTGTCTGACATAGACTCATAGCTAAACAAATCATGGAATGTTCATATTATGGAATATTTGGTGGTTGTTAAAATATCCTAACGAATTTCAATTAGGAAAAATCATGATTTTCCTAATCATGATATAATTTAAAAGCAACACACAGTACATAAAATATATGTGATAGTGTATGAGTTATGGAATATGTATTACATAAGAATAAAGAAGTTTGAATGTATTATATAAGAATAAAGAATTTTGAAAGAAAAGAGAACAAAATATTTGAAATATTTCCTGAAAACTATTTTGGGGGGGTTGTAGGGTTATGAAAAATTTGTGTCTTATTTAGATTTATGAACTTACGAAGTTTCCTACAGTGCATTGCTTTGTGATCAGAAAAAAAGTACTCAGTAAACTCTAAATGGACTGTTTTAATCTTATTATCTAACCTATCTTACTGCTCTTAGGGAGTTGTAGTGTGTGTGTGTGTGTGTGTGTGTGTGTGTGTGTGTGATAAAGACAGAGAGAAAAAGAGAAGGTGAGAGAATTTGTGTACTATAATTCTAGGGAACTTCTGTATAAAAAAATCTAAAATTCATTTTGTCAGGAAGTGGTAGATTAAACCCTACAATAGTGCGTTAACTCTTTCAGGTCACTAAGGGACCAATTAGTGCATTATGCTAAGGGGTACTAAACTGTATCCTACTAGCCTGGAGGAGACCAGGCATGTCCCGCAGCTCTAACTCATATCACCACTGGGAAGTGATTCAAATCTGGCAAGAAGCTGGTTCATTGAATATTAATTGAATGGGTGAATAAATGAAGGAAAAGCGAAGAAGAAGCTAACAAGCTAACTTTTATTGATTATTTTCTACGTGCCAGGGGCTTCCCACTCATTATTTCATTTAATTCTCATGGCAGCCATATGAGGCCTTTGTTATGATTGTCATTACCATTTTGTAGGGGAGGAAACTGAATTTATACCATGGACACACAAACACTTAGTTGCCCATCCTATAAGAAGATGCTGGCCCTAACCTGAGATAGTCACTTACTGGCTGTGGTCAGGAGTATGAAATCCCTCTTGGCCCCCCAGAGCCTTCCTCCAGGTTGACTGGTTGATGAAATTCCACAGTTTAAGACATCCTTCCCCTTCAGTCTGTGGCTTTTCTGAGGATTCCATAGTCAGTAGTATCTGAGGGCAGAGTGGATAGGAGAGAGGTCTGGGGAAGGGAAAACTCTTTTGGGCTATTAGGCACTCGCACTGAAATAAGACTGTATTTCACATTACTTTCTGAGGACTATTTTTTTTTTTTAAGATTTTATTTATTTGAGAGAGAGAGAATGAGAGAGAGCGAGCATATGAGAGGGGGGAGGGTCAGAGGGAGAAGCAGGCTCCCTGCCGAGCAGGGAGCCCGATGCGGGACTCGATCCCGGGACTCCAGGATCATGACCTGAGCCGAAGGCAGTCGCTTAACCAACTGAGCCACCCAGGCGCCCTCTGAGGACTATTTTTAATTAAAAAGGAAAATAAAAGTAAAATGGAGCAGAGGAGAGCACAAGATTGCAGGGGACCTAGGAAGACAGAAAGGAGGACCCCAACACACAGGAGAAAGGGTCTGGAGTTACTTCCTACTAACCATTGGTGTCCCAAGTGTGCTTGGAAGCCGTTTCTCCTTTAGTCTCTTAAAGGTGAAAGGCAGGCATTTGCAAGATAGTCACCTGGGCTGCCGGTGTGGGCAAAGGCTGTTTCAGAGCCTTGGAACAAAGGAAATTGGTTCATAAAGAGAATGTATTCCTCACTCATTTCATTACCAAGAAGCTGTAGCTCACTAGGTTGGCTTGCACAGGCTTGGAAATGGTACTTGAAACTGACACAAGAAAACACAGTATCAGAGTTGAATCCATTTCTCTGGGGGATCCTGGGCGAAGGCAAGAGTTAGTTGCTCTGAATATTTCATGTTTCTCTCTAGAAGAATTTTTCCATCTGAGAAGGAGCACTTTCCTCCTCAGGTGGTGACACACAGTTTTACATTTTAGACATTTAAAGTTTTGAGTGCAGAGTTCCACATCCCTGTAATTTCATCTTTAAAAAAGAGATCAAGAAATAAGATGAAACTTCTAAAAGAAACCTTTTTATTCTTTGTTTGCTTCTTAGCTTAGGCGCATTTATATTTAGGCTTCCAAAGAATGAAGGGGGGCAAAGTGTTTCTTTCTAGAAAGAAAATCCAAACTAGTGACATCTCTAAATAGATTTATACCCAAATTATACACTGTATGTCTACAAGCAACATTATAAAAAATCACCCACATGGCCTTTTGTACTATGATCCATTGTATGATACCAAAACTCCTAGAGGAGGGAGAAAATAATGATTAGGCTTAAGCAAAGTGAAAAGATATTTTCTCAGCTGGAAGCTGTTAATACTTTAGCTGATAAAGACTTGGAGAATAACTCCTCTGTTGTGTGTTTAAAAAATAAATATACAAGCACTGGAATAACTCACAGGATGAGAAATCACAGGAGGGAGATAATAGCTGAGCCTATCTGAGACTGATCGTTTTTCTGCTTATGGGGATGTTGCTCTTTTTCCCTAAGTCTTAGACTGTCAGTTCTTGTGGATGTTGTCTCAGTCCTCTGGGCCTTGCTGTCTTTGAGTAAATCCTGTATTACCAACTCAGCCAAAAGCTTTACATTTTCATGGAAGACAGACAATTATTGGAAACATAGGAAATTTAGGATGCTAAACCTCCTCCACACTCAAAAAATTAAATATAATTTTTCTTATTGCAAAGCAATTTATGTTCATGATAAAAAAAACCTTAAGAAATGCAGAGAAGCAAAAAGAAGAGTCTAATAATCCTACTCATGAGAGAGAAGCACACACAGTAATGGAGTATATCTAGTCTTCCACCCATTTCCATGAGCAATAGCTAAAATCTACACTTTGAAATCAGAACCAACAGTGGATAGAATTCTGAGTCTGCTACCTACAGCTGGGTGACACAAGTCTCAATTTCCTCCTGTAGTAAATGAAGATAATGTTACCCAGTTTGCAGGGTGGTGTGGGGGTAATGTGACACATAGTAAATGTTCAGTACATCGCAGCTATTACGATTTTTCTTTCTTTCTCTCTTTTTGTACTTTTGTCATATTGGTGCCTTACTCTGTCTTTTGCTGGGCTCAGCGGCCCCCATGCTCCCTGCCATACTGGTTTCATCTACAACCATTCCGAAAGCTTTCTTTAGTCTTTGGTGTCCTGTTTCCCAAGCCACAGCCTTCTTGAGGCTGGAGGGCAGCAATTTTACCCAGTTACTTGTGCGCCAGGGGTTATCCATTCAGCCTCGAGACAGGACATTGACTTTCACAACCATTAATGAAAATCCACCCCCTCACCTTCTCATGTCGTATAGTAAGGGCGATGTCCTTTTCGTGATGGTTCTATTTGTCAGGAATGGACATTTAGAACCTTTGGATGTCCTCTGAGTCACCTTGGCCATAAAGTGTTTATCCTAATTTTCTGCTTCCTCTGTCTACTGACAAATGTCTTTACTGTTTGACTAGAAGTAACCACAGTTACTAACAGTAACCACATCTGTTATACGTTCATTCTTCCTCTTCTTCCCATTCCTCGGGCCATTCCCAAGTGTCCTTGATATACTCCTTTCTATCAGCCAGACTGATGGCCCAAGGCCTCCTGATTTCTGTGCATAAACTTCAATCTGTTCAAACTACCTTGACCATTATTAGTATATATTGTTATAGTTATTTATAAATCTGCTAAAAGCTAAATTGTATAGATTCTTGAGTTGCTCCCCGTAATATTACTAAAATTGTATGTCATTCAAAAATACATATTTCTTTAAATTTTCCTTGACAGATGAAGGAGTATGGTTTTCCATCAGGGTATGGTTACCTGCATCAAAAAAAAAAAATAAAGGAGCACTGAAAATGTTCAGATCTGAGTGCTGATTATACTTTCTTCTATAGAGTATACTCTTCTAAAGAGTATAAAGATTGGAGATGTTCTGGACAGGTCAGAACAACCTGGCAGGAGAATGTTTTAATTCCTAAGTTGTAGTATATATAGCCATTTCTTTAAGTAAGATAAAGAATTCAGCTAATAATAATCAAGGTCTCACTTGTCTGAGAGAGGGATCTAAGGACTAGGGGAAGGAGGTCTCTACCCCTGTCATAACACCCTTTTAGGAGGGAGGAGTACAGAGAGGAACAGGGAAGCAGCATAAGAAAGTTGAGCCCCCATTAAGAACCAGCGCTGCACTAGGCTGGAATCTTGACTTTCCCTGGGACAAGCAAGATGGAGGTATCTGCCTAGAAATTGTTAACTTGTGGACTAAGGGCTACCATAGACAGGCATGTCTATTACCCAGCATGTTCACATTCAGGGAATGCTGAGTCTGAGAGACTGTGTTTTCTTGGGCTCAGCAGGGGGCAATCTGTGGGGAATGGGAGTGAATTGCACTTCCTGTTTCTCTTTCTTTGCTTGCTGTGCCCCGTAGTAAGTAGAACTACTTCCTTGTCCAGGTGCTCGGTGTAATGGAATGCTCCATTCTGTGAATGGACCTGGGAATATATATATATATTTTAAATTTATTATGGAGGTTTTCAAAAATATGCAACATTAGAGAGAATCATATAATGAAACCGTGTACCACCACACAATTTTGGCACTTTTCAATATTTTCCCAATTTTGTTTCATCTTTTGTCCTACCACTTACCTTCCATGCCCTTCTTGTAACTACTAAAGCAAATCTCAGAGAAGAAATTCTCTAAATGCTTCACTAGATCTCTAAAAGATAAGGACGGGAAAAAATACAACATAATCACAGTACCATTCATACCTAACAAAATTAGTAGTAATTCCTTAATGTCATCTGACATGTATTCCATGTTTAAATTTTCCTGATTGTCTGAAAAGTCCATTGGTTAGTTCAAATCAGACTCTAATCAAGGCCCACACATTGCATTTAATTGTTAGTTCTTGTAACACTCTAATTACAACAGGTCTTCCTTCCCTATACCCTGTTTTCATGCCATTTCGTTTTTGAAGAAACTGGATCCGTTTTTTCTTTGGAATCAGGGCAGACTTTGGCTGAGCTGTTTCTTCAGGCCTTAAGATTTGGGGCTAACTGAGAGGCCCTGTGAAACAATCCAGCAGGGTGTCTGTGGGCATGTTAATGTCATTCATCATGGTGGGACCCAGATGACTGAGTGACTGATGGGACGAGAGGGAGCCGCTCCGGCCACAAGATATAGAAGGTTGAGAACCATTCTTCTTACGCAGAGAAGCTCAAATCACAGTCCAGGGGAACAGCTGCTTGCCAATGACCTCATTGATCATACTTCTGTTCTTTTAAGAACCTCATCCTGACCCAGAGGCCACAAAATCTGTGAGCTTGGACTTTACACCTTTCTCTCTATACAGACTGTACTCTCCCCCAGCCGCTTTGGTTGGCTGGATTCTGTTGGTAATGCCCGCTTTTCCCATCTCAGTGATCCTAGGCAGCACAGTGGGAATGGTTATTCACACACCTACTGTGTGCTCTGCAGAAGAACAGAGGTGTAGAATGCCATTTGAAAGGTGTCTCCTTTCAATCTCAAAGTCAAACAGACTAACTGTCTTTGGTTTATGAAAGCTGCTTAGTTGATTCTTTGGGCTTTGAAGTACGTGGTACTGATGGGAACTGGAAAAGAAAACCGAATTCTTTCTTGACATGACCTCTGGGTTAATCTCAACCGTTCTAAATAGGGGCTCTAAATAGGGAGGAACGTGGTGACAGCATAACAGAGCCCTGGATTCCTCCATGGTCCATGCCTACATGGGCTTATCAGTATTTCTTGAACATACTTTATGATTCCCCAGCATAGCATGCTCCTTTTTCTTTTAGAGATGTGCTCCTTTTCTACCTCCACCAAAACCTCCTTGAGGTTCAGTTAAGACAGCAACCCCATGAGGCCTTTCTTGAGCTCTCCAGCCAGATATGTGCTCCTCTCCTCTGAGCTTTCAAAGTGCTAACATTCACTGGAACTGCTGTAACTCGAACTTGTCAGAGACCAGGGCTCTCCTGTCTCTTCTTTCTTCTAAGCCCTTCTAAAGACTATGGCCTGGTATCTGACCAAAGAAAAGGGGACACATCTCTAACTAGCCAACAAAGAAGCCAAACCAATCAGTAATGATAAGCACTTGGAGAGTGCCTTGTTAGGGAGTGGAGATTTCAATTGAGCTCAGTAAACAGTTTTGTTTGTTTCACTGTTTGCTACAGAGAATAATAATAGCCAATATTTATATAATGTTTATGATGGATCAGGTTCTGTTCTAAGCACTTTATAGTTATTATTCACTCAATCCTCAGAACAATGCTACAAGGTTGATACTATTTCTACCTCCATTTCATTTTCAGAGAAACAGAGGCATTGTGAGGTTAAGCAAGTTCATCAAGGTTACATAAGCTTTGTAAGTGACAGAACTGGGATATGAACCAAGGCAGTGTGGCTCAAAGGGAAATAAGACATAGTTCTTCGGTCTTCAAGTGTTTACAGTCTGAGGGGTCTAACAAAGCGGAGGATATGATTCTCTTCCAGTCTTAGAATCCCAGACACATTCCACAGAACTGGACGTAACCAACAATGGGGTGGACTGTGCGGTCACAACGGAGACCAGTGTTGAGAGTGGTTGTCCTGCCATGCACCAGGAAGAGAGGCAGTTGTAGGCAAGAGCTGAGCTGAGCTCCCTGTGAGACTGTAAAACCTCCTGCAGAAGGCATTATTAGGCATTGTCCTTCAGAAGTGACCGGGAGAATTCTTTATCTATGGAGGCTGGTCTTTCTCTGAGGAATTCCCCTTTTGTTCTCATTCATTACCATCAGTGAATCTAATTGCAGGATGCCATTTTGTGGTGTGGACTGACTGGCTATTAAAAACTGTTCAGAGGAGACCTTAATATTTAAATAACCATTTGAGTATTTCTTTGGAATTTCCTTCCAAAGCAACAGATCATATGGCAGCAGTGAAACTCTGCTGAACCAAAGCCATGTGGAATTGTAGCCAAATGTTAGGATGGCCTAGCAATCTCCACAGAATTTCTCTGGAGGTTTGGGAATGTTCAGAGTAACCCTCCATCTTAAATACTGTGTTTTTTAGCCAAATGGATTTTCTGAGAAAGAAGAGGTTTTAAGGGCTTCTCTGGAGATAAATGAGCATATAATCATCTGCTCTAGAGGGAAATGGTTCCAAATCTTGGCATAAATCTCGGAGTTGTTGCCTTAGAAACAACAAATGTTGTGTAACTCTCTTCCCTGGACAACCATTTAAGGTCTCTATGATTTGCTCATTTCTACCCTTGGTTTTTAAACCTTTAACCCTAGGAGAGAAATCTTAATCTCTTTCTCCAGTGCAGATGATAACAAACAACTTTTCTCATTTCCCCAGACATTAAACACTTGGTAGGGACCGTTCTTCTTCTTCTTGAGAGGGATTCTGTTAAGATGGTGGAGAGAAGATCCACTGTGGCAGGGCCACTGGGTGTTTATGACATCTGTTCTGGTTTGCTCAGGACTGAGAAATTTCCTGGGGATGCAGGATTTTTGGTGTTTTGTTTTGTTTTTAAAGATTTTGTTTTATTTACTTGAGAGGGAGAGAGAACAAGCAGGGGGAGGGGCAGAGGGAGAGGGGAAGCAGACTCCCCGCTGAGCAGGGAGCCCAACGCTGGACTTGATCTCAGCACCCTGAGATCATGACCTGAGCCAAAGGCAGATGCTTAACCGACTGAGCCACCCAGGCGCCCCAGGATTTTTGGTGTTAAAGCCAGAATGGCTGTTCACCATAGTAGGGGCACAGGCAGTGCTCCAAGGGAGGACACCCAGCTGTGTGGCCTCTGGGCTCTGGATGGCTCCGAGTCCCTCCCCCAGCATCATCAGTGGAGGGCAGTTCAGAGCATGGTCCCTATTGAATTGTCTGGTGATTGCTCTTTTAAAGATTCTCTCACAGCAGTTAGATTAGAAAAACTGTTGGAAATATTACACACAGCCAGATTCAGTTCAGCTCATTCAATTTTACTCAATTTATCAAGCCTACGTGGAGTTTCTATAAATACTGTACTAGAGGCAGGGGATACAAAGATGAATGAGGCTCAGCTCTGCTCCCTAGGGTCTCTTAGTCTAATGGGAGAGGTGAAGGTGTAAGCAAAGAGGCACCTACCAGTGTGATGGGTGCTGTGATAGACGTGGCAGACAAGACATGGGGAGGGACATTGTCAGAGTAGTCCACTACATGAGGAGGTCAAGAAAGCCTTCCCAGAGAAGATAATATTTCAGTAGAGAGTTGGAGGATGAGTAGGCATTTGCCAGCTGGACAGTAGGGAAGAGCACTTCAGATAGAAGCATGAACATAGAGCAAAAGCGCAGAGAAAAGAAATGATCTGTCAAGTAGAAACTTCATGGTATATTTAGGGAACAGCAGGTATGGCCAGAACACAGCGTTCGAGATGGAAGGGATGATAGGAGAGGAGCCTGGAGGCAAGGAGGAAGAGACAGACCATGAATGGTATTGTAGGCAATTATAGTCATCACTGTTGGCTACCTGCCCATCTCCTTTTCCCACTTTGCTGGGGTTTTTTTCAGGTGACCCATCCTCCCCCACATAGCCATCGGCTTCTTTGAGTTAGTCACGGTGATCTCATTTCTCTTGTCAGTGGCTTGTTTTAACATTTGAACTGGACCAAAAGTCTGGCCAAAGAGATGTGGAATGTGTACCTGTTGAGAGCCTTATAGGAAGAGAAGCCCTATTCTCCTGCCGGAAGTTGTCATGTCTGCATGTTTGGCAGCCACCTTGTGAGCGTGAGGATAGCTGGCTTGAAGACAAGCTGACTTGCTGAGGATGTTAGGTCAGAAAGATAGGAAGTGCCTGGGGCCTTGTAGTCACTTTCTCTTAGGATATTTTGTTATATGAGATGAGTTTTACTTATTGTTCTAGCCATTTTGAATTGAGATTTCTGTTACTGGTGGCTGAAAGCGCTTAATGATATGGTAAAGCATGCTAAAAACTTGAGGCTTTCAGTGACAGAAGAAATGGTTTAGTGTTATATGGGTTTTGTTTTAGGACACTGACTATTTGTCAGTAGCCATAATTCCTGCCTTTAAATCTAGATGCAGAAACACATTCATGCAACTACCATTTTTTGAAACTTATGCCAAGTACCATTCTAAATGCTATAGATACAGTGTCATATAAGATATGCTATGTACTCTTAGGGGATTTGCAATCTCTTGGTGGAGACAGGCAAGTGAATCAACTTCACAGTATAATGTGGACAGTGCTGTGATAAAGTTAGACTCAGGGTATTAGAGTAGTACAGTAGGGCTCCTAAATCAGTCCGTTAAGTCATAGAGCACTTACCAAGGAGGTGAGACTTGTACTGAACCAACTGAAGACCCTTGAAGCAATAACTAGTCATCCAGAGAACTCCACCTAGACCCAGATATACCCACATCTCTGCCCTTCTGTTTCTGCTGTGGTCCCTCTGACTTAAACCCATGTCTGGATGCCACTCTTTGGCTTGCCCTCACTCATCTCTTCTAGATTTAGTTTCTTGCTCCTGTCTCTTGAATTGGCCAGTTCATCTATTCTAACTTGGCTTTTTGTTGGTTACATTGTTCCAAGCTCCAGAGTGTTTTTCTGTGAAGTCTTGACTTCAGAAATTTTGGCTTTTGCCTGCTGCTTCTGGACATTTTCTTGCTGAAGGAGGTACCTGGCTTATTTTGAGCTTGTCTGATTTTTCCCTACCCTAACCCCTCATATAATCTCCATGTGTGGGCCAAGGTATTAGCTGCCAGGACCCAAGGGCTCAATGTACTTATAATAATGACTGTGAGTCTCATCATGTCATTTTGAGACTGATACAGAAGGTCAGATTGGTTTAGAAAACTTTGGAGTAGGTAAAAATTAGGTAAGAAATACTTTCCATTTTCCTTTTGGCATCATTTTTTTTTTTTTAAATTTTTGGTAGGGGTGTGTCTGAAGACTTTTCAAATATATGGAGAAGCTATATATGCACAGCAGTATAACTCCCCATGTACCATGAGTATTTGTGTTATGAATGATGTTGTTTAGTGTGGGAAGAGTATTAACAACCCCTTTAACATTTGTGAAAGGCCTTTCTCTGGAGGATGAAAACCAAAGAAGGTTTTCTGGCTTATGCAACCTTCCTAAGAATTGATTAAGTGCATCAGCCCCGAGGGGTAGGGAATTTGGAAAGGTAGAATGGTTTTCCTAATGGTTTCCTGTAGGTTCAAAACAGCTTAGTGTTTACTCTCTAAGGTCGCTGAGCTTGAAAATCAGTAGGTAGAAAGGGTTTAAGTAAAGAGCAGAGATAAGAAATGGTATATATTACTTTTTAAAAATTAGAGATACCACATTCTTTCTTTCAAATATTATATATATATTTTAAAGAGAACTCCATTGAACTTAGAAAAACAATATGGCTCAGTATAAAGAAATCAAGCAACAAAGAAAGATACAAAGAAGAAAAAAAAAGTCGCTCCAGATCCCACTACACAGACATAACTACCGTTAACATCATTGTAAACATCATCCCAAGCATCTCCTTGGGATGAGATTGCCCCTATTCAGAATGCACAGGTTTAAGGTTTTCTATTATTTCCATTTCCTGATTTCATTAAGGACAGGAAAGGTTTATTTTCCCAACATTTTTATTATTATTTTTGGTTGCCTATGGGTTTTGCATAGATAGTGGAATAAAAGGACCCTTATCTTTTTTTTTTTAAGATTTTATTTATTTATTTGACAGAGAGAGAGAGCACAAGTAGTCAGAGTGGCAGGCAGAGGGAGAGGGAGAAGCAGGCTCTCTGCTGAGCAGGGAGCCGGATGTGGGGCTCGATCCCAGGACCCCGGGATCATGACCTGAGCCAAAGGCAGCCGCTTAACCAACTGAGCCACCCAGGCGCCCCAAAAGGACCCTTATCTCGACTTCTTTGATCAAAGTACATATTTCTTCCAACTAGAGAAAAGTCAGATAACTTCAAAGTATCTTTTTAAGTGTGAGATGAAAGTGTGTGGCTTCAGAGTTTTGCATTACTGATCTCCATGATTCATACTAATCGGTTCACCCCCAGAACGCCTATTTTGGGGATCTATTTATTCATCATCATATATTATTGACTATTTCATAATTGAAAGGAACCACACAAATCCTAGTAAAAGACATAAAAATATGACACACTTTTTTACTTTCTAAGACATAATTTAGTGGTAAAGAGAAGTCATTCATTCATTCATTTTACTAGTCATTTCTGGGGCACCTGGTATCTGGCACTGTGTCAGATGCTAGAGACGTAAAAACAATAGATAAAGATGTAGTCTCTGCCCCCAAAGGAGTTCAGAGTCCAGTGGGGAAAATAAACACATTGACAAATAGTAATCACATCATATGGCATGTGCCTCTGGTATGTAAGTAAACAACAATAACAAGAAATAGCATCTGTCAAGTAGTTTATGAGAAATACAATTAGTCTGTGAGCATGATTTAGGAAGGAAAGAGTGATCCCATCCTGAGGTCTTCAGGGAGTAGAAGTATTGGAGCTGGTTCTTAATGGATGTGCAGCCTTTTAATTGGCAGAGATGGGTGAAGATAGTACTCACGGAGCAGGCAAGGCCACGAGCAAACCAGAGCACAGAGATGGGCAAGAGAGGAGAGAAACAGGGCAATGCAAGTCCTGCAGAGAGTAGAGCTGAGTGTTCCTTTCTGGTAGTTGGAAGGATATGGCTCGCAAGGTAAGTTAGGGTGAGGTGGGTGATGCAAAGTTCTGGGTTTTGTTTTTTGCACAGTGGGAGGTGACCACAGGTTGCAATGAGGGGAATGACGTGATCAAAGCAAGGTTTTGGTGGATTGGTTGCTATCCCCAAGCAGGAGGGATTAAAAGAAGAATGCAAAGGAACTAATTTATGCTGCACCTGTTATGTACCAAGCTCTGTGTACTTACTGCACTTCAATGCTCAGGACTAAACCCAAAAGGAGTCACTTTTATTTCTGTTTTAAGTCTATGGAAATAAGGAAAATGGTTTATGAAACTTGACCAAAGTTCCAAATCTAGTGTGTGAAAGAGTCTGGATTAGTTTCCCTGACAGTCTGACTTCCAGACATGGAACATGGTTTGACCTCTTCCCTCCACACCATGATGAGGGACTGGCATCACGGAGCTCATAATAATATTCTGTTTATATTGAATGTGCCAAGATACTACAGTTATACAAATGCACAGTTTGTTCAGGGTACAACCTCCACTCAGCCTTCCCAATTTGGAAAGAGTCTGATAGACTTGGAGAACGGTCTAAACCTTCCTTTAACCCTAAATTGCTCTATTAGATCCTGAACCAGAATAGCTGGAACAAAGACTCTCACAATGAATATTTCATGGGTAAGCTTTTATGTTTTATTTCTTTCTATCCAAATAGAGTCTCAAGCCCTTCAGGGAAGGAAGAAAGAGAGGGCAAGTCATGATGGGGTAATGAGAATTTTCCTGCCCCAACTTGCTCAGAACATTTTAGCCACCCACTTTATCCAAACCTCCATGCTGGCAGGTACCAGTAGAGAATAAAAGAGCATTTTTGGAGTTTTCTAGCATAGCGGGGCTTCTCCTTGGCCTACCTGCAGGTGTGTACCCAGTGGGTGTGTGTTCCCTGCTATACTGATGGAGTTGTTAGAATTAACCAAAAGATTTCTCATCTCACTCTCCTGGATTTTGTTTCTCTGGTGCCAGGCAAGCTTTCCTAACCTTTATTTTTAAGTAGAAAAAATAATTTGGAGGTATGAATATTCATTTAATGACTTAGAAATACTTTCAAACAGGTTCAGAGGAAAAACAGGAGAAAGACAAATTGTTAAAAAGCTAGCTCAAAAGCTTTGTGAGTGGATTTTGGAAAGAGAACTTTGATTTGAGTTCTTGTAAATTTCACCCAGGAAAGAGAGAAGGAAAAGCCCTAGAAGCTCTTCAGATTGGTAAACTGTGGCACTGGTCACGAATCCTGGAGCACTGCCACAATTTCCCCCTTGGACACAACCCCTATTTCACCCTTTCAGAGGCCTCTGGTCTACCAGAGATTGACTGGAGTCAGCAGTGCCCTCAGGAGGCTTTCCTGTTTCTTTGTGTTTCATCTTAGTGCAAAAGAAAAAGTCACAGCAACAAGGTGCGAGAGGTGGCATTAAAGGCTTCCTTTTTCTAGCTGCTTCTTCAGTGTACCTGGGCTTGACAGCATCTAGCTTTGCTATGGAAGAACAATCAGTTGAGATCATTGCTTGAAATATTGTTGATGGTGATTAAGACTCAATGTGGATGACAGCTGGTGGCTCTTGGTTTCCACAGTAGGAGACAGCCGTGTGACCAAACCCCGAAACAGCTGTAGGGGTAATGGTTGGTGCAGGGCTTGGCATCTTCAGACAGCACTCAGGATGTTGAGTTTGGTCTTGAATGCCACACTGTGAGAGTGACAGAAACAAATTTGAGCACATTCAGAAGAGAGCAATGAAGATCAGGAAGTATCTGGAAATCTAGGGGCACTGAGGATGCTTCATCTAGAAAAAAGAGCTTGAAGTGGCACAGGACTTTGGAATTAGACTGGTTGTATACTGCTCCAGGCAGACAAAGACAAATGGGTGCCAGAAGTGAGTTTTATGAAAGAAATAACTTTTCTAACAATGATAAAATGGGCTGCTGTGAGAGGTCATGAGCTCCTTAGGATCAGAAATGTGCAAGTGTCTGCATCTGATGACCTTCCAAGTCAAGGGTTCTGTGGGTTGATGGTTTCCAAGGGTCTCGCAGGTGACCACAAGTGCACACAGAACTATCAGCTTATAGTTGATGAGTCTTTCCTTTACTTGCAGTCTCTTTTCTACCCAGTCTCCCAATCTACACTGGCTTTGGTCCCAACCACCCCATGGGGATTGCATCTGTCAAGTCACCAGTGCCTCTCAATCATCAAAGCCCATCGTCTCTGTCCCTATCTTATTTCAATTTTTGGAAGCATTTTGCACAATGTCAACTCCTACTTTCTGGAAACAGATCCTTCTCTTGGCTTTCATGACCTCATGCTTGCCCAGCGGCTTCTTCCTACTTCATTGACTTTCATCTCAGTCTCTTGCTAGTTCTTCCTCCTCTGCTCAACTTCTAAATGTTGGAATGCTCCAGAGCTCCCTTTGGGATTCCCTTCTCCTCTCTATATTAACTCTTTGTAGTTGTTTAAAAACATGTCTACCGATTCCTTGACTTTCTTCTGATGCGGAGGTGGAGTCTCTGTCTCCTTCCCTTGAATCTGAGTTGTACTAGTGACTCATTTGTTATGTAGCAGAGGAGATGATTCCTAACACCAGAGGCTAGATCAGAAAAGGCCGGGAAGCTTCCACCTGGTTCTTTTGGGATTGGTCTTTGAAATCCTGAGCTACCAGGACTGAGGAGGTCACTCTGTGGGAAAGCCTAGACCTCTAGACAGTCCATGTGTAATACTCTAGCCAAAAGTCCAGCTGGGGATGGGAGTACTGGGCAGCAGAGACAAGCCTTCTCTGTGGTGCTCTGTCCAAATTCTTGACCCACAGAACCCGAGAGTGGAATAAAAATGGTTCCTTTATGCCACTAAGTTTGGGGTGGCTTGTTATATAGCAGGGTAACTGATACGCTCCCTAAGGGGCCTCATCCTGTAGCATGTCTTGAAATATTACCTATAAATGCTCATGACTTCAAAATCCACTTTCCAGCCCTATCTCTTCCCAGAGCTCCAGACTCTAATCTAATTATTTAAGTTTCTACTTGATCTCTCCACTTGTGTATTCAGCAAGCATTATCTCAAACTTAATATGACTAAGACGGAAAGCTTAATATTAGCCCTTGACACTCAAATTTACTTCTTTCTTTTTCCTCCACCTCTGCATATATCTAGTTTTTCAAGCTAAAACTACTTTGGTCTCGCTTCCTTCTTTTGCCCTCAAGTTGGCATCCAATACAACAGCAAGTGGTGTTCATTTTTTCTCCAAAGTGTCCCTGAGATCTGTCTCCTTCCTTCCATCTCGACTACCTCTGTCCTAATCCAAGTTACCATCTTCTCATCTACTGCAATATCCCCTTGACCATTTTCCTATGCCCATTCTTGTCCTCTTAAAATCCATTTTTAACACATCAGTCTGTATTAGTTATCTATTACTGTGTAACAAATTACCCCAAAACTTAGTGACTTAAAACAACCACAGTTTCTACAGGTTAGGAATCTGGGCACAGTGTAGCTTGATCCTCTGGCAATTGGTATCAAGCTCAACTAGAAAGCATCTTCCTCTTAGTGCCTTCATGTGGTTGTGACAAAATCCAGTTCCTGGGAGCTGTTACAGTGAGGGCCCCACTCCCTCTTGGATTGTTGGCTGGAGGCATCCCTTATTTCGCCGCCATATGGCCTTTCCATAGAGTGCTTTACAACATGGCAGCTGGCTTTACCAGGAAAGGGAGGGGGCAAGAGAGAGAGCAAGAACTAGCTAGTCATAGGCTTTTGAAACCTAATCATGGAAGTGACATCCCATCACTTTTGCCATGTTCTATTAGTTAGAAGCAGCAAGTCACTAAGTCCAGCCCACATTCAAGGGAAGGGGATTTACACAGCGCATGAAAACCAGGAGGTGGGGATTGTTGAGAGCCATGTCAGAATCTGCTTACTACATTGTCCCAGAGTGATCTTTTAAAATCATAAGTCACATCATGGTCCACCCCTTCTTAAAAACCTCCAGTGATGGATATATGGCATTAAACGTTTGTCTAAACTCACAGAATGTACAATATCGAGAGCAAACTCTAACATAAACAACTGACTTGGGGTGACAGTGATGCGTCAATGTAGGTTCATCAGTTGTAACAACGTGCCAGTCTGGCGGGGAGGTTGATCACAGGGGAGGCTGTGCATGGGTGGGGGCAGCGGGCATGCAAGACATCTCTGTATCTTCCTCTTAATTTTTCTGTGAACCTAAACTGCTCTAAAAACTAAATATATTTAAAAAAAACTATCCCCAACGGCTTTTATTGCACTTGAGAACGAATTCCCAGTTTCTTATTGTTTACGGAGCCCTGCATGTCCAGCCCCCACCTACTTTTCTCACTTCTTATTTTACTACGATTTCTCTCATCCACTTCACTCCAGCTGCCCTGTTTTTCTTTCTGTTCCTTGAATTCCCCAAGTATGCTCCTTCCTTGGGCCTTTGCATGAGGCCTTCCCTCCTTTGGACCACCTTCCCCGTGGTCTGTTTCGGGATGGCTGGGTCTTCTCATGCAGATCTCAGCTTCGCTGTTACCTCCTTAGAGAGGCCTCCCTGACCCCTCAGCAGATCTCTCATCTCTACCACATCAACCTCTCTGCTTCTCTGCACTGTTCTTACTATTACTTCTTACCATTTGCTATTACTCTTGTTTCTGTATTTATTAATTTATTTGTCTGTCTCTTTCTTCCCTTTCCTTCTGCAGGTAGAACGTAGGCCCCATGAGAGCAGGGAGTGTTTCTGTCTTAGCTGCCATTGCTCCCCCCTATCTCAGGTCTGCGTCTTGGGTCCTGGCTGACCCCTGGGCTGGGAGCACCGCCTGGCAGCATTTGATCTTGCCGGCTGGGGCCATGGGCACCATCTATCGTCCCCCCATATGGGTGGCCCAAGTAACATCTCTGCTATATTTAGCTTTTTTTTTTTTTTTTAAAGATTTTATTTATTTGAGAGAGAGAGAGAGAGAGAGAGCACGAGCAGGGAGAGGGAGAGGAAGAAACAGACTCCCCTGCTGAGCAGAGAGCCTGATGCAGGGCTCGATCCCAGGACCCTGGGATCTTGTGTCAAGCCGAAAGCAGATGCTTAACAAACTGAGCCACCCAGGTGCTCCTGTACATTTAGCTTTTATATTTTTTATTTAACTATTATATTAGCTTTTATATTTATATTTATTACCTTTGTAGGGATTCACCTTGGAATAAATTCCTTGTCTGAAGTCTAGCTACCACATCAAACTTGCTTCAACAGTTCAACTAATCAAGAGATTGGTTTTAATGTATTGACCAGTTCCAGCCTTGGTTCATTCACTCTATACCTTCAACTATATCAATCTCTGTTAATAGAACTACCAGAGATTTTCTAATATACAATTTCCATGACTAAGTTTATGAGAATAGCTAACAGTTATAGGGTACTTATAAGGTAGCAGATCCTGTGTCAAATGCTTTGTATGTTTCAACTCATTTAATCAATCAACATTCCCATTCTACAGATGAGGAAAATGAGACCCAGCGAGGTTAAGGAAGTTGTCCAGGATCACATAGATAATAAGTGGCAAAGTTGGAATTTAACCTCACAGTCTGACTTTAGAGTCCTTGCTCTTAACTGGTGCATGTTCTTGCCACTCATGGTAGATAAAGTTCTGCCAAATCCCTCCATCACTACTTAACACAGGAAGAGGCTGGTTACCAGACCCCCGCAATCCCCACCAGGTACATTTTTCAAAAGTATCCAGAACTTGGAGTCTCTTGATTTGTTTACTGTCTTCGTTGACTGTATTTCTACCATTTTAGTGACCGTTTCAACTCTCTGGGAGAGACAGAGGAGAAATGTCAAAATGCAAGGCCAGACATTCTCCAGAGTGCTCACTGAAGCCATCATGTTACCCAGGGCCCAGACTGCCTCTCCATACCTCTGAGACCCGCCCTGGCCGATAGTCGTGGGAGAGCTTTCAAAAATTTGTCTGTTTGGGTTTTTTGGTTTTGTTTTATTTTGGTTTTGTTTGGTTTTTTGTTTTAATTTTTGGGGGGTTTTTTTTGGCAGGAAGAGAACAGCTGTTAGCTTGGTAATAACCTGAAAAATACTCCCTTGTTCTAAAGATGTTATTGGCTCGGCGATACTCCCCATGTTCCACCAGCGAACACTCCCCTTGGCGGTCCGGGTGCAGGATTTACTATGGAGCTGCTTCACGCCTCGTGCGTGTGGAGCTCTACCCACCCCCGTGGCTCCACTCCCCCGCCTTGCTCCCCTGCAATTTTCCCTCCACACACGTTTGGAGATTTAGCTAGCCATTTTCCAGCAAAGACGTTTCTCCTGCCTCGATGATAATGATCAAATGGCAGACAACAGGGACAGCACCTGTTGCCAAGTACTGAGATGGAATAAACATCACCCAGCTTCCCAGCTCTTCCCTTTGGAGAAGGAACAGCGATGTCTTGAAAGGCAGGAAGAAGAAAAGTGGCCAAATAAAAATGTTTATTGAGAAATATTCAGGGTCCCTCTGGGAGGACTGTCTGGTGTTGTCTCCTCGGGGAGCTAGCCCGCCTGCCGGCTACACGCAGAGGACCTGAGCATGGAACCCGTTTTCTTTGGTGCAATGCTGTCTCTGGGTAGGGAGAATGCTATTTTTTGTTTAAGCTGAAGACTCACCTGAACAAATAGCAGATGTTGATGAATATTAATTTGTGCTTAGATTAATGCTTCAAAGTGTCAATTTAATTTCTGTTTCACTATTCAGCCCCTGATTGTAATGAGCTACTTCAGGATGTGGGGAGCATACACCTGGCTTGGGGGCAGGGCTGGAGGTCTCTAGGGGGTGCGGCCGGGTCCTTGGGCTTTTATCTCTCTGCAGTAGGACAATTCCAGTGGGGTCCAGGCGGCCCTCAAAAGTCACTCAGTTGCTCACTGGCCCAGTGGAGAGCTGGCAAGTCCTCAGGGAGACACACACACACACACACACACACACACACACACACATCAAACAGCCATTTGCTTTCAGGAGAGGCTCAGAGCTGAGCGTGTGCTTCAGCTGGGCTCTGGGCTGAGTGGACAGGCCACTACGTGACGCCTTCATGCAGTCCTTTGACCCTACCCCAGGCCCTGTCTGTCGCTGGATTTTCAGGTTCCTGAGACATTTCATTCCAACTGCTATCCTTACAGGTCCACAAGGTGAGGGGAGCAGGGCCTGCTTTGGGAAGCAGGTAAATCAGGGTGTAAATCCCAGCCCTGGATCTCACTAGCTCAGGCACATTTCTAAAGCTTTCTGAGCCTCAGTTTTACCCCTTATAAAATGGAGCTGTTGAGAGACAAAATGAGGAGTCGGTGTGTTCCATGCTTAGCAAGGGCCTGGCATCAAGTTCCCATCCCCCTGTCCTTCAGATGAACAAACCCGTTCTCAAGTAACGTAAACATTGAATTTCCTCCTTCCTGAGTTTTTCAAATTCTCTCTGTTATAAATGTTTCTCTGTGTTGCCTGATTTCCTAATTCTCTCTGTGCCTCATTAGTAACTTGGTAAGTAAACATGACACATGTGTCTATTTTGAGTTTTCTGCCAGAACAATGTGAATGTTATGATTTTTATAAAGGATACAAATGGCATCATATTCTACATTTGCCTTGTTTCTCTTTCATCTAGGTTGCTGTTTCTGTGTCCATTGGACAAATGGGATGGATTTTTTCCCCTTGCAGAAAATCACCTTCTGCAGCCCCAGCTGCTGGCCTACCTGGGACTTGCCTTTACCACTTCACCTTCTTCCTCCTACCTTGCCTGCCATTGTCACACAAACACACAGGTTATTGGCATATTAGTAATTGCAGTCAAGAGAATGCTGAGGAGTGATAATGTGCAGAATTGCGAGGCCAAGTTGTCCTGCTGTTGAAACTGTTGATGGCAGGTTTGGGCACATGGTGTGGATTACCACCTTCCTCTTGATATTTTTCTGAACTTAGGTACTGTATTAGTTTCCTAGTTTCCTGCCTTAACGAAGTACCCAAACTGGATGGCTTAAAATAACAAATTTATTGTTTCATAGTTCTGGAAACCGCAAGTCTCGAATCAAGAAGTTGGCAAGGCCATGCTCCTTCAGAAGTATGTAGGAGAGAAACCTCCCTGACCTCTTCTGGCTTCTGCTGGTGGCCATCCACCCTTGGTGTCCCTCAGCTTGTGGCAGCAGAATTGCAATCTCTGCCTGTCTTCACATGGCCTTCTCCCCGTGTCTTCCCGTTGTCCTCTCTGTGTGTGTCTCTGTCCAAATTTCCCCGTTTTATAAGGACACCAGTCATATTGGAGTAGGTCCCAACTTAATGAACTCATCTTAAGTTGGTTAAATCTATAAAGACCCTATTTCCAAATAAGGTCACAGTCTGAGGTCCTGGGGTTAGGACTTCAATGTATCTTTTTTTTCTTTTGCTGGAGGGTGGGGGGAGAGACACAATTCAACCCATAACATATGTAAATTACTTCTTTCTCTGTCTTCCTTGGGGCTCTGGTCAACCCTTCAGGCTTTACGTGAGCTTCAACCCAAATAAGCAAAACATTTCACAATCTGGCCTTTATTCATTTGTTCATTTGTATAAAAATATTTCTTTAGCACTTATAAGATGCTTGGTCCGGAACTTTTGTATCTATCATCTCACTGAATTTTCAAGCATCCTAGAAAGGCAGAGATCAATATTCCCATTCTACAAAGGAGAAAACAAAAATTCAAATAATTTAAGACTCTTGCCTTTCTCCTCACAGTGGATGTCCGAGCTCAGTGTTTGCATCAGGTCAAAACCGTATTGACTCAGCAACAATCTTTACTCTCTATTCAACTGTATCTCTCTACCCGTGGCTGCCAGAAATCCTGCCTGTCCTTGATGTCTTCTCTCCCTCAACACTCTCTGGTCACTCTCTGTCTTGGTCTGGCTATTGCGGTGACATTGGCCCCAGTCTCAGGGCTCAGCAACACTGGCCCCTACTGGCCCCTCTCTCCCTTGCCCTTCTGTTCTCTTCCCTTCCAAGGACTTTTCTCTTCCCTGCCTCTCTCCCTTCTGTCTCACTCTCTTTGTTCTCTTAATTCTTTAGACATGCCAGCACCCTGACTCCTGGTGTCATTCATCTACACCTAAATGTAGTGGGCAGTCTCTATCCTTGATGTTTATATATTCTGGACATCACCATAGTTCCTTACCACTTGACATTCCTGTTTTTTTTTTTTTTTTTTTAAAGATTTTATTTATTTATTTGAGAGAGAGAATGAGAGAGAGCACATGAGAGCGGGGAGGGTCAGAGGGAGAAGCAGGCTCCCCGCCGAGCAGGGAGCCCGATGTGGGACCCGATCCAGGGACTCCAGGATCATGACCTGAGCCGAAGGCAGCCGCCCAACCAACTGAGCCACCCAGGCGCCCTTGTTTTGTTTTTTTAAAGCAACACTCATAGCTTCTGATGTATTTTAAACAGCCTGAAGACACCACTTCATACTGGCACACAGCCCAGTTCTTTACCTCTGCCGCTTTTTCCAAACATGACATTGGTCCCCTGGGGGATATTAGGTGTTCTTTCTCAAGCACTGAGAGGTGGCCTCCTGCTAATGTTATTGTTTGCTGCTCTTTCAACACAACGTAAGGGATCTAGGTGTCTGACTGCTCTTCCAGTGAGCTTAGCGCTCTCCCTGGGAGAGCTACCTGAACTCATTTTAAAGATTACCCAGCAGACAGGTCTGCCTTTTAGAATGGCTGTCCTAAACTACCCAGGAAGATGAAAGCCTAGCCTTAAAAAAAAACACACACACAAAAAACCCTCCAGTAAAGGAGATTTAGTTACTCCCTTGATACCATTTTTAAAAACTCCCAACTACAGAGCTCCATATTTTCTTCTGTCTGTATTGTACATGCTCATGTCCTGAGTGATCTTGTCTTCTTTATAACTTTTTAGGTACTGTTTATACACGAAAATGTCAAATCTAATTCTCTTATCTCGGTGCCATCCCCAAGCTCCAGATCTATATTTTTAGCTCTCTGCTATCCACCTGCATTTTCTGCAGGCATCCCACACTTACTATCCTCCATCCCAGCTAAGTGTCCTCTTCCTCTTCTAGTCTGTATTTGATGAGACTGGCGTTCATCCTCCATCTCTCAAGCTAGGCACTATCATTCCTGATTCTATGTCCAATCAGTTAAGGACAACCTGCCATTCCAGCTCAGAGATCTCTATATACCTATCTTCTGTTGATCCTTGTTCTCAACATTGCTCACCAAACTTGAGCCCTTAGGTGGTCTTTCTCTCCAGTTTCTCTTTGTTCCAATCCCAAGACACTTCTTTGGAGAAAGTAAACTTGACAACAGGGCTGTCTTGTTTTTGAACTTGCTGCTGGCTTCACAATGCCTAGGATAAATATCTAAACTCCATAGGTTGTTATTCCAGGCCCTCACAAATCTGACTGTGACCAACCTCTTATTCCTCAAACTCTGTCCTAATCTCTCCCCACCCCAAGTATACCACACTTCTGCCAAATGGGGCCTCTCATCCCTTTTTTATTTATTTTTTATTTATTTATTTTTATTTTTTTTAAGATTTTATTTATTTGCGAGAGAGACAATGAGAGAGAGACAGAGAGCATGAGAGGGAGGAGGGTCAGAGGGAGAAGCAGACTCCCTGCTGAGCAGGGAGCCTGATGTGGGACTCGATCCCGGGACTCCAGGATCATGACCTGAGCTGAAGGCAGACGCTTAACAAACTGAGCCACCCAGGCGCCCTCTCATCCCTTTTCATGCCTTTGTACTCCTGCATGTGATGCTTCCTCTGCTGGGGATAGCTTTCCTTGTTTTCTTCACCTGACGAATGCCTTCTCACCGTAGTGAGGCCAATAGGAATCCCCCTAGGGAGATGACTCTCTCTCCTTGCATCATGGTATCTTGTTCCTAGGTAGGTAGTACCATTCTAAGCTCTATAATAATTTGTGTGTTCTCATCTGTCTCCTCTATTGGACTATAAACGCCCCAGCGGCCAGCAGTACAGTGCCTGGCATTCCATGAGCAAACATGGATGTTTCTGAATGATTGAAAGGTTCATAGCCTCTAACTTAACCCTATGTTTCTTTTTATCTCTTTCCCTTCATTCTTCTTTTCTTTTTTCCCTCCCTAGAGAAGGATCTGATTGATGATCAAAACTCTCAATGTACAAGCTCTAAGTAAATATGTAAGTAAACAAAGAGACAAGCTGGAGTCAAAAACAAGAAAAGAAGGCAACAGGATAAAGTCAAGGCTAGGGCGAGTGCACCACCTGCCTGCCTGGGGCAATGCAGGTAGGTACTAGAGGCTGGAGGCAGGACTAGTCCTTAGCTTTCCAACAGCCCCCACAAACAGTGCAAGATTGCTTTATTCAGTTATCCATATCTGGATAAGAAAATATTGCTCTGGGGAAGAACAGTAACCCTAAGTCTTTAGACCCAAGAGCAATTTCTCAGAAAGGCACCATGGAACCAGACAGCACCACCATCCTCTCCCTCTGATAAAACTACCCGCACATGGTAAGATAATTCCTGGCTGAGCTTTGGGAGGGAAGTATAATATTTGCCCAGTGTCCACACTCATGAGTTTTCGTTAGAAACTGTGAATGTATTTCCTCTTAGTCTGTGTCTGATGAACAGGAACAAGAAAGAGTTGGGAGTGGAGGGTCCCGTCCTGTGACTAAAAGTCCTGACAGTTTCTCTTACTAACTCATTAACTCACTCATTCATTCATTCTTGCATTCATCAGGCAATAATTCTTAATGGAATGTCGATTTTAGATAAGGCTTTCTGGAGGATTTTCCCTCCAGCCCCTACCGTGCCACCTCTCCTGTCCTGAGTTTGGCTAGAACGTATATTACCATCTATCAGCTCTTGCAATCAGAGGCCAGAGGACGCATCTGCCTAAATTGCTTCATACAGGATTCAGCACTCGAGCTGGGGTTTTTTTCAGTAGCAGCTAACGGTTGTCATAGGGAGGAACAAAAAGGGCTCTTGGACATGCTTCTTTTTAAGCGCCCAGGGAACATTTTCTGGCTCTGGAAAGATTGCTTTCGGAGACCAATTTTAGCCATTATCAACTGAGAATGAAACCTACTTTACGAAATTAAATTAGCCGGTCTTCCCTCCCAGATTCATTTTTCCTCCTTTAGCGTGGTGAAACCCATACCTATTTAGCAGGCCAAGTAACCTCTCCTACCTCGTCTTTCAAATCATTTAGTAAAATAAAAAGGCTTTTAAAAAGGAGGTTGCAAATATAAACACGAGTGCAATTAAGATCTCAACTCCATTACATTAATATAACTACTTTGCATGGAGTTCATTATGATGCGCATCAGGGTTTTAATGTTTCCTCCAGTTTAGTGCCATCCTTAGTTAGAAGGAAACATCATGCTATAGAAAACAATTGCCTCTTGGGCCGGAAAATAGTTTGAATAGGATTCCATTGTGATTAATTAAGCTCACACACGATAAAGTAGAAAGAACCAAACAGTTGTTCTTCAAATTGACAGCATATTTGGTGAACAAAAAAGATTTATAACACTAAATTTAAATTTTCCTGATGTAATAATATATTATGGAAATTACTCATCTTTTTTTCTCCCTTTTTGCTGGAAACCTGGTGAGCCCTTATGGTTTTTTTTCTCCCTATGCAAAGAATAGAGGCACAAACAAGAGTGAAGGGAAGAGAAGAAAAGGACTCAATGAGCAACCGCAGACATGACAATATGGATATAAACCTTTATTTTCTTTTCATTCCCCTCCAATTATTTCCCACAAACATTTTATCCGAGGATTCTTCTTTGGAGTAAGCTCTGAATGCAGGGATAACAGCCCTCCTTCCTGGATGTCATTCTTCAAATTGAAAAGCAGCTTGCTTCCTTTTCCTTTTGGTTCATGTGCTGGCCTCGCCCAGGCTCTGCTTCACTCAGTGGGTCCTTCAGGAAACCACGACTGCCGGCCCTTAGCATCTGAGGCACGCCAAATCGGTGGCATTAGAGATCTGCCACCCACATGTCTGCAAAGAGAAGAAAGAGCTCTGCTTTGAAAAATGTTTCCGCTCCGTCTATTTCGTCTCTGCACTGTTTGTTCTCTCCCCTCTTTGTATCTGCGTCTCTCTGCGTGTCTGTCCCTCTTCAGTTCGCCTGTCCGTTTCCTTTCCCTGGCCCTCTCTCATCCTGAGCTCCTCCTCTGCCGGCTCTCTCTCTCTCCCCCCCACACCCTCTCTCCTCTTAAATTCTGAGTCTTCAGGTTGCAATCAAGATCCCTGACGCCAAATAGGGAGTGAGGGATCACGTCTCTGGAGAGTGTCTTCTTTTAACTAGCAAGACTCAGGAACTGCGATTAATGAATAAAGGCAGCTCCCCAGGGTCCGCCTGGGCCACTCAGGGAGCACACTCAAAATACTTTTCGTTGTTGAGAAACTCGGTTGGGCTTCTAGCACTGATTCCTTGTCAGCTGGAATGATGCTTCCAAGGCTGCCGCAGGATCAGTGTGATACTTAAAAAGTCACCTCTCTTGGTGCTGTCCTTTGTGCTGTTGTCCTGGGGGAGCCCCAGAGCTGAGCCAGGGCGGGAGGGGAGAGTAAGATGCACGCAAGCTGGACTGGGATCCAAGGTAAATTTTCCCGCAGCTCCAGGAGGGACCGAAGAAATAATCCCCCTTAAACATCTTCTATGTTTGGGAAGAAAGCTGACTTCTCTCAGGAAACTGGCAGCTTTCGGGTAAAGAGCCGAATGGACTAACACACCCATAATCATCCTCATTCGCTCAAGATGTGCAGGCTTGAGAAGCAGAATTACCAAATCATTCCATAAATCCAAAGAGATGAAATGCGATAGAAACGTTATTGATTTGGCAAGCTTGCCGCTTCCTTGCTGAGCTCGTGATGAATATCTGGAACGAATGTCCAACAAACATCCGTGGGCCAACAGCTGCTGCCCCCTGGTTCCTGCCTCTTTCTCCCTCTGCAACCTTGCAGGCCATGTTTTACAGGTTTTTCAAGATGGTTAATATCATTGATTTAAAAAAAAAAATGAAATAAAGCCTAAGCCCAGGTTTCAGCCTTCTTTATCTAAGGAGTTAAAAATACTCTTAAAGTCCAACTATTGGCCTTCCTCCTTTGCTTTTCATTGTTTCTCAGTCCTTGATGCCCTTTGTAAAATTAGAAAAACTGTAACTGGAATACCTCAGGTCAGTTCACTTAAAAACATATTTATTGACTAGTATGTGCCAAGGACTCATGAAAAGCTGAGATTGCGGGGCGAGGAGGACATTATTCTTGTCCTCAAAAAGCTTACAGTCTTTGAGGACACAGATTTTTTAAATAAATGTCACGTCTCTTCCCCACTAATTACAAATATCCCAATCTCACCTTCGCCCTGATATAAGGACTTTCTCAGCAGGGGGAGGAAACACACCTTAAAACCCTTTCTTAGCTTAGATTGTTCAGTTTCTTCCCACGTCCTATGGATCTCCTTGGTAGAGTGGTCGCTCGTCCGTACCCTCATAAGACTGCGTGTATTTTTACCTTCAAACGTGAGCAGGGGATGTTTATTGAATGAATGAGAGCCTGGATTATTTTTCAACTATTTTGATCAATCTATCTTTTGCTTTGGGCTCTCTGAGCTCTTCCAGGGAGGGAGAGCCGTGCCTCTCTCATCTCTGTGTCCCCAAATTGTATGTGCTCTCAGAAACTCTTTGATTTATGTTCAGTTTCATGCCCTTTGTTTTTGGCAAGAAGGGAACGTTTTTCTTCTTGCCCTCATTCCAGATGCTCTGGGTGTCGGGTTGTTGTCAGGTCACGTAAAGTGTGGATCCCAGCGGATTTGAGTTTGGAAGGTGGGAGGGGTGGGAGCCCTACCCCATCCAGAATCAAACATGGTGGCGTGTTTCTGGCCTGGGTGTTCTGCTCTGAATCATCTCTACAGAGACCAATCCTTAGCAGGGATGGAGCAAGCATTTTATTCCTTCCCTTGCCAGCTGTGAGGTGAGGGTATTGGCAGACTTCTGGGCTCCCCAAAAACTTCAGAGCATGCCCCTGTCCTGGATGCAGAGATCCTTATTGGTCCTCTGTAGCTGCTTGTTCCTTGGCTCCATAGAGTTTCTTCTGGGCTCTCCTCCTTTCCTTCTGCTCTGAATTTCCCTACGTGTAAGCTCCTGGATGTTCTCCTCTCTCCAGGCCTCTCACTTTGTCTCACACTTCTCTTCTTGCCTGGCTTAGTCATGGTAGCCGGATTTTGGAAGATTGGTTTTTTGAGTGACTTGAAAATTTTCAGGATACTACTGCCATGAACAGCCCCTATATTTTACTTCCTGATCATGACCCAGGGCATTGCACCTTACCCTCACCTCCAGTCCATGGGATACGGTAGCCTACACCCTTTGGCCTTGTGCTGTATCCATGGAGAAGGCTGGAATTTCCTTTGGATAAGCTGCTTTCCATACCAGTTCCAGCTTCTTGAGTTATGGGGCGAGATAGTAACTGGCTCTAAGCTAAGCATCTCTTCTGTCTCACTTACAGGACATGCAGTTAACCCTCTTTCTCCAGGCACACAGGGGAAGAGGTTTGTGGGGGCCATCCGCATCTACCTGCTAAAGAGCCAGAAAGTTCACATGCTGGCTCTTGATAGGAGCTGGGGAATGTTGCAAAGAACCTTCCTGGGATAAGGAACTAGTGAGAATGCTAGTCTCATTTAAAAAACATTTCAGAATGGATACATCTTTTTTTTAAAAAAAAAAAGTCAGGGGGCTGCCTGGGTGGCGCAGTCAGTTAAGTGTCCGATTCTTTGTTTTGGCTGAGGTCATGATCTCAGGTTCCTGAGATCGAGCCCTGTGTTGGGCTCCACGCTAAGCACAGTCTGCTTCAGACTCTCTCCCTCTGCCTCTGCCCCTCCCCACTGTGCTCCCTTGCTCTTTCTAAAATAAATCTTAAAAAAAATTCTAGAATAGAACAAATCTAAGGAGAAGAATCAGACACTGGACTTTCAAAGTTAAACCTTCCACCCCCAGACATTTAACTCAAGAGGACAATCTCAAGGACAAAGGCAGCAAAAACAAAGGCTCCATGGAGTCATGCCAAAGGGTCTGGCAATGCAATGCTTTTCTCATTTTGGGGGTCATTCCTTAGACTTTGGGAGGCCATTCTTGGATATCTGGGTTATGCGTCCTTCCGAAGTGCTTCCCTAGCACACCGTGCCATCCTTTCTGCCAGCACCCAGCACAGGGCGGGGCCCCTGTGTGTGGGACCCTAGGGACACTGAGTACAGGGACTCACACAGACAGACCAGGCACTTGGCAAGGACTTGCCGAGTGAGCAGAGGAGGCAGTCCCTTAATTAATTTATTTTTTAAAAGATTTTACTTATTTATTTGACAGAGAGAGAAAGAGAGAGAGAGAGAGAGCACAAGCAGGGGGAGTGGCAGGCAGAGAGGGAGGGAGATGCAGACTACCTGCTGAGCAGAGAGTCCAACGCGGGGCTTGATCCCAGGACCCTGGGATCATGACCTGAGCTGAAGGCAGACGCTTAACCGACTGAGCCACCCACGCACCCCTAGGCAGCCTCTTTATAGCATGGGTAGTTCACTCTAGGAAAAACCCTGCCACCTCCAAATGTCTCTCAGGTAACTTGTACCCAGGATGTGACTAGTAAGTATGGACTTCAGAATTTAATGTTTTCCCCCCACATTCTTAAGCAAACTCTGTGAATGAGCACAGTACCTTCTCTTCATGGATTCATGAGGACTGCCTACCCTGGCCCCTGGCAAGTCTTCAGAGAGTGGCAGTTCTCTTCCTATTACGTGCAAACAGGCCAGGAAGAGGTAGCATTTTATAATGTCCAACTGGAATTAGCAATTAATCTGGGGAAATTTGTGGTGAAGGTTGTTGTACCAGCATAGGGCACAGAGGGAACTAAATATTTGAGAAGCACACAGTAAGCACTATAGAAGTGTTCATTAAAGAAATAAAACAGTACAGCTGCCACTGTTATTACCAGAGACTAAAGATGTCACGCGGGCCAGGACATTATTTCTTAAACTACTGAAGTCTGATGGTTTAAAGAAAAAAAAAAAAATCTATGCTTTACATTTTGGAAGCCCCCAAAATACAACACGGAAGCACTCTTGGCTCAAGGTTTATTCTATTTAACACCTTTCAATAGGGCAACATCTGGATGCTATCATGGCTTGGCAAGACGAGATGCCGAAATTACGAATTCTGAAAATGCTGTGCATTAGGCCCTCTTGTCTTTGCCTGTAATTGCCTTAAAGATATAAAAGAGCCTGATTGTAATAACTCCCCTAGTATAACTAGTCTTTGTGTCTATTCTGCAAGAGAAGATAGCAGGAAGTGGGATCACTCTAAGAGTGTAAGTGAGGAGAGAGGGGTGCTAATTCTTAAATACGTGTGCCCTGCATCTCAAATAAGTACTGAACAGCAGTGTGGAAGGATTACCAGTAATCTTTTATATAAAAGGGATATATATATCCCTTAACCTATTAACTGGAATAATGGTTGCACCAAGATAAGAAGCCCCTAAGTATTCCAGGCTAGGTGGCCCTAGGTCTGGAAGCATTTATTATTTATTCCCTAAAGTCCTGTTCCCTGGTGATAGGGATGGAAATTTGGCAGACCGGGTCTCCCCTTGTCAAGCAAGTGAAATGGTTGTTTCATTTTTAATCTGGGTCCTTTGCCCTGGTGGATAAATCGGAAGGGGGCCGTTAAGGGTGTGATGAATTGGGCTCCTGGGGATGTCTGTGGGAAAGGGGGAGAGATATGGCAGCCCCGGACATGGTTTTTTGGTCGGGCGGCCGCAGGCCTTTTGAAATGAAACAGAGCCCGCCCTTTTCTGAGAAGACTTAAACAAGGAGAAAAATTTGTCTGTAACATGCCTCAAATTCTTTCAGTGGCCTGTTATCTGTCATTTCAGAGAGGGTGTTGAAGGCCTGTGGGCTGAGCTGGAATGATGCGGGGGGTGGGGGGAACAGTGCTGTTGGGGCTGGGTTCGATTTATCTGGGGGTACCCTGGAGCTTAGTGGGCAGTGAACGGGTGCTTCCGGCTTTTGGTCCGACAGCTCTGGCTGGAGGTGACCCGCGGCAAACTGGGGGAGTGGGGGATGTCTGAGTGACCCCTGGTGTCACGTGGTCAAATGCCATGTCCACGGAGCACAAAAGCAGCCAGGTAATCTTGATTGGGTTCATCTGATCCGTGGAGACAGTCAAACTGTGTGGTTATATTTCCCAATTAGACTTTTGTTTTGGATCCAGAGATAATTTAGATTTAATGTTATACACGATGAGAAGTCAGGCAGATTTTTAGCAGGAGTTGTTATGATTTGATTTATATTTAGAACAGAAGAAGTGAACCAGTTAGGATTCAGCCAGGAGACTAAAAGCACAATAGCGATTTGAGCAGGGAAAATTTAATACTGCCTACAAATTATTAGCTAGTTAAAGGGTATTACCTACAAAGAAGTATAAAGTGAACTCTCAAGAATACAGGAATAAGATGTAGGGAGCAGTCATTTCTTACAAGGCTCAGAGAGCATGCAAGCAAAGGACGAACTTGGAACAGTCGTCCCTCTCTACTGCCAAGGCTGTGATTCATCTAGGGTGGTCCAGGAGAAGGCAGAGAGGTAGGTTCACTGAGGTGACGCAGCCTGGGCTGGCTAGCAGAAGCCACCTGCTGGAGTGCGGGCGGAACCCATGGGAGGGTTTGCGTCACTGCATCTCCCCCGCACCACTTGCAAGGGAGCAGTGGGTAGGCAGGGGGGAAGCTACGCACAATGCTTCTAGGAAGAAAAACTCTGGAACCAAGAAGACAAGCCCTTTCCTCTTGCAGTCCCCCTCCAGCTTCTTCTACTCATAAGTCCTGACTCTGTGTCTCATCGCAAAAGAGAAATGGCTACCTGGGTTCAGCTCCAGTATCTCAAAGAAGAGCAGGGAAGGGTATACTTGGAGCTTAGAGACAATAAATCCGTAGATGTATGGATAGTGAAGGAAAGGTGGGCTTGAAAAGACGAGAGACTGGAGGCTAGAGTGGGTGGGGTGAGGTTGTGGGGGAAAGAAGGATGGAAATGGACAGACTGATGCCCTGACCTTGATCCTGAAGCAGAACTTGAGACACTGGGGATGGCAGGGAGGAGTATTAGAATTGGTACTGATGAGGCTGAGAGGTAGGCCTCCATGGCTGATGAGGTGGGATTTGTGAGAGGGAAGCCTCATGGGTGCCACCAGGTTTGGTGGCCTTCATAGCTGGGAAAAAGAATGGGTTTGAGTTTGAGGGGAAGAGAATGAATTCTGTTTTGGACATGACAGTTTATGGCACCTGTAGAATATCCTGACAAGATTCAGAATATCCTGGAAAAAGCCCAGTGGATTCAAACGTGTACTGGAGGTAAGGATTTCCACAATTGCTACAAAACTCAAATGCCAAGGAAGGGAATGAAAAACAAATTTCCACCTTAAGAAGAGTTTCAATAAAATTCTCTTTTGGAAATCAGCTTTCCTCAAATTCATAAAAGTCAGTTAAAGCTTGGAGCTGTATTACCTTTTCTTCAAAACATCCTGAAGCTTTCCTTTAGACTAAGGGTCAGAATTGAAGTTGCATGTGTGTGTATGTGTGTGTTTGTTTCTTAATGTTTTTGTTGTTGTTTTGCACAAAAAGAATTCTCTTATATGTATGTAATTTCTAAATGAGTGAAGTCTCTATATTATATTAAGTAGTCTAGGAAATATTAGTATTTTACTATCATAACAATTTATTGCAGGTTAAAAGTTAGTTAGATAAACATGCATAAATTCAAAGGAAGGAGGTGAGGTTAATGGGCTGGGAAGACACATGTATATAACCCCCCCCCCCGCATTCATTTCTTACGCTACACATCATGGCACTTAGTTGTGTTCTGTATCTAGTTGCTTCTTGTACGTAAGTTCTGCTTCCTTTTCTGCGCTAAGTTCCTAGAGGACAGGAAAGATACCACATGTTATTTATTCTTCACATTTTAATAATAGGTTCTCAATAAAGACTTCATTTTTATTGTCAGTGAATGTTTATTAATCATCACTCTGAGTCAACACAGGCTTAGGTGATCCTTGGAGCCAACATGAAAAATACACAGTCCATTTCCTTGAGGAGCTCATGATGTAAATGGAGAAAACCAGTGAAAGAGCCCTTTTGATAAAATATGGATGGGTGTTTAAACTGATGATCCTTTTTCTTAGGCAGACCCTTCAGTTTGGAGTGAGTCTCTGGACTAACAAGCCAGGAAGTACCATCTCTTCTTTACACCAAAGTTTTGGGAGCCGACTGGGTATCAGATGCCATCCGGGCTAATCAGAACTCCAGGGGTGTTTGTGTGCAAAAATCAAATGAATGTTCATGTATTATATGGGATTATACTGGAGAGAACATCAGAACAGTCTAAAGATTTATAAGCTTGACAAGAAGGTTGGGAAGATTAACAAGTTAATATTTCAAAAAATGCTTTGAAGATAGAAAGTGCCAACGTAAGTGCTAATTATTATTATTAGCCTTACGACCTTTTTCCTTTTCCCTTTACTGTTAAGATCTATCATAAAACTTCTTAACCTCAAGGGAAATTATTTTTCTTTAGATGAGCATTTTTTATCAAGTCAAATAATATATGCATTTATGGAAATACCCTTTCTTCCATTATTCTTTTTATCCTCCCTAGAGGGCAGAGATCATGTCATTTGTGCATTTTGTAAGGCGTCTAGGAATGCAGTGTATATTTTGTCACTCTGACAGTACCTTGGCAATGCGTGGCAAAACCTGTAAGAGGGGCAAAATGTATGTTTGGAATCCTACAAACAGTGACTACAAGCTAGTGAGGTTGAAAAAAAGAAAAACCCAATCAGAACTTAGGTAACTAAAGAGATTTGCATTTTAAAGTGGTCACCAGGGGAGACTGTAGAGTCTACTCTACCAGAGATGCTGACATTACTCCAAATATTTTGGTTCTCCTCATTTGGAATTGCTTTCAGAAGCACTTTTACAAGCCATATTAAGAGCTAGTGTCATTACTTCATGTTGCCTCTTCGATATGAAAAGAGCGTGAGAGACCAAGAGTGGGAAACCTGCTCAAAGGAACCTCTCTGTATTGTGTGTGGAAGGCCCAGATAGTTAATGAGTTAGAAACCCACTGCAATAATAGGAAACAAACCAACCTGATGCTATACACCCGGTAGAGCTTGAGAAAATTTCAAACACAAACATTGAAAGTTTTTAGAGCGTGTTATTAGGTTGTTTGGGGGAAAAAATAAAAACTATGCTTAAAAGATATTCACTGAAGAAGGAAAGAAGGCAAACAAAATGACAACACACACACACACACACACACACACACCTTTTACCCCCCTCCTTTCCTTTTCCAGTAGCTTGATCATATACTCCGAAAAGCCTACCCCCCACCCCACACGCGTTTCGGTCTTCCTTTCTTCCATCACTGGCAAGGATAGCCAGAAATTTTTGGTTACATTCCACCTTTTTCTCATCAACCTGATTTGTTGCCAGTAAAGAGGAGGAAAGAGAAACGGATAATGGGCAGCTGGGACATGGACTTGGCTGAATAGTCATGGGCTTTTATTCCTTTCCCTGTCTCATGCATCTATTTAAGGCTTATACTGTTTTGCTCAGGCTTCTGTAACAAAACGCCACAGCCTGGGTGGCTTACACAGCAGAAATGTATCGTTTCTCAGTTCTGGAGGCTGGAAGTCCATGATCAGGGTGTCAACGGTGTTGATTCCTATTGAGGGCTGGGAAGAAGACTCTGTCCCATGCCTTTCTCCCAGCTTCTGGAGGTTTTCTGACAATCTTTGGCATTCCTTGGCTTGTAGATACATCACCCTGATCTCCACCATAATGTTCACTCAGCATTCTTCCTGCATGCATGCCTGTCTTCACAACTTCCCCTTTCATAATTTACTGGTCATGTTGGATTCAAGTCCATGCTAATAACCTAATTTTAACTTGATTACCTCTATGAGACCCTATTTCTAAGTAAGATCACATTCTGAGGTTAGGACTTTAAACTTATATGTTAAAGTTTGGGGGGGCACACAATTCAACCCATCACAAGTCTAGAGGGGGAGTGTACAGAGAAATGAGAATGTGGGGAAATAGTAGCCCTAATGGCTTGAGTTTTTGCACTATGACACATATGAACAACAATTCCTCTCACTTTCATAAACTGCCATACCCATAAGGACCTAGGCCATGAATCTTTATCACATGCATCTCAGATAGACTTCCATGGCACTTTACCTATACCTATCTATGACACTCACAATTTTCTGCTTTGGACTACAATTCCTTGTGTACACAATTTATTTCTCCTATGAAACGATAAACTCCTTGAAAGCAATATCTAATTCAAAGTTTTTAAATATTCCTTGACCTAGCATAGTGCTTTGTACATAACAGCCAATAAATTGTCACTGAATCTATGAATGACCATCTAGGTTTTAGAGTTATAGAGTTCTTAAATTATACATGCTCATTGTCAAGTACTGTATCAGTCAGGATAGGTTAGGTTGTGCTCCTGGAGCAAACAACTCCTGATTCAGTGATTCAACACAACAAAGTTTATTTCTTGCTCAGGCAAAATCGCAAAATGGCAGTTCCAGGCCATTCTCCAAGGTGGTCATGTTCAATGTGGGAGCAAAGTATCCCTGGCAACTCAGCATGAAGCTTCAGGATTCCCATGGCAGGGGAAGAGATCATGGAGAAGGCAGCACTAGATCTTAAATGCTTCAGCTGAAGAGTGACGCACATCACTCTGCTCCCAGCCTGTTGGCCTGAACTAGTTTTATGACCTTTAGTCCAACTGCAGGGGGGCTAAGAAACATTATCTGCCATGTGTCAGGAAGGGGGGGAGGATGCGAAATGTTGCTGAACACTAGTAATTTCTACCTCACCCACTTCCCTCCCTCCAAAAAGTGTATCTTATATTAGCATTACATTTTATACAGTATTTTTTGAGCCCTTACTACATACCAGGGAATGATCTAAATGCTGGTGGTCCAATAGAAAAAGATAGACTAAAGGTCATATTCCAGCATAGGGCAAGGATAACAACAGAGTGACCAAATAAGTAAATGAGACATCTTCATACAGTGACAAATGCTATAGAGAAAATAGAACAGGAAAATATGATGGAAACTGACTTGCCTAAGATCCCAGCACCAGTATGTTCAAAGAATCTTAGTCTTATTATATGAGAAAATAAATACTAACATAACAAAATGTTACGTAGTTATTCTTATACTATATTATATTAACTGAAACCCAATTGAACAGAACCCTCAAATTGTTGGAATTTGGAACCCTCCAACATGCTTTTGGGTATTAAAATCAAGTATTGAGAAAATTAAGTCATGTAGAATATTTATAAAAAGAAAAGAATAATTTTTTAAAAAATGGAAATGCACACAGTTTCAGTTATCTATTGCTGTATAATAGGCCACCTCAAAACTTATATTGACTCATGATTTTTCAATCTGGGCAAGACTTGAGGGGGAAATCTCATCTGTGCTCCATGTCTTTTGGGTTGGAATGGCCAAGATATCTTCTTCATTCTCTGTTAATGACTTAGTTGGATGACTGTAATGGCTGAATTTGCTCAGATAGTTCTATCTCTTTGTGACCTCTCCATGTGGACAGCCTGAGCTTCCTCACAGTATGGTAGCTGGCTTTCAATATGGAGCATTCCAAAAGTATAAGCCCAATATGTGGGTGCTTATCAAGCCATTTCTTGCAATGCACTTGTTAAGGTCCCAATGACCAAAGCTTGTCCCATGGTCAAACCCAGAGTCAGTCAGGGAGGATACTATATAAACACATGATTCGCTGGCAGCTAACACATTATTTGTCTATCACTGCCAATTCACTGGACTCTAATAATTCTCATTCCTCCTATACATTCTTCTTATACAGTCTGTCTCTGAGACTCCTAAAGTCTCATTCCATGATAGCATCAGGCTCAGGTTTGAAGTCTGGAACCTCATCATCTAAATCAGGTCCAGGTAGAATAAAGACTCATAGGTGTAGCTGCTTTCAATCTAAATACCTGTATAATAAATAGATAAGTTCTCTTTCCCTCTTCTGCCCATCATCACTATCGTGAAGAATAGACAGAAAAACTGCAATAAAAAACACCCATTCACAAAAGGAGAAGTGGGAGAAATATAACAGTCACTAGTCTTTAGTAAATCTGAAATCCAGTTGAGTACATGTTGCCAGTCTCTTGGCTAAGGGCTAGGTCTGATATCTGGGGGTGATTCTCTATGGCCCATGATTGTAGCTTAGCCATTTTTTCAGTCTTCATCCTGCTCATAGAAGCTTGAGACCACAGAGGAGTCTTTTCATTTTGAATATCAAATTTCATTTTGAAATGTTTCTGTCTCTTTCAGTTCAATCTGGCAATGTTTAATGGAGTATAATTCTCTTAAAGACTTTGTGGGTTGCTTATAAATCTTATTATGGGTTCACTTTATTAGACATTAGCTTTATTGTACTCATAACATTCTTCAAAATGGACCCCTCTCTAATTTTGCCTGCAAGTCAGACTGCTATGGGACAATGATCTTAATATTTTTAGAAGGCCTTTTTTTTACCCGCCTCACTGAGAGTCTATGAGTTCTGAGGATTATTAGAAGCCCTTTTGTCTAGCTGAGAGTTTATGAGGCAGTGGCCTAAATCTTTCTGTGTTCTCATAAACAATACCCTTGATGTGATCTTTACTTTGAGACCCCGTTTTACTGGTAGTGCCTTGGTTGTGATATTTTTCCTGAGGCAATTTCTTACTTTGAGAATATTTTTCCAAGATACAATGGGGATGAGAATTAGTTTTACTTTTGAACCCCCAAGTCCTTTATATTTTCTCCAAATTTTGATGAAAACCATCATTTGTTAGCTCATCTTACTCCTCCTATAACTCATCTCAAACAACTACAAAATGCCAGGTGCTCCTTCCCACATTCTGCATGGAGCCTTAGCTGGATCCACAAGCTAATTAGGTATCCTTTTTATTTTCCATGTTACTGTAGGTGATGGTTTTGCTAATTAATCCACTCATATATAACTTATGGTTTCTTTTCTCCGGCTTCCAAAAGCAATTTTCTCTCTGCCCTTCTAACTACCCCTAAGCGCCATCTCGAGGCTTGTCAGCTCTCTGCCCACTCTACAATTCCAGACGCTGCCTGTTTAGGGTTTTCTGTAGCTGCTCTCCACTTCTAGGTACTCATGTCTAATTTTCGAGTTACCTCAAGTGGCTGTTTGACTAATTGTTCCGCCAGTACATAACTCAGGTCCCCTTTTCTTTAGCTTCCAATAGCTCTTCCTTCACTGCCCTTCCATGTTCTCTGTTAACACAGAAACACGAACAAAAATCTCTTCCAAGTTATCTCCTTAGGGCAATAAGTAACATTTAATTTGATCCCATATATCTTCTCAAGCAGCTGTTATAGCACTGAATAGCCATAATTGCAGTTATTAAAATTTCTCAATTGCCGAAGAGTCCGTTTTCTTAGACTTAGAAAAATTTGCAATTGACCATTTCCTTCCTTCCTTCCTTCCTTCCTTCCTTCCTTCCTTCCTTCCCTCTTTTGTTTCTTCATTCAACATTTAATAAGTACTTCCTATGAGCCTTAGGGTAGGGAAATCAATAAAACACTTCATTTGCTTGCATTGAAGCTTATATTCTAGTGAGGAACTTATTTCTCAGTTAGCCTAAAATTCAAATGAACCAAAAATCCCCTTCCAGTTATTGGATAACCCAAGTGAAAATTTCAAAGTGAAAGAAGTTTGTCTTTGATTCACTTCTCTTCACCTGTTGGTGAACTTCTCTACAACTCGAGAAATCCTGACCCTGGAGTCTACCGTTCTTACGTTTTTCCCAGGAAGCCTTGTGCTCTGCTTGGTTTCCCCCAGAAAGGGCCTCAGGATCCATCCATAGTTTTCCTACCTTTCTTTACACAATGCATGGATCTCTGTGATTCCCCTGGGGTCTTTCTTCTGACTACAGTTTTCCAAACTCAGTTTCAGGAATGTGATCTTGAGTCATCATTGCTTTCCCTGATAAAAGAGCAACATTTAGATAGAGAGTTTCTGGAGATGTCATACCCCAATTCAAAGAATGTCTAAAATTATGCCCTGGGCTTGTGATGGAGATATGTAGGGATACGTTGGCTTTTCAGGCCTCCTTAAGTTGCTATGGCAACTCCACATGGCTTTTGTACCTCCTGAGATTCTCTATTGGAGCCAGGCCACGTGCTAGAGAAGGCATGCTTTCAGGTGTGGGTGGAACCTGTGGCTGTACAATTAAATTTATCCTTTTTTTTTTTTCCTCCAAAACAGAGGGGTTTGTAATGTAGGTCTGGCTTCAGACCTTTACTCTGGAAAACACCTTATGACCTCTTGAGTTGCTGAAAGACCCCAGTCAGTCCAGTGGTAAAATCTATACCTCATGGCCATCGAACTTTGACTATAAGTGCAAGTAACTTTGTGACTAGCATGTACTTTTCATTTTGCTTAAAAGAAACATATGTTAACTTATCTCTTCTGAATATTAATATTTAATACGTAGAAAGAAGATTTCCAACCCCACCCTCTTTTTTTCCCTAGTGCAATTTTCTTTTATGATTGGCTATGTCATAAGCTGCAACATCTGGCCTGGACATCAGAAGGGATGATAAGACAGTGAACGTGACCCACTCGCAGGGTTTTTAGTTCCTCAGCCAGATTGGGGTTTTTATCGACAAGGATCAAGTAGAGGTATCTGAACCCCACAAAGGCAATTTAGCTAGGGAAGTTGGTCCAGAGCCTGGCTCCCAGGAGGGAGATAGAGGACAGAAATTGCTGGGGTCCTGCCCTGCCTCCTGATACCCGTGGGATCTGTCAGGCTTGGAAAATGCTTCATTTCTATAAACACTGAATGTTCTAAAGTGAAGAGAATAATGGGAAAGACTCACTTACCCTCTTCAAATGATAGTTTCTCAATGTATAAAATGCAGATAATAACATCTGCTCAGCCTCCCCAAATATAAGTTATATTTATAGTTTTGGCAATCCTGGGAATGGAGGTGTTCATAAATTTCTGAAAGAGTTTCTGCAAACCCAAACTAAAAATATATTCCTGCAGGGAGGGTCAGTTCTAGCTGACTTTCTGACTCAGCTTGAGTTGCAGTTGGTAGTCAAGTAAAGTTACTTTTCTGTGCTTCTTGGAGAGCAAGTTGAGATGCAGAGACCAAGAGGGACATTCTTTTGTACTTTTGTTGCCACCTGGAAGATTTTGTTTCTCTTTTTCTCATAGGAATAAAATAGAATCTAAAAATGTTCCCTTTCTCTGGGGGTAGTTAGGTGTGAAACAGCTTAAAACCATCATCTAAACAGTTATGACAAAGCTACTTCTCTTTTCGGGGAGGGAAGGTATAATCCTATTATCCTTGTGTGGTTACCAGCGCAACTTGAAATTCCAATTAGTGCAGCTAATCACTGTGGGCTCCTCTGGTACTTAGCTGGCAAACAGCTAAATCTAATTAATACTTTGGAGTGATGGGTAAATGGCATTTATTTTACTCCTCTAGACACATTTTCTAAGTAAAATTCTGATTTGGGGCTTGTTTCATTGGAAATGAACAGTTTCTAAAAAGAAACCAAAATTCTGTATGAAGCTAACAAATAAGATCCTTAAGCGATCCCATCAAATTGGACAACTTGGTGTCCCAGAGAAAAAGGGAGGCTACGCAATGGCCAGTCAAAGGCATATTTCACATCCATTTATAGGTAAAATAATAATAATAATAATAAATCTATAAAATAGGAGAGGCATTACTCACTTAAACTCAGACTTGTAAAGAGAGTCACTACCGTTTGACTCATTAACGATGATTCTTTGCTTAGAAACAGGATAAAGTATTAATAACCCAGGCCTCTGGGCTTTTAATTCAAATGGCTTAGAGCCAGTGGTCTCTGGCGAGTCCATTATAATTATCTGGGTGATCTCCAGGCAAAATAATAACTTGTCTGTGGCCAGTAGGCATTTTAAGGGAATTAGGGCCTGGCAACCTCAATTCCTTTGTGCAGAAAATCTCTATTAGCATCTGCCCCCCAAATTCATCGCCCCTCACTAGGACAATGAGTCCTACCAGCTCCTGTCCTAGTGAGGTCCTGGAGTTGATTTGGATGTGGGTCAGCTTCTCATGGGGAAGCCAGGCTTGACCACGCACCCAAGGTTGACCAATGCAGTATCCTTGCATGTTGGAGGAAGAGGCCAATAAGCTCACAGCTGAGTCAAACCCACTGTGACTACTGAAAAATCCATTCTGTTGATTATTGTCCTCTCGATGCCTGAGGAAAAGCATCACAATATTAATATTAATCCAAGGGGTGGAGAGTCTGATTTTCTTTTAAGGATGTCTCTCCATAGGCCTGGTAGATTCCTTTGCTTATGTCCCAGAGTAACTTGTTTATAATGAAACAATTGCTTTGTTCTCCTCCCTTGAAAAAAGTCCATATTTGCAGAGACTACCAGAGTTTCTAAACCAGAAAAGGCTATGGAGAAGAATAATAAGCCTCAAAGAATTGCAAATTTCTTTAGTCTGGAGCCCCAGTCTTTGGCTGGGCACTGGTCTGGGAAAAGGGACACTTATTTTTTAAGACAAGAATTCTGTGTTTAATTTTTAGGAATATGAAAGAGCTGAATGTTTACTCGAGAAGGGATTTGAAACCTTTTGTAGGTTTTTGAATTTTTCAGATAAAGGCAATCCGCATCGCCCGTCTTAGGCAAAATAGTTCTGCAAGTAGCTCTCATAGGAAAGAAGAACCGCTCCCCAACGTGGGAGCATTATTCTGTATAATTACGGATATTTTCTTTCCAAAAAAATTTTTTTTTCTAGAAGCTGCTATTTGAAAGGCTTTCAATTCTGTGTGTCATTATCAAATAATCTTTTTTGTACTCGGGTGTTTATTATTGGATTGCAATAACGATAAAGCTCTAGGGGTTTTTGTCTCCTTTGGTATGCTAATTAGCCAGTTTCCTTTTGATCTTTTTCATACTGAAAAGAGTGAAAAGCTATCTCGGTAGGAAATCTTAGTGCTGTACATTCATTCCCTCATCTCCATAATCTGAGGATCAGAGGAAGACAACAATTTCACTGCTGAATGAGAGCTTCTAGAAGCTTTAGTTAGAGCTCACTGCTGCCAAATAATTCTGCTGGCACTCAGAGGTGGGCGCAGAGGAGGAAGACACAGGAGGAAAAAGGCACAAATATTTCATGTGGCCCAGTGAGCCCAGTCACTTTTATTTCTTCTCCAAGCATTCAATCCATGCCAATCCATGTCATTTCACCTAATTTTTAACTTTTAGATTTCTTTCTCCTGCTGATGTGTTTTTAGTGACAACGACTGAATACTCAGTTTAAGGAAAATGGCTTGAAGAGTAGGAAAAAGTACACCAATGATAAAATCTGTCAGACTGTGAAGCCATCTTTTCCAAGTCGCAGTAAACTCACATAGGCAGAGTACTTGGGGAAAGCGCTGCAGCTTGTATGGGTCAGTTACACATATTTGTATGTTACATTACGTTTGGGAATGGATGAAAAAAAGAAGTTATTAGATTTTTAGTTTGGTCACTAACTGGTCTACTGTAGCTGTGAATATTTACCTTTTTATTAAGATCTAAGGATTTGGAGCGCCTGGGTGGCTCAGTCGTTAAGCGTCTGCCTTCGGCTCAGGTCATGATCCCAGGGTCCTGGGATCGAGACCCGCATCAGGCTTCCTGCTCGGCGGGAAGCATGCTTTTCCCTCTCACACTCCCCCTGCTTGTGTTCCCTCTCTTGCTATGTATCTCTCTGTCAAATAAATAAATAAAATCTTAAAAAAAAAAAAAGATCTAAGGATTTAGGACAAAGTCTGGGAACTTGAATGGGGAATTTCATCGTCAATATCATCACCTAACATCTACTGGGAATGCTCTGAGAGCAAACACTGCATTATGAGGACCAAGGAAGTTGGTACTTAAATATCTAGTCAGAGGGACTGTGCCCAGCTCATACAGACAGACTGACAGACACACACACATATACACGCACACATGCTCACTAGGTCGACCCCTATGAACTCATTGTTTTTGCAAGTAAAAAGTGATTCCACATGCTCAGCCTAATACAGTTTACTGTTTGAGAGGTATGGTTGATTATAAGGCACAAACTTTATTTGAAAAAAGAAAAAAAAAGTTCATACATCCAAAAGAGTGTTGACTCCTTTAAAATCATCCTAATAGAGGTCTAATTCCAAAAATGCAGCCATGGCTCAGGGCAGTTTTAGACTAGCCCTAAACCTGAGGGTTTTCCTTTCCTTGATGTTTAGAAAGCAATCTTTACCCTTTGGAAATGACCTTGAATTTTGGAAATAAAAGAAAGTCATTCAAAATCATCTCTAGTGAGTAGAATAACTTATACTGAATAAAGCTACTTTGAATTTTCTTTTAAATAAGCAACATTTGTGTATAAATAATGCAACAATTTCCTTGGGTGCCATATGAGTCATCAGAGCTATATAATTTTCGATTTAGAGGGCACCTTAGAGATGGGCTAGTCCAGCATTCCTTAAGCTTTATTGAACCTAAAAATCCTCAGGGGAATTATTAATAATGCAATTTTGAGCACCTTGCTATAGAGAGTCTGATTTATTAGATTTAAGAAGAGACTCAGAAATCTACATTTTAAATGAACTCATCAGATGATTCCGATGCAGGAGGTTGTCAGCCATCCTCGGACTTGCCACTCTTGTCTGTAGAGATAGATCTTGAAGTTCAGGGACATGATGCAAGTTACTTTGCTACATGGAAGCTGGCTCAGAAGCAGAACTCCATTCTCCTGGACTCCCGGGGGAGCCTCGGGAAGGGACTTCTGGGGTCTGAATCACAGATCGTAATTCGGTACTTATAGACTGAGTGGCATTCAACCACTTTTAAAACCCTTATTTTAAGCCTGTTTTCTCATTTGTAGAATGGGGGTAATACTAATAGCAAGCTCAGTGTTGTGTCTATGTAAGTTGCTTACTACGGTGCCTGGCCGATAGTAATTGCTCAATAAGCATTAGTTATTCTGTTTTTATCCCCAAATCTCCACTATAGCTCTTTGTATTTCTTTTTCTGTACTTGCCCCCTCTCATGGGCTTTTTATTATTAATTAAATAATTAATTTTTTTTTAGAGAGAGGGAAAGAGAGACTCTTAAGCAGGTTCCACGCTCACTGTAGAGCTTGACATGGGGCTTGAACTCATGACCCTGAGATCATGACATGAGCTGAAATCAAGAGGCAGACACTTAACCGACTGAGTCACCAGGTGCCCTTTCATGGACCTCTTTTAAATAGGCATCTCTGCTTGGCATTTCTTCCCCATAACTTTGGTCATAACTTGGTTCCTGGTACTGCCATCAAGACTAGAGAGTTCTTGTTGAAACGTAGCAATCAGTTACAAAACCCCTCTGGAATCCTCCCTGAGAGGAACACCTGGGTCTTTGCATATTTTGCCTTTATGCCCAGTTAACCTGTAACTACACCCTACTGGCTTGTTACTGTTGCAAAAACCAAAAAACCCCCAAAAAACCCAAAACCAAAAAACTCAAGACAAAACAAAAAAATCCTCAACTGTGAAACCAAAGTGTGTAGAGATTGAAGGTAGCAGCACAGAAAGGCCTTTGTCATGCCAGATGAGTGGAGGGCAGCGAATAGGCTGTGGGGAAGGGCAGCCGGAACAGCTGGTGGCATCTGCCTTGCCCACGGGCTCTTCAGACTTGGCTCAGAAGCCAGAGGCACTAATGATGGTGCGGGAGGGGGAAAGACAGCATGAGGCATCCATGCAAGGTGCCAATGAAGTACTTGTATCTTTTCCCCATCTGTTCCTGTCACCCCTACACCCTCCCATTTGCTCACAGATAAATAGGCAATGGGTGACCAAATGCTGCCTGAGCTACCTGATGCTGCTAATTACTATGACTCTTTAGTGCCAGTTATCTCCACAAAAGCAAAACATCTTCATGCAGCATTCCAAATGGATACTGTTTCGTCTGGGGCAGAGACAAATTGAACACTGTGGCTTAGTTTAAGCTAAAAGGGCTCTACTTTGGCACAGTTTTCAAAGACCCATTAGAGTATTTTTGTTTTCTTTTAATCTGTAGCTTTGCTGATGCTACAATTACCAAAAATGCAGGAAGCATGATAGGGGTGGGATAATTCTGTATAATAGATTTGTATGTATATTTTCATCTGTGTAAAACAATTATATGTAGATCTGAATAGAAACATAAATATAAATACATATATGAGAGAGAGACTGAAATAATTAAGAGGTATCATGTACATGTACCACGTAGGACCTCCCTGTAACAATCATGCATATATTCCTTAATACTTTTGTTGGGACTCTAGGACTTCATTTATTTGGTACAAATGGTTGGAAAAAAAACCTTTAGGTTAATTCTCGTATCTTTAGTATAAGTGAAGTGATGCTTACATAAGACAAATGAGGTGTAAATCTGAAATAATTATCTGAAGTTCTGGTCAAAACATTTCAAACTGAAGGAAAAGGTAGGCTTCGGGCTCTGAATAATGCATATTTTCTCTTTGGACAATTGCTCAGCTCTTCCCTCTGTTCATAGGTACAGGTTGAGTCACTGCTATGGAAAGGGACAAGAATAATTTATATGAAATTATGTGCATGATTTTAGTCTCTTCTCTAAACAAAGGAAGCTTCCATCCTGAAGCCAAGCACCTGGGGAAGATGCGTGCTGAGAAATGCAGATCTGAGCTGTGGAAACACCCGGGGAAGGCCGAGTCTTTGTGAACATGCTTCTAATTCTCCCTCCACCCCGGGGTTTCTCTAGAGAAGAGGACCCTAATATGTCACGGCAGATGTCCACATATTAGCTAAAGTTAGTGTTAGCAGGAGCGTTTTGCCACACCCATCCGGTCATCCTTCCTTCACTATGTGCTAACCATTAACCCTCACTGGTAAGCAGGGCACACAGGGACCTGGCCCTATGGGGTTTTGAGTACAGCTAAGGTCAATCGAGTGGGAAAAACGGGGGGAGTTTGCTTATTACCTGGAGTTAGAGAAGGCACACCAAGATACTTTAAGGCCTAAGAAATGCTGTTTTTATTAGCCCTAATTCTGTGATTGCAACTTACTTTTCTGAGACTTGAAAATATCAAGATTATTTCTGATACTGTCAAGACCCACCAACTGTCCTTAATATTTAGAAGACATTTCTATGTATGTGGTAGTATGTGCTGATAATAACACTTAAATTTGGGGGATGTGGATTGCTGCTGATAGCTACTATAAAGTCCAACTGGTAACCCAGCTGAAACTGAAGAGGTATCCCCTTTGGGTAATAGCTGTTCTGAAAATAATCTATTCACTGAGCCACTTCCCTTGTTTAATTGAGAGTGTGAGGGTGTGAGGGGGAGTGGAGGGGAGAGAAATGAGTGTGCGGGTATACAGGTGAACATGAGTGTGAACGTACATATGTTTGAGTGTGTGTCTGCATGTGCAAATGTGTGCATTCATCATATAGATTTCTTTATTCCCTGCAGAGAATTTATGAGAGTCTTTTGGAAAAAGTTATTTATCTAAATTATATAGCAGTTGAGTAATTCGAGAAAGTCAATACATACCTAAATATACTTTTACATAGAAGCATATTGAAAAGAAGTAGACCTTTTTTTTCAATAAGCTTTGGGTTCCTATCACGCTATGAGGCAACATTTGGACAGTGTCCATGGTAATCTGTGCAGTGGTCCATGCAGCGCGCATTTTAAATTGGTCCTTTTAAGTATAGCGTTAAGTGGCTGCTCATAAACAGGACTGAGCAATTTCTGAGTGGGAGAAGAGCCTTCCAATCCTTACCCATGTGATCTGTAACACTGATGTCCAGGATATGATTATGTAGCGCATGGGGATAGTTCAGGGTAAATACTTTTATTTTATTTTTTTCTGATTAAAAAAATGTGCCTATTTGTTACCATTCTCTTAGAAAATGAACCAAGAATAATAGAAAATTATTTTGTGTTAGCTTTTCTTATAAAAATTCTTCTCTGCATTGCCTCTATTTTACCTAACCTTATCCAAGGCTGATTTCGTAAGTAGTGTGTTCTGGTACACTTCCCTTATTTCAAGCTAGGTCTTCCTGACATACGGTGGGAGGAGCTCTATTAATTGTCTGTCTAATTTCAGTATCTGGGGGCTTGACTTTTTTAATGTTAGCTATTTGGATTTATTCAACATGTATTTATTAAGCAAATTTTTGCATCACCTGTACTGATAAGCCCCAGGGAGGAAATGATGACTAATCCAGGCCTTCAAGGTGCTCTGAAAGTGGAAGGGGAGACATTCTCTAAAAAGGGGACTGATTAAGTGAGATGGGAGGGCAAAGGAGAGAAAAGAATTCTTTTTGCGGTATTACGGGAGCTCTACAGAGGAAATGATGTATGAGCTGAGGCTTGAATAATGGACATGAATTTATCATGTGGTACCCTATAGTGGGGGTAGTGGGGAAACGTTCTAGGCAAAGGTCTGAGTTTATAAAAAATAAACCCAGCTGTTGAATTTCCATCCTCAGAGGAAGTTGTCACAACTAGAGACCTGTTTATCTTTTTTTTTTTTTTTTGCCTTCCTCACTGACTATTCTAGTCTTGCCATTTTCCCTCTTGTCTTGCACCTGATTTTCTTCCAGAGTCTACTGAATCAAGCACTTCGCCCAGTATAAACATACAAGACACCCAGCCTAACAAAGAGTAACTCTATTCTGTGCTGTTCATTATGCTGCTTTCTCTGTCTGGGACAAACTGATTACTTGGTTTGGAAATTTTTTTTCTTCAGTTGGAGACAAAAACAACACTTTGTATTCTCCAGAGCTACCTCAGCCTCTATGCAATAATCCTAGAAAAGGAACAAAGCCTGCATTCCCATAGAACAAATAGTATAGACAACCCATCGTTCTAGCCAGCGCTTCTTCTAGGCTATGTATTACTTCAAGAGGCTCACATGAAGTAAAAGCTAGTTGGAGATTGGCCTCCCTCTGTGTTTTTATTTTATTTAATGTTTTTGAATTGTGAGGCTTGTGGGGCTCGAGTGCCCTTCAGATAGTTCAAGATGGACAAATCTATAAAACCAAACTAAAACAAAACCCCAAAACAAACCAGGAAGCAAAATGGCACCTTGTCTAATATTGCAATAAACTTAGACCTTTTGTGTGTAGGAATGGATGACAAAAGTGCTCTGTGTGTAAACATAAAGTGAAGATTTCTTGGAGTAAGGTAATGGAGGCATCAACAAGGGGCTAGAGCAAATATTCTTCAGGAAACATCAATGACATTCTGCTCCATTTCATAGTAGGTAAGACAGTAAATCTGCAAAGTAAAAAAATGGCTCCCCCCCCCCAAAATGGCTTCCCTTCAGGCTTATATGAAATGTTTAAAGACATCGGTTTCCACCGATCTTAGTTACAGTGTTACACAGAAAACAAGGCTGGATTGTGATTTAATTCTCGCACATGTGTTCTTGATTTCTCTCTTGATTTATGTGGAGCTAAGGATTCCGTTTATGACCCCTGAGATTATCTATTCTTGTACTAACACCTGTTTTCTCCTTTGCTTTGCATAAATGATAGTCTCTCTTTGTCTAGGAGATCATTTTTATATGGTATGAGGAGAGAATTCTATCTTTTGCCTCTGGAAACCTACATCCCCCAGCCCCCACCCCCCATTTTCTCTAATTGCACACCATACAGTGTAATATAAGCATGGCAAATGTGATGTGGAGGCTCTGGGCTGATTAATATTATTTACTGTGATACTTCTGGTCAGTTGCTGCAGAAATGAGAGGCATCAGACCTTACCTAGAAAGAGGTAGTTGGAGCTTCTGGTTTCATTATCTTCCATATATCTGATTTCTGCTTTGCTAGTGTTAGAAAATTCTGTGATTGGGTTGACAATGCTCGTTAGTTCCACAAATAGTTATTAAATGAATGTGCAAGACTTTGTATTAGGTATGTGTTGGAGGGGAGCTGGAGGGGTGGGGGAAGAGTATCATGGGCAAAGATAAATAAGAATTAGTCCTTTTCTACAAAGACCCTAAAAGTTTGAGGGGGGAAGGTTGACCTGTGAACAAGAAGGAATGAAATGAGTTTTATAGTAGAAGCATAAGCACTGTGTTCTGGCAACCTAGGAAAGGCGAAAGCTTTAGAAAAGCCAATTTCTCTTGAGCTGTAAAAATCCTAACAAACTGGAACTCATTACTTCTAGCTTGATATATTCTCTGGAGCTGTGATATGAATAGATCCAACTCCATTTCACATATATATTTCAGAATTGCCTCTGGTTTTGGATTTTTGTAGCAATGTATTTTATAGACTGAACTGGTTTCAAAGGCAGGTAGTACATAGTTAAATAGCTATAAAATTCAAAGTATTTAGTTTTAGAAACCCAACTTTTCCAAGTCTCCTTTGTCTGGGCAGCTTTATCTTCCATGCTGTCTTGAACATCAATACTTTTTGTTGTGGTTCAGGAAGTTTCGATCACCAATTCACTTCTCTTCTTTTTACACATTATTTTTTCTTAGTCATGAATGAGCTTCAGGGAATCTATGTCTCACTGTAAGTGTATGTAAAAATTTCTTTATGGACATTTTTCTTGGAACAGAGTCCATTGTTTTCATCAGATTCTTAAAAGGGGACATAAGCCAGATAATGCCAGACTACTGTATGTTTTCTATTCATAATTTTATCTGCTGTCAATATTTCAATGCCAACTAAATGCTGATGACTCTAAAATCTGTGTTTCTAGCCTAAATATCTCTTGAGTTTTATTCTTTTTTTAAAATTTTTTTATATTTTAGATTTATTTTTATTTTTTTTTAAAGATTTTATTTATTTATTTATTTGAGAGAGAGAGAGATAGCAAGAACAGGAACACAAGCAGGGGGAGTGGGAGAGGGAGAAGCAGGCTTCCTGCCAAGCGGGGAGCCCGATGTGGGGCTCGATCCCAGGACCCTGGGATCATGACCTGAGCCGAAGGCAGACGCTTAATGACTGAGCCACCCAGGCACCCCATTCTTTTTTTTTTTTTTTTTAAAGATTTTATTTATTTATTTGACAGAGAGAGGCACAGCGAGAGAGGGAACACAAGCCGGGGGAGTGGGAGAGGGAGAAGCAGGCTTCCCGCGGAGCAGGGAGCCTGATGCGGGGCTCGAACCCAGGACCCTAGGATCATGACCTGAGCCAAAGGCAGATGCTTAACGACTGAGCCACCCAGGCATCCCAGGTTTTATTCTTATATGTCCAAATGTTTACTATTTATCTTTGCTTCTTTGGGCCAATAGCGCAAACCCACCAATTCCAAGATTAAACTCATGATCTTTCATTCTAAATCATGCCTACATATTTTTCATCTTCATTGATGTCCCCAACATTCAGTCACCCAGCATTAAAAAAATGAGAATCATTTGGCTAATTTTTACTTGTCTTTTAAGATAACTCAAATAGCACTTGCTTCTAGAAGCCCCTCTTGACTACCCAAGACTGGCTGGTTGCTCTCTTTTGGGATCCCACAGCATCCTGCACATATCTCCATCATTGCTCAGCCATATATTAATGATCTGTTTATTTTTTTCTGGTTCCCTCATTTGTCTGCAAGTACTTGAGGAAAGTGACCATTTCATACTTGGTTTTGTGATTCAGCACTGAGGGCAGAGTCGAATCCTCGGTAAATGCTCAGGAATCAATTAAGAGGAGTAATTAGGACTCTTCAAAGAATATATGCTATACCTGGCTTCCTGAAATTCAAACGTAGTTACAGTGGCTTGAAATATTCTAATTTCATGGCCCCTGAAAGTGCAGAGGAAAGAAAGCTCTGTCTAATGTGGTCTGCTAAAATGAAATTATTTAAAAAGTCAGATCTTAATGCCGATTCTATGTCACTCAGTGGGGAGGAGATGCCAACTGTGTAAGTCATAGCCTATTTTCTATATGTTCTTTCTAAACTTGACAATCCTCCTCTCCAGAGAAAAAATTCTATTAAGTTAAACATTTAGGTTTTAAAAATAATGTTTTAGAATCAAATAATTAATAATTCATAGTATCTTGTGGCAAATTGTGTTAGATACAAGCACAAAATTTCTGAGGCTTCATGAATTCTGGTAGAAGCATAAAAGGACAAGCATACCCATACTTTGCTCACTGCATTTAAGACAGAAATGCTTTCAAAATATGGACTTCTCGAAAAGGAATTAGAGAGTGGTCTTTAGTCCTTCACCTACCAAACATCTTTTTAGTCATTGTAGTTGAGTTCCATACTTTTCAAATGAATCAGAATTTTGTTTCCCTTCCTCTCCTCATAGGTTAAGGGTGAGGGAATACCTCCCTCTACTCTATGCCATGTAAGACGGACTTAAGAGAAAGTGGTGTTTGCCAGAAAGAGAGCCTGACATCTCATCCTAAATGACTGGTGGCTGAACTGTGGAAAGAAACCCATCCATCCCCGTGTCACCATGGGAACACAGCTGAGTGCAGAGAGAGTTCTAGGGGGAGGTTAATGTGTGTCCTCTGGAGTCTGGAGCCAGAAATTGGGCCCTGACTCTGGCTTGGAAAATCCTAAAGATAAGAGGCTATGTGGAGATGCCCCTGAAGATTAGACCAATGGAAGAAGGCTATAGGGCTATAGGAAGAGTGTCCTATACATCTAGATTTTGGAAAGACAGAGAGGCAAGCTTTCTCATGGGTTCATTGGATACTTGGTGAAGTAGCAAGTTCAGGGGAATCTTAAAAGGACTCTGCCTAAGAGGTCTGCTTATTAGGACAAGGTGTTCCCAATAAAGAGGCTGAGTGGGGTATACCACTGGGGCGGCAGTGAGTGCTCTAGGAATGGTGTTGGATGTACTGTGTGCTTGTTTGTGTGTGTGTGTTCTGGGGTGGGTTCTTTTCCCCTAATTCCATTCTCCCTCTCTACCACCTCAATTGTTGAGGGGACAGAAAAAATGTTAGTAATGAGGCAGGTAGAAGAATAGGAAAGACCTTGATAAAAACTGAAAAAGTAAAAAAAAAAAAATTGCATTATTGGAGTGATCAGGATATCTATTGTACTCAATGCTATTGATGCCCTCCGAGGTCTCCTTTCTGCCTGATGCATCAGTCTGCCAGCCCCTGTGGATGTTGGCTGCTAATAGCTCACAGCAGCTCTGTGCTGCTGAGACTTGCCCTTGAGGAGCCACCTCACCCTGGAAGCTCATGAATCTCCCCTTAGCTAAACCTAAGACAACTAGTATTTTATAGGAATGGTCAAATTTCTGCTGCTGCTAGGATTGGATGTTAAAAATATTAGAAGTATTTTTGGGGGGTTGGAGGGAGATATCTATTCCTGGTAATAGTGAACTAAAAAATCTAGAAAAAAAAGTGTCTTACAAAAAGTCTGTTGGAAGCATCGAAGAACTACCAAAGCAACTACAACTTGAGGGGCCAATGTCTTAGAGAGAAAAGTGCAGAGAGGTAAATTTGATGACCAGGGACACTTTTCTCTCAAGGGACTGGCCAGTTCTAAAGAAGCAGCAGAGGGGCTGAGAAATTGAGCAGATATTGATAGCTGCTGGAAGGTTTGAGAAGCCCAACTGAGCTTTTGGTGGTCTCATGCGCTAGGGGACAAAAACTGGAATTCAGGGCCAACTCAAGGAGGAAGACCTTGACAAACCTTCCAGAGTCTTAATTAGGCCCCTGGACAGCCTATACCCTAGGAATGAGGACGGACCCGAAATAGACCAGCCCCACAAAGCAGACTATTCTCTGATCAGATTAAGATGATCTTTCTCTATTCTGTTAGAAGCAAAAGTAAATGCTATCTTGAACAAGGTAAAATTATCTACAGTCTCAAACTATTTCTTCAAATTTTGATAGCTAGAATTCAATAAAAACTTACTGGCAATTCCGGGAGATAAGCTTATGTTTCTGAAAACCGGGAGAAAAAGCACAACAGAAACAGACTTGGAAGAGATCCAGATACTGAAGTTATCCGACAGAAACTTAATGAACATGACGAAAATAAAGGGTAAGATGGAGAATTTAAACAGATAATAATTTTTAAAAATAATCAAATGGAAAGTTTAGGAGTTAAAAATAACAACTGAAATCAATAACTCAAGAGATATGTTTAATAGCAGGTAAAAAACTCTTAAGAGAGAATTAGTGAATTGGAAGATAAACCAGAAAAAAATCTCAACATAAGAGAAATGTGGGACCTAGTTAAATAGGTCAAACATATTTTGAACATATTTTTCATTGAGGCGTACGTTTAGAACCCTTCAGTGAAAAAAGAAAGACTTTGGAATAGAAGCCATATTTGAAGGGATGATGGCCAGGAATTCTTCAAAAATAATGAAAGATACCAAGAGTCAAGGAGCACTACAAATGCCCAGTAGGATAACATAAAAAATACCATACTAGGCATATCATAGTAAAACTACTGCAAACAAAAGAAGAGAGAGTCTTAAAAGCAGACAAAAACCAAAATAAGAAGTCATATCATCCCCAAAGAAACAATAGAGGTTAGCTAACAATGAAATTATCTATTCAAAGTTTTGAAAAATTGATTTGAATTATTTACTCAAAATTGTCAAAAAATAAACTGACCTAGAATTCTATCCCAGTAAAAAGTGCCCTTTAAAAAAATTAAATCAAAAGACATAATTTTAGACTCACCCACGCTCCCCGCCCCCAAAAGTCAGATAGTTTTATCACTAGCTGACCTGTGTTATAGTAAATACTGAAGTGAGTACTTCTGAAAGATGATTCCAGGCAGGAGCATGGAGAGAAAAGGAGAATGAAAAGCAATGTGAAGGGTAAATATATGGGTAGATCTAGATGAATTTTGAAAGCATAACACAATAACAACAACAACAACAACAACATAATAAGTAAAATTTAAATACCTAGGGGGTGGACACATGACAAAAATAGAACAAAAGGCTGGAAAATGGATAAACAGAACTATATTGGTCTATGATCCTTGCTTTATGTTGTGGTCAAAGTCAAGGATGCATGTTTTAATCTAGGGTAACCCTTAACGGAATAGTACAATTATAATAAACAAGATAATAAAAGGGGAGAATGGAATAATAAAAATATTTAATTAGAAAACAAAATAAAGCAAGAAATGAGAGCAAAAGGAGCATGGAACATATGAGGGAAAGAAAAATTGTATAGCAAGAGAGTAGATTTAAATCCATATATATCAGTAAGTGCATTAAATGAAAGGCTAAATACTCCAATTAAGACAGATACTGTCAAATTGGATTAAAAAACCCTTTATGCTGCCTATAGTGAACAACTTAAAAATAAAGGTGCAGAAAGGTAGATAGTGAAAGATGACAAAGATATTCCTTATGAGCATTAACCAAAAGAAAGCTGTTTTGCGAAATGAATAACAGACCAAGTAGGCATTAAGGCAAGAACTACTAGAGGGATATTTCGCAATGATAAAATGGTTAATTTGCCAGGAAGTAACACTGACAAATCTGCGTGGATATAATACGAAAACCTCAAAGTTCATAAAGCAAACACTGATAGAACCGAACTGAGTCAAAGGCAAATCCACAATAGTTTTAGGTAATTCTGGCATACCTCCGTCAGCGACTGATAGGATAAGCAGAGGAAAATAATTAGGAAGGATCTCGAAAAGCTGACCATGTTTAACACACCTGACCCAATTAACAAACTGGAACGCTGCATCCGACAACTGCAGTGTGATCTAAAATGAATCTCAGCCAACTTCCAAGTATTAAATTCATACAGAGGATGTTCTCTGATCATAGTGGAATAAAGCCAAAAATCAGTCATGAAAAGATAATTAGAAAAATCCCTAAATATTTGAAAATTAAGCGATGTGCTTCTAAATAAACTATGGGTCAAAGAAGAAATCACAATGGAAATTAGAACTTATTTAGGCTTTAGAAAGAGAACTGGTATCATTGAACTAAAATCCTAACTGCAGCTGTCAAGGAGTTAGCCCAAGGATCCCGAACAGAATCTTTCTTTCTCATTTTCTTTCTGTAAAGTTTTCAAGGAATTTTGTATATGTGACATGGAAATGCCATGGTAGGGTTTTTTAGGTGCTTATTCTATAGTTCACAGTATTCATCTTATAGGTAATATGGTCAACTTATAGTGGCTTTCTGGGATAATCATGATAATAATATTAGAAATACTGAACACTGTGCCCAGGCATAGAAGTGATATTTCTATCATCCAAAAGATCTGTCAGATGACCTGACTCCTTTCTTTTTCTTATTTGCGTAAAATGTTTCTCTTCCCTGGGAAAAATCTGGCAGATGTTTAGGAGCACAGTGAAGCACTTCACACCATTATTTAACCAAGCATACTGTGAGAAGTAATTAAGATTCCTGGTATCTGTTTGCTCAAATATGAAAGGAAGGGATCTATAAACAAATGAGACAAATTAGATATTTTTGTGTTCAGACTAAGGCCAAAGATGGCCCTTTAATACTGTTTTTATGTGCAAACTTTCAAAAGGTTGCTCCTTCTTAGGGAAGATTACATTATTAAATAATAATAATTATATCCATAAGTTAAGAAATGGAAGATGATGTCATACATTGCTCTTTCTATCCCTCTGATGAAGATCATAGGCTTCCAGTGCCGTAAGTGTTCAGGGCTTGTCACATTAGGGACTTTTAAAAGCCTATGAGGCCGAAAGTTGTGCTAAGTTATGCTAAAGTTAGTTCCTGCGCTCTGAGGGCCTTAGTCTTCCATTGCAGGTTATCACAAATTAAATGTCACAGATTAATCACTGGAGCTAGATTTAGGGGGTTAAGGAGCTTGTTGGTTCTCTCCTAGCCCTCCCATAGTTTTCACCTCCAAACCACCAGCCCATCAGCTGCAGAACACTATGGGCTTCTGTCAGAAATGCAAAATTCTTCCTTGTTGTTAGGATGAAGGGGCTGCGTTTGTAATATTGTGCTCATAAAACAAACTTCATTCTTTCCCCAGTAATTGGCTTCCTGCTGACAGGAGCGCTGAAGAGATGTCTGACAAGAGTTTGAATTGGTGTGTTTGTACCTTTCTTATGTATCTCTCTCCGTGCACTGCTTATATTTTCTCCTGTTAGCACACCCTTCACTTGCTAAAGATGAATTTGAATTTTCAATGTCTTCTTGTACAGTCTTATTAGTGATTTGTAGTTGAATCCAGTGCTCATGCCTTGGTAACTGTAAAATTTGTGATTATGCTAGACTGCATAAAATCATAAGGTCCTGGAAGTCTGAGTAGCCCCAAATGGCCCCGGGTTGTTTGTTGTTGTTGTTTAATCTTTTCCTGTTCTATGCCCCTTCGTTTGTCCAGAGAGACTCACTTGATTTTATAAGATGCAAAAGATCTATTTCCAGTGTCTTGCCCTTTTGTCTATTGTGGAGTACAATTTGACTCCTCTTTCTGAAGACAGTTCAAATCTGCTTTAAATGATTACTTTTTGGGGAAAAACATCCCGGATCCTTAAGTGCTGAGACTGAAGTAGTTTTGGGGCATGTATAAATAGGTGACTAAATCAGAATGGAAGTATTTCTGAGGACAGTTGCCATGTTAGAGCAGTAACAGAGATGCTGAAATGTCTTAGTGTCAGGGCTTAGGGCTGCTTTTGCTGAAATAATGGGTGAGAGAATTCAGAAAGAGGGTTTTGCATCTGTACTTATAATAACATTCCTTCCTCATTCCCATCCTCCCCTAAAACCATGAGATGGAATTGCAGTGATGAAATGTGTTCCTATTAAACTCTATAAAGAACACCAAGTAGGAAATTCCAAATGTTTTCTGTCTTCTCTTTATCAATTAAGAAAGTTTACATTTAAAATCTGTGACTGGAATACAGATCTTAAACACATAAACTAAGGCAGCAGTTTAAGAGACTGTGGTCCACGAAGGCAGGACTAAATCACATGAAAATCAGACATGATACTGCTTAATGAAGAGCAAATTGGTGAAACAATGGAAAGGCTTGGATTCCAAGCTTAGTTCTCCTATCTACTTCTTATGGTGACCTTATTAGAACAAGTCCCTCTGATTTTTCTGGGCCTCAGTTTCTCCAAGTATAACCTGAATGGTTTGGGCAAATGCTAAGGAGCCCATGAGCCTGTGAATTGTGCCTAGGGTACTTATCAGACTTGGATTAGTGTGTAGCAAGTAATTGACATATATGGTAGGGTTGTTATTCTAAATATTTACCAGCCCCAGCATAAGTACTCACTGGTTAAAATGGAGGTTTGGTATAAACAGCCAGTGGCACTGTACCTCTGCAAGCTAGCTACAACTACACTTATGGGAATGAAGCCCTGGCTATTTATGTCAAACTGCTAAGGCAAAAAAGCCTTAGGAATCACCAGTCCCTGTTCCTGTCTTTCTAGGTTGTTGCATCTTCTGTTAGAGAAAGCACACCTTGATAATGAAGAATTGCTGCAGAGAGATGACACACGTGCCCCAGGACACAGGCACATGATTGGAGATCTCAATAATGTGGTGGATTGTTAGCATAATGGCACTGGTGAATCGTACCTCCCTGTATCCACACCCTCTATTAGTCTTTTCCCACACTGACTCTGGCCTTGGCTTGCTTTGGCAACAGGGCATTAACAAATGCAGCCCAAGCAGAGAATAACAAATGCTTTCTCATTAGGGCTTGCCCCATCTCTTGCTGCTTTTGGGACATAGCCGCTGTGTGAAGAAGTCTTCTGGCCTGCCGGTGACCCATGGTACAGCTGACAGCTGGCACCATTCACCCCTAGATATATGAGTGAGGCTTGGACTAAAGAGCCCCCTGTGAGCTGACAGATGACAATAGAAACATAAGCAACTCCAGGGGAGATCAGAAAAGGAACCACCCAACTGAACTCCACCACATCTGCTGACCGTGGAATCAGAGCAAATAAAATGGCGGTCATTTAGGCCACTAAGTATTGGATTGGTTCAATATACAGCAATAGGTATTTGATAAAACAAGAAGGGAATCTCCAAGTAAGTGGAGGGGAGCGCCATGGGTGGAAAGGAAAGAGAGGTGAGGTCTCCTTCATTATTTTCTTCCTTGAAGTTGGGATCAAGGATTTGTGTCTAGTTCCTATAAACAGATCCTTTCTTCCTAGATGGGCCAAGAAGCTCCTTCCTACCTGTCTATCTGGTCAAGCACACTTGGTTTCAGGAAAAACATAGGTAGTTTATCTCTTTCCCTCTTAGTGAAGCACACAGGTAGGTTTTTCCCTCTTGTACTTTCCCCAGTCGCAATTTTTCCCTTTCAGAATGCAACAAGGATCAGTTGGCCTGGCCTTTTCTTGTTGACTCAGTGGGTGGCTATTATCAAGAAATTTCATGGAATATTATGGGAATGACAGGGTTCTTGGGAAGGAGGTGAGAAGATAAGCTTTTAAAATGCCTGGGAAATAGGATATTTTCCAATTGTCTATATATAGCCTGCAACCATATTGCCTTCAGCACATCTTTGAGAAAATAAAAAAAATCCATTTTATCTTTGTCCTGTTTCTGATATCTTCCCTCTGGCAGCATTGAGTCAAAGAGTTGATATGAAACAAAGCCCTGAGGACTTCTGCTTTTTGTCATAAATAACTCTAAAATTCGACAAATACATAAAGGCAACTATTTTCAGGTATTGAACAACAAGCGGCACAATCCCCCAAAGGAGGGAAACTCTCCCTATGTCCATCCAGATTTCTGCCCACGTTTCCAACTGTGGTACAGAAAGCTGGAGTCCATGGCAGAGAGTGATGGTCCAGATGACCTAAAGAGGCAGATAAACAAGTTCAGGGCTACTCAAGTGGATGGAAACTGCACATCAGGGCACTTGGGAGGAGGGAGCTGTGCTGGTGTGCTGGATGGTAAGAGAGGGAGTGAAAAATCTACATAGGAGTTCTCATGAATTCTTCACTGAGGACTGGGACACATCTTCTGGGGGCAAGATCACACAAAGCTTACTATGGTCTGAGAGTGAACACTACTGGAAGATGTTGGAGTTCTGACCCAGCCTAAGGAGAGAATTCTTGTTAGCACCACAAGCATTTATCTGAGACACCAGAAAGGTCCAACTCTAGAAGCAAGGACCATGTCTTATAGTAAGGCCTATTCTAGACCCACCCTATTAAAGCCTAAAAATCCAAGCTTTGCCAAAATCTTCAAGAGACACAGAGCTTGGAAATTGAGTCCACTAAGTTATAAGGAACAATCAGAGCTTTCCATAGCCTGAAACCTAGGCTAACAAGTTCAATTTACTAGCCAATAATTAATTTGCCTGTCAAAGACATTACAAGAAAAAAATTTATAAACTAATGTCCCTCATTAACATGGATGTAAAAATAAAAATTTTAGCAAATCAAATCCAGCAATAGCTAGAAAAAAGGGTAACACCTCATAACCATGTAGGGTTGACCCTAGAAATGGTTTAACATTTGAAAACCAACACATGTAATCCATCAGCCCAGCAAAATAAAGGAGAAATAAATAATCTCAGTACATACAGAAAAAACATTTGATGAAATTCTTAACAACCACATATAAAATCTCTCAGCAGATTAGGAATAGAAGGAAAGTTTCCAACATTGATAATGAACATATTAACTATATCTGTAACAAATACCATAGTTACTGATGTAACACTGAATGATGTTCTTCTCTAAGACTGAGAATATGGCAAAAATATTTGCTCCCACCACCTCTATTCAATATTGTACTGGAGGTCCTAGCTAGTGATATAAAGGAAAAAAAGAATAAAAGGAACAAAGATTCAGGAAGACTGTTTTTAATCACAAATAACATGACAGAAAAACCTGAGTCTATAAAAAACAAATAAATAAACAAGGAGACAATTCAAATTAATGGATGAATTTAGTAATGTTTTAGGATGCATCCAAGTTAAGAAAAATCAACTGTATTCTCTATATTAGCAACAAACACCTATAAAATAAATACTAAAAAAACATTTAGGATAGTATCAAAAACAAAATACTTTTAAATAAATGTAACAAAAGACACAAAAGATTTGTGTATAGAAAACAATAAACATTCCTGAGAGAAAATTTAAAAATTCTAAATAAAGAGATATACCCTGTTTATGGATTGGCAAACTCAATATTGTTAAGATGTTAATTTTCCCCAAATTGAAATATAAATTCAGTGTAATGCCAACCAAAATTGCAGAAGTCATTTTTTTTTAATTGAGAAGCTGATTCTAACATTTACACAAAACAAGCATAGTAAAACAACAAGAATAGTAAAAACAATTTTGAAAAAACAAACAAAATTGGAGAAATTATACTACCTGGTCTCATGACCTTCTATAAATGCTACAGCAATCAAGACAGTATGGAATAGTCGAAGGGTAGACACACTCAATGGAACAAAAGAGAGAATTCAGAAATAGATCCACATGTATGTGATCAATTCGTTTTGACAAAAGTGACAAGGTAATTCAATGAGAAAGAGATAGGCTTTTCAACAAATGGTAGGGTAACAACTGGATATTCATATTAGGAGAAAATAAACCTTGGCTCAGGGTACGTAACATACAGAGAAATTAATTCAAAACAAATCACACATCTAAATATCACAGATCAACTATAAAACTTCTAGGCGATAAGGTGGAAAAAATATGCATAATCTTAGGATAAGCAAACATTTCCTAGATAGGACACAAAAAGCACTAATCCTCAAACTTAAAAATGGTAATTTGAACTTCATCAAAATTAAAAACTTCTTCAGGATATACCATTAAGAAAATGAAAAGCCAGTCTATTGGCTGGAAAAATATTCATGCATATACATATATCTGGCGAAGAACTTATAATCAGAATGTACAAAAAACTCTTAAAATTTAATAATAAGAATGCAAATAACCCATTAAAAATGGGAAAAAGACTTAACATTCTCCAAAATGAAACATAGAAAGAACATATACACCTTAATAATAAGGAAGACAATCCGTTAAAACAGGAAAAAGACCTGAACAAACACTGCACCAAAAACATATGGAAAATACCAATAAGGATATCGGAAGATGCTCAACATCATTATTCATCAGGGAAATGCAAATTAAAACCACAGTGAGATACCACTTCACATATACCTGAATGCAAAAATTTAAAAAGACTGTGGATATCAAATGTAGGTGAGTATGTGGAACAACAGGACATCTCTCACACTGCTGGTGAAATGCAAAGTGGCACAACCATTACAGAAAATGGTTTGTCAGTTTCATATAAAATTAGACATGCACTTACTATATACCCTAGCAAATGCACTTGTACGTATTTGTCCCCCGTTCTTTCAAAATAAAATCATGTCCACCAAAGACTTGTATATTGATGTTAACAGTAGCATTATTCACAATAGTCCCAAATTGTAAAAAACTCAAATGTCCCCACAGGTGACTGATAATAAAGAGTAGTATATTCCCATAGAATAGAGTAATACTCCGCAATAAAACAAACAAAAAGAAATATGTGGAACAACATGGATGCATCTCAAAAATACACCGAGTGAAGGAAGACAGACATAAATGAGTACACATTGTATGATTCCTTTTATATGACATTTAAAAATAGGTACAACTAACAGTGGATACAATTCAGATCAGGGGTTGCCTGGATTGTAACTGACTGCAGAGTAACACTGAGGGAAATTTCTGGGGCTGGTGGAAATATTCTACAGTGATTTCATAGTGTATATACTTCTCAAAACTCATTGAGCTGGACACTTAAAATGAGTGCATTTTACTGTATCTAAATGATGCTTTAATAAAATTAATTTAAAAAATTGAAATCCTTTAGTGATAAAAATAACAAAAAACAATAGCAAAAACAATAAAAAGCCTTGAGGAATATCTTATTCAATTTTCTTTTTATTGAAGAAAAATAACTTATTATTCATCTCCATTCAGCTGAGGAGGATATAAAATATTGAATTGTAGTGTCATAAAATTTAAGGAGAGTGTAAATTTTGATTCAAATACAACTATGATTAAACCTTTTCACATTTGTTAATTTAAACTTTACAAAGGTGAGAGAGGCATTAATTGCCCCATTTTTATAATAGAGAAAATGAGCTAAGAGAGGTTAAATGGCTCACCTAGAGTCATAGTAAAGTAGAAACTGGGATTCAAACTCAGGTCTTTTGGCACTAAATTCAATGGTCTTTCCACTATACTATGTTGTTTGTCTTCTTATACATCCCTTTTAAAATACATTCAATAACCAAAGCTAATAATATCTTTTCCATTGCTAGGCCTTAAGTTGCATTTCCTTTGATGTTATTAGATAGAAAAAGACTTTTTCACTCGGCACTGAGTTTTTTTTTTTTTTCTTTCCAGAAAGCTTCCTAATCACTACATTTCTAGAGATGCAGGGATCTTTACCTTTCTCGCAGGAGGTATGGAATCTTTGAATAGTCAAATTAAATTGAATCTTATAAAGCATTTTTCTCTCCCCAACCTACATTGCTGATGAGTGTAGAAATTGGTACGGGGGGGGGCCTGGGTGGCTCAGTTGGTTGGGCGACTGCCTTCGACTCAGGTCATGATCCTGGAGTCCCAGGATCGAGTCCCGCATCGGGCTCCCTGCTCAGCAGGGAGTCTGCTTCTCCCTCTGACCCTCCCCACCTCTCATGTTCTCTCTCTCTCTATCTCATTCTCTCTCTCAAATAAATAAATAAATAAAATATTTAAAAAAACCAGAAATTGGTACAGTATTTCTGGAGAGCAATTTGGCAATAGGTATCAAAACTCTTAAAATCTGGCCTATCCTTGGACTGAGCAATTACCCTTTTGGGAATTTATCCCAAGGAAATTAGAGATGTGTGTATGGGTTTATGTGCAAGGATATTCATCAGAGCATTATTAACAATAGCAAAAAAATTGAAACAAGCTCAATGTTTGTGTCAAAGATTGTTTTCTTTTCTTCCATTGTCACATGTCTTCTTCCTTAGCAATAACCCTGGTTTGTAGATGGGCAGATTGCCACTCAGTAAAGCATTACATACATTGGCCCTCCCTTATAGCTAACTTGTGGCCATTGGAAGTGTTGTGTGTGAACACTAACTAAGATAGTCAGTCTCTGTTCTTTGGCCATTTTCCTTTGGCTTACTGGACTGTGGGTGTAATGGTTGGACCTGAACCATTTTGGAACATGAAGCCACTCTCTAAAGATGGCAGAATAGCAAGACAGAAGGACTATGGAATCCCCCATGCATGCCTTGAGACTTAATTTGCATGAAAGAAAATAAACTCCAATTTGGTTTAAGCACTGTATTTAAATTTTCCTTTACAAATAGCCAAACTTAATCTAACAAACACTATGCTCAACAGCAAAGGGATAATTAAATTATGATAGATACATAGAGTATAATAGAATCAACTGTTTAAATGGCATCATATAAGACTCCAGTAACATGAAATAATTTTCACAATGTAAGACTAAGAGAAAAAGAATAGGCTACATTCAAAAGCAGGATATGGATATTTGTATATATCATTTTTTTGTTATATAAACAAGTGTGTACATTTATATATAGATATGTCTTTCTATGTACACACATATATCTTTTGTATGTCTCTATATAGAGAAAAATTATATGTAAATATACACATATAATATAAAAATACATATATAATAATAAATAATAATAATAAATATAAAAGGTTGCCAACTCTTTGAATAGTGGAATTAAAGATTGTTTTTTTAATGTGAGGTTTACTTGTGTTTTTCACATTGAGCATGTATTACACTGATTACAAGAGAGGAATAGTTGTCAAAATAAAATAATCTTTTTCCTAAAACAAAGCAAGTTTAAGTGTGATTCACTAATTTTAAAGAAAAAGGCTATATATCAAAACATAAATAAAAGAAATGGAAATTAAATATTGAGGAAGTCTTGTTATAGTGTGCATTTTAAAATAGGAGCTCCTGTTGCAGATCTTGTTATATTGATGCATGAATGGTTATGATTGCTTTTTAAAGCTGTATGTGAACCAATTATTTAGTAGATGGGTGCATGTATATACATTATAGCTCCTACTCAAATAGGATGTGAAGCAGAGGGACATTCTAAAGATGACATCTAGCGGTTGCTGTGGTAACCTTATGGGCTACATTTTAGCGATCTTTTATGTCAATTTCTAGAGTTGGGATTGGCATATTCTTAGCTTTAACGTGCAGAAAGGAGACAGCAGTTGGTGGTTATTAACCCTCACAGACTGTATTTGTGGTTGCTATTCAGCATTAAAGAGAGCAGTGAAGTCACAGTAGAGGTATTGAAGAACAGCCCTAAAATGATTAAAGGAATCCAAAGCCTATCTTAGAATTTTCATGGCAACTTTAAAGAACTGTCACTCCTGGTAATAATAAAATTTCGTGATTATTATACAACACTTACAATGCATTACAAGCACAGTGCTTAGTGCTTTATAAACATCATCTCATATACATCTGGTCCCTGACTTAATCCTTAGAAGGGTCCAGCAAAGTGGTATTATCATCGTTATTTTATAACAGAATACAAAACTGAAACTTAGAGAGTTTAAATGAGTTGTTCAAAGCCACATGGTTAGGATACAGTGGTGCCAGGATTCGCATCCAAGTCATCTGTCCACACACTTACCCCCACTCTATGCAGTGTTCAGGGGATTGTCCATGATACGTGGTTTGGGTCTATTATAAATATTCCCTTTAAGGGAGACACTGCAGCAATGCTAGCTTATCCAGTCTACTCTTAATCAGCTACACTTATTAACAACAACCACTCCGAACATGATACTGTTGCTATTTATAAAAGTATGATGGGCCCTTCTTATGACATGGAAGTATACAACCAGGCTTACAAAAAAACTGTGCCATATCATAACTTGATTTGGAGTCTAGCTCTATGGTAAGGCAGAATGGTGGAAGTGGGGAAAGTCTAATTACGGTGTTGGGAGGCATGCAGTGGGAGAGATGCATCACAGCTGAAGCAGTAAGAAGGGGCTTATCCCCTGAGAGCTAACCTTTGAATAAGCTCTCTAGCCTGACTTCTCAAAGAGCAGCCCTGGAGGTGCATCGATGGCTTGTTGCAAGTACAGAATTTCTGACCCTACCCTAGACCTACAGAATCCAAATCTGCATTTTACAGGATCCTCAGGTGATTCGCAGCCACATTAATGTATGAAAAAACTGCTTTAAAGAATGTAGAGCATTGTAACAACACAGGCAGAAGGAACCACCCTGTAGACACAGGGAACAGCGTGAGCAAAGGCACGGCAGTAGGAATAAATGAAGCAGTTCCAGAGAAATCTCATACCTGGTTGAGCTGTAGCATAAACAGTGGAGTGCAAGATATTGAGTAGGAGAAAGATAGGGCTGAATTCACAGAGGGTCTAAGAGTTCTATCTTGTTCTAGAGGTAGTGGAGATAATGAAATATTTTTGATCAGGAAATGATAATTTTTATTTAATAGCCTCTTTAATTTTATAGAGTATTTAAGTTTCGTGATAAATGTAGAACCGAACCTTTGTGTAATAGGTAATTCTTTCATATATTTCCTTTCATCTTCACACTACCAAACAAATGTGTTATTAATAGGTGTACGTTTAAGGATGTTATTAAAAGACAATGGAGTAAATCCTGAAGGCAAGCAGGAACACTTGAGAATTCTAAAGCCGTCACCCATTCGCTGTGAAGGGTTGGATGGGTAAATTGACTTGGGAGATTTAAAAGTCTACCCCACGTTGTCCTCAGGAATAGATGGGGCAAGCAGATGAAGTATTGTCCCACTGTATTTTGCCTTGGTCAGGCTCTCTGCTCTCAGTCTGAGAAGGGACCTCAAATCCCTTCCCCCGGGCTCCTTTGATGAGGTTTCTGGGAGAGACAGAAGCTATTTTGTAAAGCTGTCAGCTGTCCTGAATAAGGGAAAGAGATAAAGCAGCCAGGAACAGGAGAAACAGATAAGAGGTGAATTCTCTTGTCTGCCTTGGATTAAAAGGAGAGGGGAGGAAGATTTTGGAAGGGTGGGGGTGAGTCAACCAATAGAATCTTCAGCTGCAGTATTCCAGCAGTGTTACAGAGACAAAATGAGTCAACAAAGACATCCAGTGGCTCGCTGAGAGACAAAGGTCAAGGGAGGGATAGGTGCAGTGGGATGCAGGATGTTTCATATTGGGATGGCTGCATTTATCAGGGTGAGTGAGCTGGAGGGAAAAGGTGAAAGATAAATAAAATCAGGCTTTCTGCTCTTGTACGTTGGCTTCTGTTAACTAGGACATCCTTTGTTCCCACCAGTTGGTGACTTAATCAGTTCCCTTAGGGATGCTTAAAGACTGATATAGGATCTTGGAAAGATTTGCATTGCTCCCAGTCAGTATTGGGTGTAACTGCTCATGATCTGACAACCTATCTGATACACTTGACATCCCCCAACACATCTCATGACAAAGAATTGCAATTAAAAAACCCCATCTGGAAAAGGGAAAACCACACATAGGGGTCATTGCCCATAGCATGTAAGCGTATCCTGTTGGGTCAGAAGATGCCTCACTGAGGTGTGGGTTCCCAGATCTGCCAAGATGGCCTCCCCATCCTTTGTCCTTTGTGATCTGAGCTGGGTATTGGGAATATATTCCAGGGGCTTTTCAAAGGTCACATGCCATTTTTTTTTTACTGGGGGTTCAGGAATTTCAGTCCCTTGTGTGCCGGGCAATAGTTTAGTGTTTATTTGCATCTGATCAATTCCACAATCAAAGCTGGAGACAGTGCTCAAATTACTCACAGTTTAGGGATCTCCATCTCCTGGCAACTGCTCTAGATACTCTGTTCATGCCCTTACCCCTCAGCTTGAACGACTTCCACTTGGGCCTCTATAAGGCCATTCAAAACAATTTCTTGGGGTGAGAGTCATAGCTAATGTAGGCCCCTGTATTCCCAGGTTGCATCTTCTAAATGGCTTTTCGTTGTGGGGAGACTGTCATTTTTCTTAACTTAGATATTCCAGACTTAGAGGGAGTCTGAGAGGTATCAGAGGGCTCAAGGCTCTGTGAGACCTTGGCTTTATCTTCCTCATTACCTTTTGCCCATGGTTTTTTAATCTTATTTTCTTTTTTGCACTAACTTTAGTTTGGTAGAGACAAATTTGTTTTCTCTACCCTTAAAACTTGCCAAGATTGCCAACTTTCAGCCCTCTTAGATTACTGACCTCAGTTAGAAAGAGACTATTTAGTGACATTATATTTTCTTCTCTTTCTGCTCTCAGAGGGACTATATTTAGTCGGAGACTATCCTTTTCTTGTAAATGTAGCCAAGCCTATTCTCTATTCTCTAGCTTTAATAGACACATCTGAATCCCAAAATATGAGTAATAGTTTACCAGTGGCTATGCAAATACATAACAAGAATGTAGGTCAACCTCTTAGTATGGTAGGTCTCCACAGACCTCAGCTAATTACACTTTTAGAGTCTATTAATAACAATTCCTTTCTCAATTTTGGAATCTGTTATGATTGTTTATGGAACAAGTAACAGAAATCCAGCTGCTAATTGTCCTGAACGTAAAAGGGGGATTTGCTGTTACACTTAAATGAAAAGTTTAGTGGGAGATCAGGCATGGTTGCATCTAGGTGCTCAGTGCCATCTCAGCATTTCTTTGAAAAATGTTGGCTTTATATTCAGGCAAGCACTCCCAACCTGGTGGTTCACATCCCAGCTTACATCTTTTTAGCTCAGCAACTCTAACAGAAAAAAAGAAATATCCCCTTCTAAGTGATTGCAGAAATAATCCTGGACCTGATGCCCAACGGCCCTGGTTGGCCTGGGTTGGAAAAAATGTACCTACCTGGAGAAATCACTGGGAGGATGAAATATTTTACTTTGGCTAAGCCTGGGTCATGCGGCCATCCTAGCACCAGGGGTGGAGGCATCTATCATATGTTTCTCACATGGATCGATTTGGTGAAGAGGTGGTTTCTCAAAAGAAAATTGGCTGCTGAGCAGGCAAAACAACAAATATATGCCCTGATAGGCCAGTTTTGAAATGGACTCAGGAAACCAGTTTTGTTACATGTGGCTGCACCAAGTCTTGCATATTACTCAATGAGTCTCATTGCAGAAGTCTCACATAATATCAAGTTCCATATACTAAGCTTTAGCAAGTTTTCTAGTTTAGAATTCAGATGATGTAATAGGGTTAAGAATTATGCAGAAGTGGCATATGGTGGTGAGACCCTCACAAATATTCCACAAATATTAATGAACTCCTTTCATGTGGTAAGCAATGTACTGGACAGTGGGATTCACATTTGATAAAGACATGGTTAATAGGTGGAAAGGGTCATAATGGGGGTAGGAAGTATACCTTTGAACAAATAAACCACATGATAGGCAAATGCATATAACAAAGGATACAGTTGTCTTTTAATACCCACAAAGTGGTAGGCACTGGGCTTTTTGCTCTCCCCACATTTTCTCACTTAAACCTCAAAGCAACCCCTCAAGGTAGGCATTATTCCCTAAAAATATTGAGATTTGTAGAGAGAAAGTTTTCTGTGATTGGTCCATTCAGCTGGCAAGTAGCAGGAGCCTTGGGGAAATCCTATTTGGGAACACTATACTTCTGTATTTGGGAATAGTGGGAAAGCAGAATCATTCTTTAAGCGATCCAATAACTTTAGAATCATTTATTTTTTTCCATCTTCTCCATCTTTTAGAGCTTATCTGTCAGGAAGTCCTACCAATTCTTCCTTTGCAATGTTTATCAGTTTTTCACCCTATGCCCCTTCCAACTCATTGTTCAGGTCTTTAACATCTTGTACCTGGATTGCAGGGGCCCTGTGACTGGTCTTCTCCTTGCTTCTAGTCTCTCTTTAATTCATTATGCTACAGGTGGGTTTTTAGGTGGGCGGAGGTTGTAAACCATACTGCCTCAGTCGTTTATTTGGCAAATATTTATGATAAGTAAGTCATCATGTGGGATCATGGTTTAAATCTTCAATTAAAACACAATCGTTTTTGAGGATTTTACTAATGTTGAGGGAAGGCAATCATCTCCCTTATTTGTCATAATGGAATACACATCACCAACTCCTTGCTCCACAAACCCTCAATGCTTTCTTACTGCTGCCTTAAAAGTGTTTAAACTCTCATGTCTCCTCAGGCAAGGAAAACAAAAGCAAAATTAGACTAGTGGGACTACACCAAAATAAAAAGCTTTTGCACAGTGAAGGAAACCATTAACAAAATGACAAAGCAACCTACTGAATGGGAGAAGATATTTTCAAGTGATACATCTGATAAGGGGCTAATATCCAAAATATATAAAGAACTTATATAACTCAGCACCCCCCCAAAACCAAATAATCTGATTAAAAGTGAGCAGAGGACCTGAGTATAGAGATTTTTCCAAAGAAGACATACAAATGGCCAATAGACACATGACAAGATGCTTGATATCACTGATCATCAGGGAAATGCAAATCAAAACCACAGTGAGATGTCATGCCTGTCAGAATGGCTAAAATAAAAAATACAAGAAATAAGTGTTGGTGAAGATGTGGAGAAAAAGGAACCCTTGTGTATTGTTGGTGGGAATGTAAACTGATGCAGCCACTGTGAAAAACAGTATGGAAGTTCCTCAAAAAATTCAAAATAGAATTACCATATGATCCAGTAATTCCACTACTAGGTATTTATCCAAAGAAAATGAAAACACTAATTTGAAAAGATATATGCACCCCAATATTTATTGCAGCATTTATTGCAGCATTGGATACAATATCCAAGATATAGAAGCAACCCAAATATCCACTGATAGATGAATGGATAAAGAAGTGGTATATATACAATGGAATATTACTCAGCCATAGAAAAGAATGAGATCTTATATTTGCAACAACATGTGTGGACCTAGGGGGTCTAATGCTAAGTGAAATAGTCAGAGAAAGACAAATACCATGATTTCACTCATATGGGGAATTTAAGAAACAAAGCAAATGAACAGAGAAAAACAAGAAACAGGCAGAAAGAAAGAAAGAAAGAAAGAAAGAAAAAAAGAAAAAGAGAAAGAAAGAAAGAAAGAAAGAAAGAAAGAAAGAAAGAAAGAGAAAGAAAGAAAGAGAAAGAAAGAAAGAAAAAGAAAATCAGATTCTTAAATACAGAGAACAAACGAGTGGTTATCAGAGGGGAGGTTGGTGGGAGGTTGGGTGAAATTGATAAAGGAAATTAAAAGTTCACGAATCATGATGAGCACTGAGTAATGTATAGAATTATTGAATCATTACATTGTATACCTAAAACTAATAGACACTGTATGTTAGTTATACTTAAAAATGTATTCAAGAGTTGAGGTTTAATAAAAATAATAATTTTTACCCCTTCCAAAAAAATATCTGAACTCTTTAGCTTAGCAACAAGGTCTTCAACTATGCCACCCATTCAAACTCATCCCCGTAGTGTCCTCAAATTACCTACTCTAACCAACTCTACTAGGTCTCTGTAAAAGGCTCTGGGACTGTCCTCCTTTGCAGCTTGTTCATGTCATTCCCAGGCTTTATCTGTCCTTGGCAGTTCTGGCTGCCTGTGATTTTACCTGGAAACTCTGAGATCACTTCTTGTTTGCACTTGATACAACTTTCTGCAAGTCGTTTGGCACTTGTGACCTCTGAACTCTGATTTTTTTTTTTTTTAGATTTTATTTATTTATTTGTCAGAGAGAGAGACAGAGAGAGCACACAAGCAGGGGGAGTGGGAGAGGGAGAAGCAAACTCCCCGCTAAGCAGGGAGCCCAATGCAGAACTTGATTCCAGGACCCTGGGACCATGACCCAAGCCGAAGGCAGACGCTTAGTCGACTGAGCCACCCAGGTGTCCCTGATTTTTTTTTTTAACATTTAAACAGTTTCTTCTACAGGGCTGTGAGCTTTATTATATCACCAATACTTGATCAAATATTTGTTGATCAAGGCCCTGAAAACACTCTGACTACTGGGGGACATGAGCTTCTGTGTAGAGTAGGAATAGAGAGGATCAGCTAAGAGGAAGAAAGACGAAGATAAAACAAGGCACAGATTAAAAAGTTGCTTCTCAGTCTTTATTCTTTTATTCTTCTCTTGTTTTGCTACAATCTCTGGTCGGGGAGCAGGTTTCCTCTCTATCTGGTGGCAAGAATACAAAGTATGATCCTTGGGCCAATGACTGAAGTCAGGTACCAAAGTCCATTTCAGTGGCTCACTTGGGGTTTGAGGCATCCCTGAGACAAAAAAATGTAAGCTATTTTTCATTATTCATTGATTTAATGTCCTTCATACTGCTAGACTAATAAAATCAGCAGTTTAAAAACGAGTTTTATGTAGTATCTTAAGATTATATAGTTTTGATGATATCTTTATTAACGTAATGATCCTATGGGAAACTTTTTTCTAAGAAAAGATTATATCATTTAAATCCTTGTTTTATGTTAAGGGGAATTTGATTAGTGTTGATACACTATTGTGGTTCCCTCTGATTTTCTCTAGGTTAAAGCACTTAAATAGTTGATAAAATATCATCTTGTTCCTATTCTGTGCTTGTAGACAGTATTTTGGTTGACTTCAGGGCTGAATTATTTTTCCTGAAATCATTTCATAAAAAGGACCAGCAATTTGCTGTAAGTTTCTTAGCAATGACTGTAAGGTCAAGGCATAATAACACATTGATTACACAATGGAGTAACAGGAATGAGATAATGGTACTTCTTATGTGATAACTTAAAACAATTACCCTGTTTTGGGGGCTCATACTGCCGAAGTTTAATTTTAGTTTTTTTAAGGAATGATATTTAAAAAGCAAAAAAAGAGCTGTTAGGTTGATTTGTTTTCTTTCAAACAGTCTTAATAGCTTCAATTTTTGGAACTTAACTCCTTGAAGACAGCAACATTGCACTTGATAATATTTTGCTCATTCCTCTATAGGATGTTTGTTCGGTTGAGAAATGAAAATGGGTCTCAGTATATTACATAGAGTGATTTGTTCTAAATGGCACAAAAACTGTTTCTGGGCCAGGACAGTGTTAGTTCAACATCCTGTGAGAGTTGATGCTTACTCTGATGCATGGACACCATGGTCTAGTGAAATCTGCACATTAGGGAATTTCCTATGCCTTCATCCGCCCCCCACCCCCCGCCCACATACATTATTAGTTTTGTGTAATAGGAAAGAGGAAATATGCAAAGGCACAGACACCATTCTGAATTACGGGACCAATTTTTTTCCCGGTGTTTATGATGTTTCTGTACAGTGTGCTTTAGTGTGTAAAGGGACACACTGGTGTTGCGTGCTCAACAAAACAGAAAATCTTTTCTTGAAATGATTAGAAAGCAAATACTATTTTATAGATCTGGTGTCCTGGCATTGTGGGGAGAATGCTAGTGTATCTGGTGCTTTCATTAGAAACAAAGTAAACTGTAGGGAGTTTACCAAAATCCTGCCACCTCACCCCTTTTAAAACCAAACTGAGCAAGAGGACCAAATTGCTGTTTTATTCACAATTTGGTCTTCCTGGTATGGTGGTAGTCCTCTGCTCCCATTGTTTATTTTGCTTTATGTTGGACACCCACAGAGACTAAAACTACACTTTATGGACTTCTAGTTTGGCAATATGCTGGCAAATGGGAAAACAAGCAACATAAACCAAATTTCTGCCACAGTGCTTTTAATATTGAGACAGATGTTTATCTAACAGAGCCAACAGAATGGAACATGAAAGCACCAGCAGCTCAGGGCTGTAAACACAGTTTCCTGATGACACGTCCCCAGGGGGACAGATCATACAGTTTCTATATTATTCAGCTTGTCATTCTACTGGCACAGAACTGATTTTTGCCTCAGAAAATGTCTCTTTCCTGAAACTCCAGCTGTCCTTCATTCATAAAGCAGCGTTTAATAAGGTGGTTGTTTACTAGGAAAACAATGCTAATGTTAATAATGAATCACTAGCAATATAGCATATTCCTTATCGTAGATGGTCTACTTGCTGCCAAATAGCTGGAGGAAAAATGCAATCAAGCATTTAAACATCATAGCTGGATGTTTCCAAACATAAGCGTCCAGATGTTTAGCATTGTAGAGGTAATGTGTTTGATTGCTTGCCTTTTTCATATTTTATCTGGATCTTTTGATGTTCTGTAGAGAGTCATGACTATTCTTCATTTTCAGGATGCTGAGCAGTTTTGTTCGTCATGAATAGCAACAATAATGCTGAAGACTGGCAGAAGCCAAGCCTGGCCAGGATTGCTCCAGATACGGGAGAAGAGGAAGAAATGAGACTCAGACTATGGTTAAATGGGTCCCTCTCCTGGCTAATGTGTATGGAAGCATGTGCCTTTTAAAAGGCATCAGCTGAATCAGTTTTCACGCTTCAGTCAAGGGGCAACTAGGAATTAAGAAGTTGGAAGGGTCAGATCCTCTTGTTTTCCTTGAGACCCAGAGGCTGAATAACCAGGTCCTTCTTTAGGATAGCCACTTCACAGGAAGAAAGCTAACTGTCTTTATGCCAGTGAGGATACAGGCTTCAAAGGAATCTGGTCCAGCTAAACTGTAGTAGAGTTGTTCCCTCCCTTAGACTGATGCCTCATCAGGCAAAATGACAAATCTAAAGTAAACAATATAAAGCACTTTCTCCTTTTAGGATCTCAGAGTACCCAACCCAAATCAATTCATGCTTCCTACTGCAAACTTCTCTGACGTTGAGTTATTGGTACTTATAATTAGAGTCATTGCTGAATGCTCCACTGAATTAAAACCCTGCAAATTAATTATCTCATCAAAGGTAGCTCAGTTTCAGAACTGGATTCATAAATCCTGGTGCTAAAATAGATGCAACTCCCTCCTAAGAGTGAAAGCAAAAATAGTCATTTACTGACATGTCCCTGCAGGAATCAATAACATTACAGATCATGGAGGAGCCAAGAATAGCTGGGGCATATTAATAACTCAGTCTGCTCACTGATTTTATTCAAGATGACTAGTTAAAGAACCCTGCACTGATGATGACTCCATGACATGAGGAACAATGTCATCATTAACATGTGGACCATTTAGCATTTAGAACATTTCACACATAAAGAGAACTTAACACAAGACTATTTCTTGTGCTTTAGACAGATGGTTTAATGTTTCTTTAGCCTTCAGCCTATCAGGCCACCCATGGTTTTCTTCAGCCAAGGGCTTTTTAAAAATAAATGGTGTATAGCAATTTTCTAGCAAGACTGACTGCAGCATATTTCCCTAAATCTTTTTCCTACACTTAACTATCCCTTACAGTGGTTTGCAGTAGACAAACCTCCCTGACACTAATTCCTCACATATAAGTAATTACTGACATAAAAGGAGATGAAGGGGCTGAAATTTCATCATTAATGGTTTCTTTGCTACAGAAGAGCTATTTAGAAATGATTACTTTGGAAAACAGTTCTTCCCTGATTAGACACTGCCTGACTCTGGGGAAGCTGTTCCCCCAGAATCTTTCAATACAGTAAATGATACCCCAACATAGATGGATAACTGTGGGTGGCAAAAGATGCATATAAGCGTTGGTTTAAAAATGGCAGAGAAGAGTAATTGTATCTCTCTCTGAGGAATATGTAAATGTGTTTAGGAAGGGACACAGAGGCTGCAGATTCCCTGCTCCTACCATCCAAGTGGAAAACAAGCACAGTGGAAAAGCAAGGGGGGACTCATTCTTATAAGATCTATAGGGATCTTAATGACCCCCTGCACTGCTCTGGCTCTTGTTCATCTCTCCAGGGTCTTCCGTGAACTTTTTAGGGGAACAACGTGACCCAAGACCCAGAGACTCTGCAGACTGGCCCAGATGGATGCTTATTTGCACATTTTTCTCTATGTAACCTCTTCGATAGGGTTCAGAAGAAGCAAGCTTAGGCCTGGAGCACAGAAAAGCCATCACACAGCAGAGAGGGTTTAGTGATCAGATGTATTTAGAGGGCAAGTGTCTCCTGATTGCCTACTCAGGAGAGCATGAGAGGCTGGAAGTCTGGGCGCAGAGCCTCTGATTGGCTTTTTTCTCTTTGAGGAACAAAGATGTCTTGCTGGAGGCTCAGATTTCCCGCTGACACGTTATGCTGGGCCAGACTGGAATTCTTGCAAGTTCTGTGGCTGCAGCTGGTGTCAGGGTTTTGCACCCAAACTGTCAATTTCCACACCTATGAGAGGAAGCCCACGGCACCGATATCGGTGTTCTGTCTGGCCGTGTCCTGTGTGATTACCAGTTCGAGGTACCACGCCAGTTCTGCCTGATGAAGTTCAATAGCTCACTGTTCGGGGTGTGCAAGGGCGACGGGCAGCTGACTGTTAGGGACGCGGGCTTGGACCACGAGTAGCTGCATGGCCAGGCACCACAGTGTGTGCTGGCCTTCGACGTGGTCAGCTTCTCGCAGGAGCAGTTCCGGCTGGTGCACGTAGAGGTGGAGGTGAGGGACATCAACGACCATGCGCCGCGCTTCCCACGGGCCCAGATCCCCGTGGAGGTGTCCGAGGGCGCAGCCGTGGGCACGCGCATCCCCTTGGAGGTGCCTGTGGACGAGGACGTGGGGGCCAACGGGCTGCAGAGCGTGCGCCTGGCCGAGCCTCACAGCCCCTTCCGCGTGGAACTGCAGACGCGCGCGGACGGCGCCCAGTGCGCGGACCTGGTGCTGCTACAGGAGCTGGACCGCGAGAGCCAGGCCGCCTACAGCCTGGAGCTGGTGGCCCAGGACGGCGGCCGTCCGCCGCGCTCCGCCACGGCCGCCCTCAGCGTGCGAGTGCTGGACGCCAACGACCACAGCCCGGCCTTCCCGCAGGGCGCCGTGGCCGAAGTGGAGCTGGCGGAGGACGCTCCCGTGGGCTCGCTGCTGCTCGACCTGGACGCGGCCGACCCCGACGAGGGCCCCAACGGCGACGTGGTGTTCGCCTTCGGGGCCCGCACCCCGCCCGAGGCGCGCCGCCTCTTCCGCCTGGACCCGCGCTCGGGCCGCCTCACCCTGGCAGGACCGGTGGACTACGAGCGCCAGGACACCTATGAGCTGGACGTGCGGGCCCAGGACCGCGGTCCAGGGCCCCGGGCCTCCACCTGCAAGGTCATCGTGCGCATCCGCGACGTCAATGACAACGCTCCGGACATCACCATCACCCCGCTGGCCGCCCCGGGCGCACCTGCCGCCTCTCCCTTCGCCGCCGCAGCCGCCGCCGCCGCTCTCGGGGGTGCGGACGCGACCTCGCCGACCGGGCCCGGGACACCTGAGGCCGGCGCCGTGTCTCTGGTGCCAGAGGGGGCGGCGCGCGAGAGCCTGGTGGCGCTGGTCAGCACCTCGGACAGAGACTCGGGCGCCAACGGGCAGGTGCGCTGCGCCCTCTACGGGCACGAGCACTTCCGGCTGCAGCCGGCCTACGCGGGCAGCTACCTGGTGGTGACCGCGGCGTCGCTGGACCGCGAGCGCATCGCCGAGTACAACCTGACGCTGGTGGCCGAGGACCGCGGCGCGCCCCCGCTACGCACCGTGAGGCCCTACACGGTGCGCGTGAGTGACGAGAACGACAACGCGCCAGTCTTCACACGGCCGGTCTACGAGGTGTCGGTGCGTGAGAACAACCCGCCCGGCGCCTACTTGGCCACGGTGGCCGCCCGGGACCCCGACCCGGGCCGCAACGGCCAGGTCACCTGCCGGCTGCTGCAGGCTGAAGTGGGTCGCGCCCTACGTCTCGGTGGACCCCACCACTGGGGAGCTGAGCGCACGACGGTGCTTTGACGGCGGTGAACTGGCCGAGCTGCCGCTGGGGCCGGAAGCACTCGATGGCGGCTCTCCGTCGCCCGGGCGCCGGGACGTGGTGTGGCAGCATGTGGAGGACCAGAACGACCACGCACCTCGGCTGGTCATACTGCCACTCTTCAGTGGCTCAGCCCAGCTGCCTCTGCCCAGGGCGCGCCCTGGGCTGCATGGTGATCCGACTGCGGACGAAGGCCCCAACGCCGAGCTAACTTACACACTTCTCCGCAGCGACTTCGCCGACGGGTGAGCTGTCTCTTCAGCGCCACCTGTCCCCACAGCTCACCGGCCAGCTGACGGCGGTCGTCGTGGTGCTGGACCGAGGCCCGCCGGCCCTGGCCTGTACCACCGCTTTGCTCCTAGCGCCGACGGACTCGGCGCCACCTGGCGGAAAAGTGGTGCTGGTGCTGGTGCTGTTGCCGCCGCCGCCGCCTCGGTCGCTGCCAAAGGAGGGAGCAGAGGGGGACCCTCCTGGCGGCGCACAGTGCAGGGAGCAGGGCGGCAGCCTGGCTTCCCGGTCGTGTTGTTGGGGGGTTTGGCCAGTGGCTGCGGCCTTCTGCTGGTGGCCATTGCCACCGTGACTTGTTCCAGCCAAGGCGGGGCTAGGACTCGAAGGAAGACGCTTTGTGAGCATAGCCCGAGCTGGTCCCACGCGACAAGTGGCCAGGCTGGCCCAAGTCGCAGAGCGGTGGGGGCTGCCTCCGAGGGCTTCCAGCTGAGGTTCTTCCCGAAGGCACTGCCCCTTTCCTTTTAGGCAGAGGCCCAGGAGGGTGAGGCTGCGGAGATTTCCCAGTCCGGGGATAGTGGGGTGTTCTTGTGCGCCTTGCTTGGGGAGAGGAGCGGGATCCTGCCGGCCCAGGTAGATCACCCTGGCAGTCTTAGTGTCCTCATTAACTTTTAGTAGATTTTCGTGCCGAGAGCGTTATGAAAATTCAGCGCCTGCTCAGGTTTGGGACTTCAAAGGACTAATTTTTCAGGACTTATTTATTTTTTATTTGAGAGGAAAATTTCTTCCCAGATGAAGGCAGAAGGAGGCATGATTGTCATGTGTTCATGGAGGCCCAGGTCTGTTTTGGCTGGTTTTGCCCCTGGTAACTTCCTTGTGGGTCCAGTTGGAACATCTCCATCCCTCAGGGTTTAAATGCTGTCTTCATGAAGCACTCCCCATGAGGGATATTGTGCCTGTTCCGTCAGTTTTGATATCTGAGTGTGAAATATTAACTGCTACTCTCACCCCTCTTTTTAAATAGGATTCAGGCTAGTTCCCTCCATTCCCCATCCCTGTGTGGAGAGGATAAATCTGCGAGTTCAAGGTAATTTCAGAGTATGAATCGTTCTCTCTAAGCAATGTGTTTGATGTTTTGTACATTTTTATGGATAACAAAGTGAGTCTGTCCTTTTCACTTCCAGGACACATTCAAATCCAGATGAATTTAGTGTGAAGATAACAGAAGAGGAGAGAGTGAATTGAATGATACCAGTTCTGACATCAGTAGAGCGCGGGCTTCAAGAAAGCATCTTTTCCAGTGATTACAAAGCGAGAGGGTAAGTTCAGAGCTGCGACTTTGAAGCTCTTCCCCACAAAATCATCATCATTCTGGATGGCTGACTGAATTTTAAAAAACTAAACAAGTGATCTCAAATGGGCATTCGTAGAGGGGAGTATGCTGAGTGCTGCTGGACAGAGCTAACAGTTTTTTGGGACCCCTTCTTATTTAGCTGGTTCTACATATTTTAAATACGGTACACTTACTGACTTATTTATTCCCTGTAAGAAATCCAAGGAGGTAGGAGACCAAGGCACAGAGTTTAAATAACTTGCCCAAGTATAGGAGTTAAGATCTTAGCCCAGTAATTCCAGCTATAGATTTCCTCCTCTTAATCACCTATTAAGCTGCCTCTATTAATGCAAAAAAGATTAAAACACTAAAAAATCAGAATATTGTGGTTAGTAATACAAAAATAATTTTGTACCGCAAGCACTAAGGAGAACTTCCCATTCGTGAGGATTTCAGAAGCGGATAGCATATGAATAGGTAAAATTTTTATAGACTAGGATGTCATTTGCTGGGAGCATATGAATATGTGGTTTTGTTTGGCTGTGCTTTGTTTCGAGAATCTTGCACCCACACAACATCACGCTATTCAACCTAGCCTCCTATAATGTTTGGGAGTTTTGTTTTAGGTCGAAATCTCGGTAATGGTGTCTAGTTCTGTGGGGAAAATCAATTATGGGAGCTTTGTGTTAGTTTCCATGAAAGTGGGCACTAGATCTTTGGTCCCTCAAAGAAGATACCTTACTCTCAAAGATGAGTCCTGATGGTATGTCCTAGTGATTCAAATATCTCTTCACTTTATGGATATTTTTGTCCAATCTGTGTTTAGTTCCTTCAACATTTTTTTTTTTTTTAAACAAGATGACTTCTAGAAGCATCTGCATCCTGGTCCCTTTCTGAATATCCTCTAGTTTGTAAATATCTTTCCTAAAATTAGACCCTTACAGTTGGATACAGCACTGCAGAACTGGCCTGTCTCCTGAGTTCCAAATTAATATTTCCAGTTGCCTACTCAACATCTTCATTTGGGTATCTAATAGACATGCTACATGTTCAAAACTGAACTCTTGATTTCTATTCTACAAACCTATTCTTTCTCTAATGTTTGTATCTCAGTAAATGACAACTTTATTCACTCAGTTGCTGCCATGGCCAAATCCCTGGGTCATTCTTGATTTATGTCTTTCCACACTCAACTTCCAGTCCATCAGCAAATCTGATTGGATTTACTTTGAAAATAGTTCCCAATCAGTGCTCTTCTCACTACCTTCTTTGCGGCTGTCCTACTCCAGACACTATCATCTCTTGCCTAGATAACTCCCAACGGGACTCTCGGCTTCCATACTTGCCCTCTTGCAGACTGTTTTCCAAATCAGGTCACATAATTCAACTCTCTAAAGAGTTCTCGCTTAAAATGAAATCCCAAAAAAATCCTCATCATGGTGTCCCAATTACTGCTGCCTTTTGTGACAAAATGTGACTCACAATGCAGCAGTTTAAAACAACTACTTTATTATGCCCATGGATTCCATGGGTCATTTTGGACAGGACATAGCAGGGATGCCTTGTTTCTGCTCCAAAGTGTTTGAAGCCTTAGCTGAGAAGATGTAATGGTTGGGGGCTGGAATCATCTGGAAGGCTTAGTTAGATGCATGTCTGGCTTGTGAATTAGGATTATTCGAAGTCTAGGATTGCTCACTAAGGGGTGGGAAGTGGGGGCTACATGTGCCCTTTTAGGCATGGCAGCCTTAGGAAAGTCACGTGGGGGCTCAGGGTTGCAAGCATGAATGTTCCACTAAATAAGACAGAAGGCATATCCTCTTTTATGAACCAGACTCAGAAATGGTACAGTCATTCAAGTTCTACTGGTCCGAGCAGTCTTAAGCCTACCCAGATTCAAAGGGAGGGGACGAAAGACCCCTCCTCTACATTGAAAAATTACTAGGGACTTTTGGGGCCATGTTTGTAAATAAGTCACACATGGCCCATAAAGTCCTATATTATCTATATAACCTATATACCTATATAACCAGAAGCAAGCCCCTCGTTGCTTCTCCCAGATCATTTCTTATTACTCTTCCCCTTGATAATTTAGATTACTGTATTGGCTCTCTTGCTGTTTCTTGAATAAACCAAACATATTTCATCTCAGACCTCGGGGTCTTGCTGTTCTTTCTGCTTGGTATGCTTTTTTTTGAGATATCCATATTGTCTGCTTCTGCCTTCATTTATGACTTTGTTCAAATGTCTGTCCTCTCAAAGAGATCTTCCATACCTTCCATACCTCAAGCTGTTTCCTCCAGTTTTATTTTCCCTCATATCATTTATCACTGTCTGACATTACTTTATGTATTTATCATTTGTTCCCTGTTCAATCATCAAGCATCAAATATGTACTAAAAAAATGAATGACTGAATAAATGAATGATGAAAGGTGTAGTCCCCAGCCAGCTTATACATCACAAGTGTATGACTATTTCTTATCATATTGCATTTTAGATTAGGGTAAAATTGTGCTGGTGTTTTTTAGAAGTTCCATTGTGCTGCATTACTTTCTAGAAGATTTTAGTGTCATCTCAAAACTTGAAGATTTTGCAGTAAGTTTATCTTTTCAGATCATTTAATGTTATATTATCCTTTTCTAAAAGAGATCAAATTCCTGGGACTCCTACTGTTTATTCTCTGTTTAGAGAATGACCAGCTTATTCTTGTCTTAACTCAGTTTCAACTTCATAATAATAGGGCAGGCTCTCTGAATTGGTTGGTAGCTCAGGGGGCTGCTATGGCAAGCAATAGGGTGATCCAGGGGATGCATTCAATCTGGGGGGATATAGTTACGTGGTAATAATAATCACAACATTTCCTCTTACCTATATTCAATGGCAACATTTTATTTTTTTATTTATTAAGTATTTACACAGCACTTACTATGTACCAAGAACTGTGCTAGGTGCTCCACAGATATTAGCTCACTTAATCCTCACAATAATGTTATTAAGTAGGTACTATCATTTAATCACATCTCACAGAAGGGGAAACTGAAGCAAGAGTTGTTAAGAGGGTTTTGACCAAGACCACCCAGCTGTAGGGGCTGAGCTGGGTTTTCAATTCCAGAAGTCTGGCTCCAGAGTTCATGCTTTTAATGTTCTGCTGTAGTGCATTTTCAGTGGGTTTTTAAACGCTTATTTTATGGGTCTTCTAAAGGTTTAGGACCAATTTACATTCCTGAGGATGTTTCGGTCTTTGACTTTAAATGAGATGTTCTGATTTATGGTTTGGTTTATGCTCCAGTTCTCTGCTGCATTTTCTTGTAAAACTTTTAGTGGGATTATTGAAAGGATGACACATCGGTGATGGCAAGATAATTGAATTAGATGTTGATAGCTGGAATTAAGAAGTTTAGTGAAATTATTTTTATCATTTTTTCATCTCACTTTTAATAGTTAACACAGAGAATAAATGGATTAAAAACACACTGATATTCTTCTGAACCTTCATTTTATTTATGTATTTACTTTTCTTCCCAGTTTTTATGTAAATTCCAGTTACTTAACATACAGTATAATATTAGTTTCACACGTAGGATTTAGTGATCCATCACTTACATACAACATCCAGTGCTCATCACAAGTGCCCTCCTTAATGCCCATCACCCATTTAACCTATCCCCTTGCCTACCTCCCCTCCAGCAACCCTCAGTTTGTTCTCTCTAGTCAAGAGTCTGCATTATGGTTTGCTCTCTCTCTCTCTTTTTTCCCCGTGTTTATCTGTTTTGTTTCTTAAATTCTACATATGAGTGAAATCATATGGCATTTGTCTTTCTCTGAGTAACTTATTTTGTTTAGCATAATACTCTCTAGCTCCATCCATTTCATGCAAATGGCAAGATTTCATTCTTTTTTTATTGGCTGAGTAATATTCCATTGTGTATGTACACCACCATCTTTATCCATTCATTAGTCGATGGACATTTGGGCTGTTTCCATAATTTGGCTATTGTTGATAATGCTGCGATAAACATTGGGGGTGCATGTATTCCCTTAAATCAGTATGTTTGTATCCTTTGGGTAAATACCTAGTAGTACAATTGCTGGATAGTAGGGTAGTTCTATTTTGAACTTTTTGAGCAACCTCCATACTGTTCTCGAGTGGCTGCACCAGTGTGCATTCCCACCAGCGGTGCAAGAGGGTTCCCCTTTCTCTGCATCCTTACCAATATCTGTTGAGAAATTTCATTTTAGACTGTAATTTTTACCATTTCTCTCACCAAAGCTATATCAGAGATTCCAGCAAATTATTTAATTTTGTTGCTTGAATTTTATTTCCATTTCATTTCATCAATGCACCAGCAGGTGGAGGTACAAGTCATTGGCAGAAAATCCAAAGGAAGGAAAAAAAAATAAACAGCTAAAAAGCTAGTCCCTGAACAACTGAATGTTGTTTGCATTTTTAAGTATATTGCCACATAGCATTCTGACTTTTTAAATATTTTACACTCTTCCATTTTATTTCCAAGTTGCTTCAGATCATTCAGAATGAAAAACACTTAAGAATCCTGAAAGATTAATCGAGGAATCTCAAACAGCAAGACTCTTTCATCGCTTCATGAAAATAGGCACAGGATTGCACTTTCTTCAAGTATCCTTTACCCTCACATTTCCCAACTGAGAAATATGAATTTCCAACTGGTACACTCAGAACTCAAAGGATGTTATTTTCAAGTCTGTGAATCCCAAAGTGAAGGGCTGCCAAGTGTATATGACAGAGTTCAGAACTACAGGCCAGCAATGTCACCTCCCCCCCCTTCTCAGACAGAATGATGAATTAAATCATCCTTCAGTGGATGGATCACCTTCACATAATTCAGAAAGAGGCACTTCATTCTGAAATGCTGCAACTCATATGGACAGTTATATTTTGGGAATATACACATTTATGTTTCTGTCAAGTATTTATACCAAGTTGCATACATGAGCCTCCTGGTTTTGATAGACATTTCCCTACATTATGTCAACAGTCAATGTCAGAGCATGTGATGATTTTATATAATCCAGGATATTTTACCAAAAAGTCTTAGATGTAGCCATTTTTGCCACAAGAATAATAAATGAACATCTATTTTATATTCTAGGATCACTTGTGAATTTAAATAAAATATTTGATCTAGCTGCACATTGATGTTTGGGTGTTTGCAATTCTACTGGGAACACAATTTAGAGAATTTTTTTTTTTTTAATTCTTATGTTCATCCCCATACATTACATCATTAGTTTTAGATGAAGTGTTCCATGATTCATTGTTTGTGCACAACACCCAGGGCTCCATGCAGAATGTGCCCTCCTCAATACCCACCACCAGGCTAACCCATCTTCCCACCCCCCTCCCCTCTAGAACCCTCAGTTTGTTTTTCAGAGTCCATCGTCTCTCATGGTTCGTCTACCCCTCCGATTTCCCCCACTTCATTCTTCCCCTCCCGCTACCTTCTTCTTCTTCTTCTTTTTTTTTTTCTTAACATATATTGCATTATTTGTTTCAGAGGTACAGATCTGAGATTCAACAGTCTTGCACAATTCACAGCGCTTACCAGAGCACATACCCTCCCCAGTGTCTATCACCCAGTCACCCCATCCCTCCCACCCCACCCCCCACTCCAACAACCCTCAGTTTGATTCCTGCGATTAAGAATTCCTCATATCAATGAGATCATATGATACATGTCTTTCTCTTTTTGACTTATTTCACTCAACATAATACCCTCCAGTTCCATCCACGTCGTTGCAAATGGCAAGATCTCATTCCTTTTGATGGCTGCATAATATTCCATTGTATATATATACCACATCTTCTTTATCCATTCATCTGTCGATGGACATCTTGGCTCTTTCCACAGTTTGGCTATTGTGGACATTGCTGCTATAAACATCGGGGTGCATGTACCCCTTCGGATCCCTACTTTTGTATCTTTGGGGTAAATTCCCAGTAGTGCAATTGCTGGATCATATGGTAGCTCTATTTTCAACTTTTTGAGGAACCTCCATACAGTTTTCCAGAGTGGCTGCACCAGCTTGCATTCCCACCAACAGTGTAGGAGTGTTCCCCTTTCTCCGCATCCCCGCCAACATCTGTCATTTCCTGACTTGTTAATTTTAGCCATTCTGACTGGTGTGAGGTGGTATCTCATTGAGGTTTTGATTTGGATTTGGGAACACAATTTAACTTTGAATAACTTTAGGCTGCATTAAGAATCCGGACCCCAATGGGGGGCGCCTGGGTGGTTCAGTCGGTTAAGCATCCAACTCTTGATTTTGGCTCGGGGCATGATCTCAGGGTCATGGGATCGAGCCCCACATGAGGCTCTGTGCTCAGTGGGGAGTCTGCTTGTCTCCTTCTTCCTCTGCCCCTCCCCCTCCCACACACTCTTTCTCTGTCAAATAAATAAATCCTAAAAAAAAAAAAGAATCTGGACTCCAACTGTAACCATAGGCCCAATGGGGAGAAAGAGGAAAGAGCATTGGGTGAAGGAGAAAGTTCAAGCAGCACTGGGGTGAAATGATCCCAGAATCATTTCTCTAGCCTGACATCTGACGGGGTTGCTGGGTGTTTCATGGGTAGAGCGGTGGCAGGTTCTGATAATGAGTGAAAATCAAATGGAGGTGGCTGGTCATGTTGTGCTCCTGATCACACAACCCATTCATTTTTTTTTTTTTTTAAAGATTATTTGTTTATTTGAGAGAGAGAGAGTATGAGCAGAAGGGAGGGGCCCAGGACCCTGGGATCATGACCTGGGCTGAAGGCAGAGGCTTAGCTGACTAAGCCACCCAGGTACCCCTCAACCCATTCATAATAGTAGCTCATTCAGAGGTGGAGGTGAGGGGAGGAGCAGTGGGAAGAGCTAGAGAGAGTCTTAAGCCTTAGTCCCCTGGACTAGCGTTCCCAGCAGAACTCTGCTCCAGCCCTGAACAGGAGGCTAGGTAGAAATTGGGATAGAAGACCAGGGGCAAAAGAAGGGATTGGACCCAGATTGCAGTGGCTCACACAGGCTATGTGAGCAGCTGGGTCTCGTCTGTGGCTGACCAGATCCTGGGGCCAGCCAAGCTGGGTGATGGGATGGAGGCAGCTGGATTGTGTCTTCTTCTCTCTAAAATTAGTTCAGACTACGGGAAGAATTGAGTCTGCAAGTGCAGGATACTAATGTCTTCCCAAAGAGAAGCATCTTGGCTTATCAAGATCCAATGGGCAAGAACTATCTTCCCAACACAATAGCCACCAGCCACATGTGGATGTTTAAGTGTTTAAATTTAAATGAATTAATATTCAATACAATGGAAAATTCAGTTCCTTGGTTACATTAGCCACATCTCAGTTGCTCAATAGCCACACATGGCTAGTGGCTACAGTGTTGGACGGAGCAGCTGTAAAACATTCCATCATCACCATTCTAGTGAACAGCACTGATCTGGAAGAAGGGACAGGCCAGAGGACCACCTCCATGGGCTGGGGCTGGTGAGGGCAGCCAGTGACCTACCCTCCTTGCTCAGCACATATAAGGGGGACTGTGTGTTCTCTTTTCTCCACACTCTACATTTCCCTGGTCAAAGACAGTAAGTCTTTTATTGGTTCATGTAAGTATTTCAAAATGGATTGACACATTGTATTATTTATTATAAAATATTTGAAAAATATCTCAAGACAAGAATTCCCAATAGTACAAGCTTTTCTGCATGCCTGGGGAATTTCTGAAGGCTCTTCTGCTATTCTAGCTAGCACCTCAAATTTATAGCCCTCATATTCAGTCCTATAACCTTAGAGGTTTTGCAGCAATATTCGTGATAAAACCAACCCACTCGTACTCCTGAGCTCTCCCACGAAATAATGCAGCAGTTTTTAAGACCAGTAATTCATTCTTTAGCTATGCTCAGGCAAGAAGCTCGTAAGTACTTTAAACTCCTTTGGTCACTGGCCTCCCATAGAAAATCACTGCTGTGGAAATTGATTTCCAGGTCCATTGGTGTCTTCAGAGTCAGAATGCTTTTCTAAGCATCAGCTTTCCAGAATGGGTGGTCTAGCCCCCAGAGAGACTGCAGCAAACAAGAATGTACCCAGTTTTACATGAGACATGCCTTAAAAATAAAATATACACCTACCTTTTGGGTTATGTTGAATAATATTTCAACTTCATTAGAGTAATTTGTTTTATAAGTGAATTCTGTGGGAAATGTTTATAGAAGCCAAGAATCTAGAACTTTCCCTCAAGTTTATAAACATAGTATAAGATGTATTTGTTTTTCTTAAAACCAGGTTCACATGTTTTTGTAACGGTTGCTTCTACCTTAATTATGATTCCTCAAGCAATTTATAACTCTGGAATCCTGCCTGTTTATGACTGCATTCTCAGGGAGAAATAATAACTGGCTACATTTATCAAACACTAATTGCAAACAAGGCTCCTTGGTAAATGCTTTTTGTGAGTTACTGTATTTATACCTCGTAACCATCCTAGGAAGTAGTTATGTTATCATCCCCATTTCATAGATGAGGAAATGGAGGTTTAGAGAGGATAATTTGTCTGAGGTCCTATAGTAAGTGAAGGAATTGTGATATAACATTAAAGTACCTGAATTTTAGGTTGACAGCTGGATGAAATTGTGTATGCATATGCTCATGTGACCACCACCCAGATCAAAGTCTAGAACATTTCCAGGTCCCCAGAAGACTCCTTTGTGTACCTTCCCAGGCAATAACTCTTCTCAAAGTAACCACTACTGAAGCCTCTTTGACCATCTATTCCTTTTTCTTGTCCTTGAACTTCATATAAATAAAATCATACCATATATCCTCGTTGGTGCCTGACTCAGCATTATGTCTGTGAGCTTCCATTACACACAGCCACACTGCATGGACCAGTAGTTGGTTCCTTCTCACTGCTGTATGGTATTTCATTTATGAACTTGCCACAGTTTATTTATCCATTCTACGGTTGAGGGACATTAGGGTGATTCCGAGTTTTTAGCTTTTGTGAATGGTAAATTAATTTACACATTTTTTGGTACACATAAACACTTATTTCAACAGAAATAAGGCCTTATAACAAGGAGTAGGATTGCTGGGTCAAAGGGTGATGGACCTAGGATTTGAACCTCGGGTTTTCTGAGTCCAGTGGTCCCCATTGTGCAATACCCACTACCTCATTAACAGCTAACATTGACCGAGAACTCTCTATGTGCTGGATACTCTGATAAGCTCTATTTTTCTAAGCAGCCTCTTGATCAATTGAGAGCTTTCTATAAGCTTAACTAATAACAGCAGGGGAAGTTTTATATTTGCTCAACAAATAAGACAGTCTTTTAAATTATCACTAAATAGCTGATGTATTACCGTGTATGTGGAATGCTTAGGTTCTCTTTGAAAAGACCATAATAATATCTATCTTTGACAGACTTGTTTTGCTCATTGAAACATATACGGTAGGAGTAGAGTTAGCAATTGATTGTTCATTTGCTTGTATACTATAATTAGCTAAGGAAGAAACAAATCAATTTAAAACCAATTTCCATAGTCTACACATGCGTGGGAATTGATTGCAGACTTGAATTTGCTGAATAAAAAGTGAAGCTAGCTGATCTCAATTTGTATTTCATCGAGTAGATGTCAGCTATTGATTTCTGTGGCTTACGACTGGTGAGGGAGGCCCTATGTCTGTCATTCTTTAAAGGTAGCCCAGTACAATCGCTGTGCAGTTCAATTAGGTGTGGGCTAGTCATTTCGCTTGCAGGAGGAAGATGAAATATTTAGCCATAGTGAAGGAAAAACCTTAGCCAGCTGCCTGTTCTCTCACTCTTTCAGACGCTTACTTATCTTAATTTAATGTCCATTGATCCTCATTGTTGGATGTGGTGCAGAGGAGCCCTTTCGTAATAGGGTGCTGGAAGATCGGGTGAAAACTGACTTCACAGGCTAACTGAATTCTCTCAAACTTTCTTGAACTCTTGACAGTGCAGCATCACGTTTTAGGGGAATGACTTGGCCCATGTGTTATGGAATAGCCTTCCACGGTGTTTGGTTTTTCAAAAGAGTAACCCATGCTGCCGTGGTTGCACAGGATTCGTATACAATTTGACAAGTTGTGATGCCTTCTGACCTGGCATAGCGCAGGATGAGTCATCTTGCACTGGACTTGAATCCAACTGTTCATTTAAAGCATGGCCTGACGTAACAGCCAAAATAAGGTCTTCTTTTTCAAAGGAAATACCATAATCTCTTTGTTTTTGGTTTCCTCACCTATGGTGGGGTTATTAGTACCTACTTCATAGGAATTTGGGGATAGCTAAATGAGATAGTACATATAAAATGCTTAGAGCAATGCCTTGCACAGAGAAATCACTTAATAAATATATTTTTTATTACCAACAGAAACATTTCTTATTTCCCTGTGCCTTGTTTAAAGTGATGTAGTTTGTTATTACAAATATTCCTAAATGTTCCTCTTTCTGTCTTTCTGTTTGGTGTGATCAGTATTTTTTTTTTCTCCATCTCTTTTGGTTGGCCATTATTTTTTAAACTAACTTTTCAAATAGGTGAACAATAATACAGTCCCCTAGGGATTACAGTGTTTTTGACAATGGTATGAGCCTCTGATTTAAAAAAGAAGACCCTTCTGTAAAAACACTTTTTACAGTAGTTCTTGTAAAGTTTGACCGTGAACTTACGTGAGGATATTTAAATGGAAATGTGGGAGTCCATTAATAGTAAGTGCCCTGGTTCTTTAGTTCAAGAATCCTTGGGAAAACTCACAAAAACTTGGTATCCCACTTCTACCTGCTTTGGTGAATGTTAATACACCACTTAATCGAGCCTGTAGACCACCTGTGCTGCTCCTGGTGTGTTACTATCAGCCCATGCTGCTGTTGTAATATCCCACAAGGGGCCTGAAGTAATAAAACGGTAATTGATCAGCTTCTAGCTCGGGCCACTGTAGCTGGGGAGATGATTGATAGTGAGGCATTTCTAAATAATGGGAGAGAGCCTGAAAGGACACAACCTGAAAGGTATTTTCTTTCCAGCCTGAAGCCAGAAAAACCAATAGGACTTCTCCCACTTAAGGACCAGAAGGCATTCACATTCATAGGTAGTTTGGTAGATGTTTTAAATAAAAGGCATATGCTCTAATGCAGGCTTACTTTTCAGTTCTATCTCCTGCCACTTTTCTTCCTGCATTCCCTACCCCAGTGTCAATGGTCTGACTCCTTAAAATGGAGAAGGGACATCCACAGAGACTATAAGCCCAAGCCCTGATCTCAGGCCGGCCTACCTCTCAGATAGCCCTGAGGCCAGAATGCACCTGAGGGCCTTTAGAGAGAGGGACCCCTAAAATGTGCCAAATACCTACTCACCCGAGTCCTTATCCATAAGCAACCTTCCTCCTTCTGCCTATGACTTGGTTTTCCATGTAGGTCTGTTTTCAGGGAGAAAATGGGCTGGACAGAATAGAAGCATGCATTCTGTTCCTGTGCAAATTAGAATTTTCACTGTAAATTACTTAAATTGGGATTTTTTTTTTTTTTAAATCATGATAACTGTGCTCTTTAATCCCCAACCCCTATTTCCCCCATCCCCCATCCACCTCCCCTCTGGTGACCATCAGTTTGTTCTCTGTAGTTAAGAGTATGTTTCTTGGTTTGTCTCTCTCTCTCTCTTTTTTTCCTTTGCTCATTTGTTTTGTTTCTTAAATTCCACATATGAGTGAGATCATATGGTATTTGTCTTTCTCTGCCTGACTTATTTCACTCTCTAGCTCTATCCATGTTGTTGCAAATGGCAAATTCTATTCTTTTTATGACTGAGTAATATTCCAGTGTGTGTGTGTGTGTGTGTGTATGTGTGTAGCACATCTTCTGTAGCCATTCGTCTATCGATGGACACTTGGGCAGCTTCCATAATTTAACTGTTGTTAATAATGCTACAATAAACATAGGGGTGCATATACCTTTTTGAATTAGTGTTTTCATGTTCTTTTCTTAAAATGTATTTTTATTTTTTTAATTAACAAATAATGTATTACTTGTTTCAGGGGTACAGGTCTGTGATTCATCAGTCTTACACAATTCACAGCACTCACCACAGCACATACCCTCCCCAACGTCCATCACCCAGTCACCCCATCCCTCCCACCCCCCACCACTCCAGCAACCCTTAGTTTGTTTCCTGAGATTAAGAGTCTCTTATGGTTTTTCTCCCTCTCTGGTTTTGTCTTGTTTCATTTTTCCCTCCCTTCCCCCATGATCCTCTGTCTTGTTTCTCAAATTCCTCATATCAGTGAGGTCATATGATAATTGTCTTTCTCTGATTGACTTATTTTGCTTAGCATAATACCCTCTAGTTCCATCCATGTTGTTGCAAATGGCAAGATTTCATTTTTATGATGGCTGCATAATATTCCATTGTGTGTGTGTGTGTGTGTGTATAACCACACCTTCTTTTTTTTTTTTTTTTAAAGATTTTATTTATTTTTTAGAGAGCGAGCGAGAGAGAAACAGCATGAGAGGGGAGAGGGTCAGAGGGAGAAGCAGGCTCCCCGCTGAGCAGGGGGAGCCCGATGCGGGGCTCGATCCCAGGACCCTGGGATCATGACCTGAGCCGAAGGCAGACGCTTAACCATCTGAGCCACCCAGGCGCCCCTAACCACACCTTCTTTATCCATTCATCTGCTGATGGACATCTAGGCTCTTTCCATAGTTTGGCTATTGTGGACATTGCTGCTATAAACATTGGGGTGCACGTGCCCCTTCAGATCACTACATTTGTATCTTTGTATACCCAGTAATGCAATTGCTGGGTTGTAGGGTAGCTCTATTTCTTTAGGTAAATACCCAGTAGTGGAATTACTGGATTGTATAGTAGTTCTATTGTTAATTTTTTGAGGAACCTCCATGCTGTTTTCCAGAGTGGCTGCACCAGTTTGCATTCCCACCAACAGTGCACAAGAGTCCCTTTTTCTCTACATCTGCACCAACACTTGTTGTTTCTTGTATTTTTGATTTTAGCCCTTCTGATATGTGTGAGGTGATATCTCATTGTGGTTTTGATTTGCATTTCCCTGATCATGAGTGATGTTAAGCACCTTTTCATGTTTCTGTTGGCCATCTGTGTCTGTTGGTCATCTGTTGACCATGTCTTCTTTGGAGAAATCTCTGTTTATGTCTTCTGCCCATTTTTTAGTTGGATAATTCATTTTTTGGGTGTTGAGTTGTATCAGTTCTTTATATATTTTGGATACTAACCCTTTATTGGAAGTCATTTGCAAATATCTTCTCCCATTCAGTACGTTGCCTTTTAGATTTGTTGATTGTTTCCTTTGCTGCGCAGAAACTTTATTTTGATGCAGTCCCAATACTTTACTTTCATATTTCCCTTGCCTCAGGAGACATATCTAGAAAAATGTTGCTATCGGTGATGTCAGAGACCTTACTGCCTGTACCCTCTTTTAGGATTTTTATTTAGGTCTTTGACCCATTTTCAGTTTAGTTTTGTGTATGGTGAAAGAAAGTGGTCCAATTTCATTCTTTCGTATGTGGCTGTCCAGTTTTTCCAACATCATTTGTTGAAGAGAGGGATTTTGGATTTATACATCGGTACCATGAAGTTGGTTGAAATGATTCTGCTATTCAGGAAAAGATCTATTTTCATGGTGCTAAAAAATCAGGGATCTGAGTCTGCCTATCTGAGGACTGGCCCCTGTATTATAATAAATTCACAAAGACAATGAACACAAGTTCCTGAGGCCTCCTAAGGGACAGCCTTCTAGTCCCTCCTCAGGCAACATGACACCACGATTCCTGCACTGGACATGCCAGAGCATTTCCTCATTAAGTGTTGGCATCAGGCATGATGGTGTAGTGATAACTAATGTCAGCCTAGCTCTTCATGGGTACAGTGACACTGCAATCCTGCAAAGCAGGTAACATTATTATCTTTCTTCTACACATAAGAAGATCAAGGTTAAATTACTTACATAAGTCACAGAATAGTTGGCGATGAAGCTTCAGTGCCAGACTGTTCAATGCATGTTACTCCCTGCCTTAATGCCCTTCCTTTAGCTTATTAGTTCTTCATTTTATTGGGTCTACAGGTCTAGAAATCAAAGTACTTAAAAACCCATTTGGTAATTTCTTTGCTCAAGTCACCAGGAGCATATGAACAATCTAAACGCATGTTCAACCACTCAAAGATGTGCTCTGTTCTCTGGCTGAGCATCCCTCATCCATCATGCATGTTCCTACTAGACATGGCAGGTCTTGCACAAAGGGGAGCTTTTCTTCTACTCTCAGTGGTGCTTCCTTTGAGGCATGCTACTGTTCAGGGCCCTGTTGAGATTTTGATTAAAAAAGACAGATATTGTGCAACTTTCATTAATGTTCTATTTCTCCCGTAGCAAAATGCAACTTTCTCAGGAGAATTTAATTTTCCATGTCTGTTGGCAAATTCAATTTTGAGTTTTACATAAAACACTAAAAAACAGTTAGTGGCCTGGTCAGGGGTTGTGCTTGTAGTTTAGTGATTCTTAAAGGTAACTTTAACCCTTTTTTAACGTATTCTCCTCTTCGGGCAACTAGCTTTCTTTTTTAAAATTTTATTTTATTTTATTTTAATTCAATTAGCCAACATATAATACATCATTAGTTTCAGATGTAGAGTTCAGTTATTTGTCAGGGCAACTAGCTTTCTAATTTTACATTAGAAGTCTTAAAAATATAAAGCACCTAAAGTACTCAGCTTTCCTTTGCCCTCCTCCCTCTGGTGATAACAGTGCCATCTGACTTATTTTTATAATGTTCCCTAAAGGTAACAAAACCTTCTAGAAGCAAAGAAACTATGAAAATGTATTTTGAAAATGCTCAGTGCACAATAACTTATGTCAAGATAGTGTGTTATATACCTGAGCAGCTTTATAATGCTTCCAGTGATACTGTGTCCATATCTATCTATCTATCTATCTATCTATCTATCTATCTATCTATCTATCTATCTATC
>NW_023270316.1:50810279-50826900 GCF_011800145.1 Mirounga leonina | reverse complement strand
ATCTATCTATCTATCTATCTATCTATCTATCTATCTATCTATCTATCCATATCTATCTATATCTTATTGCCCCAGTCTTCACCTAGTTCAATGTATATATATAATTTACATTCACTCATATTTTGGGACTTATTTCAGTTTTGTGGATTGTCTGAATCTCTTCCTTACCCCCAATGCCCTTTCTCTGCCACATGAATATGGTTCACTTCTTTCTCCTCATTAAGACTTTTCTGGTGTTGGAACAAGGATAAGAGAGTGAGGAAAGTCAAACATAAATCAGACTTATTTTGTGATTTGACCAAACCAGTGTTTTGGACAAGTGGTCCAGAAAATTGAACAACCAGTACAAAGCTTGGAGCTGTAGTTCCCAATTATATATATATATTCCCAATAATTTATATATATATATATTGGAGACTGGGAGTAAATTGGAATAGAGAGTATATGTAAGTATTACCTTTCTGCTCCTAATATGACTTGCTTCCATAAGGCCACTCTTTTTTATTTTCTGGGATCCCACACTGTCATAGTTATAATGTTATACCACCAGTTGTCCACATTTCCTCAGAAAGACTAAGATAAAACTTTGAAAATGAATGAGCTAGATATCCAAGTTTGTGTGCTAAAAAAGCTTCAAGATTATTGACTACAAGAGTCACATTTATAGACTTCACTTAACCATAAATATGTGGAAAACTAAAAGAATCTAGTTTTTGTTGTTCTTTTAAACAGTTACCTTAGCCAGAACTCATGCTTTCTAAAGCAAAGCAAAGAAGGAATTTAATGGAAAAAAAAAAAAGTTTCATAGACTGGGGGTTAGTAATTTTAGTTACTAAGATTACTTTATGAGAAAAAGTCATAAAATGCCTATTGGGCCAGGCCTGAAGCTTGTCCACATTGGTTTGAACTTGGGAGCCCACTTCATAAAACTTTCCTTCTTGCTGAGCATCTGCTCTGCCCTGAGGGGAATGAGACCGCTGAGCGTGGGGACAGTTGGGGCCCCGTTGTCTGTCAGAAGGGTTCTCTTCTGGAGCCATCTGCTCTATGTTTGGTGAGCTCTCTTTGAAACACCCGAGTGCACAGTGGCCTGGAAAGATGATGAATTTCCCACTGTCACTGATCCTGGGCATGATAGTCCCTTATGGTTGAGATAGTTTCTCATCCTTAGTTTTGTAGGGTCCTGGGCTAGGTGATTTGGGAAATAGAAAATATGTACTATGATCCTATTTTACTCATACTTCCCTCACCTTTTTCTTTTAATATTTAAGATCTGGTGAAATATCAAAAGCCTGGTATTTATGCAGCCAACCTAAAATGAAAGCAGAGCAACTTTTCCCTTCCTCCCATACAGAGGGCCTTAGGGAGCATCTTGTTTGACACCAGTAGACTTTCAGGAAATGCTCATTACATAATGAGAGGACTTATCAGAGAAAAGTGTTACATAAATGAAAATTTTACTTAAGTAGAGTTAACATACTGTTATATCTATATTTTATCTTCAAAGCAATAGGAGCATGCGGAATGTTTACATTCTTTCCTTTTAATTCTGGGTAAAAGGAAGAGTCAAGCTTTTCTGTTTCTTCAGCAAAGGATAAAGGAAAATATAAACATCTTCTATAGTTAAGCCCCTCTCTGAATACCAGTGTGTTTGAAGACCATTGTTGGTGTTGCAAAAACTTAGACATAAATTCACTTCTGTGGAGAAGACCTTGTTCTGAAGGCCTACAGAGTTTGTGTTAGGAGTCAATCAGATGTGCTTGAATTTGGATGGGATGAACTTGACTTGGAAACATTGAGATCTTGCACAAGGAGAAGTGACTTTGGGCGGTGAACGGGTGTGTGCACCAGGCTCAGACTTGATGCTATATGTTCCTTATCTCTAATCCTTGAAGATACCTGAAAGGAGACATTATTACCCTGTTTTAAGACAGGAAACATACTTAGTGAAGTTAAGTGATTTACCCCAAGTTATAAAATTGTCAGATTGGGATTTTAATCCATGTATGTTTGATTGGAAAGCCCAAATGTTTTTCACTACACCTTTCTGCCTTTTTGATAAAGCCAATAGTCACGCTCTTTGGATCTGGTAGTGTTTCCGACATACATCAATAAACACAGTAGCGAATGTACCATGCACCATTAAACAAAGTGCTTCACACATATATCATTGAACACAGTTACACATCAACTGTGAGCTGCTAACCACAGTTTCTCACATAAATATTACTAAACGCAGTATGCCCCCAGTGACTAAGGGTCTCTTCTTGGATCATGGCCAGTTGTGTTTCAAAGGGTCAGGTATAAAAAAACAAAAAAACCCCCCAGCAACAAAAAAGAAGGCTTCTATGTCAGTAGGCTCCTGGCAAGCTGGATGTGATTCATTTTAAGATTTACTTCTCTCCTTTTAGAGGATTTTGGTTATCTGATGGATATGCAGGCTGTTCATTCTTCTAGATACCCTAAAAAGTATCTATAAACCAAGCCAAGCCACTATTGATCTGCATATCTGAAATTAATTACTCTGTCCTCCCATGTACTTGCTTTTACAGAACTAGGCTTTGGGTTTATTCCAGAGGCCACATGGGGAGAACATTATAAGAGGCAGAGTTAGGAAATTCAGTTGTGTTTATCATGAGGGTGCTTTTGTCTATTTCTCCTGTTAATTCTTTCAGTTTCTGAGTTATGTATTTTGAGGCTATGCTATGTAAATGCAAATTTAGGATTACTTTATTTTCCTGTGGATTGACCCATTTATCACAAAATCCTGATTTATCTCTGGCAATGCTGCTTTCTCTGTTTAAAATTTTTACAAATTTTAACTGTGGGTAAAAAAAAAACAAAAACCCATAACAAAATTTACCATCATAACCATTTAAAAAAATATTTTATTTATTTATTTCAGAGAGAGAGAGGGAGAGTGAAAGCATGAGGAGGGGGAGGGTCAGAGGGAGAAGCAGGCCTCCCGCTGAGCTGGGAGCCCGATGTGGGGCTCGATCCCAGGACCCTGGGATCAGGACCTGAGCCGAAGGCAGGGCCTTAACTGACTGAGCCACCCAGACGCCCCACCATCATAACCATTTTTAAGTGTACAGTGCAGTAATGTTATGCTCTTTCTTTCTTTTTTTTTTTTTTTAAAGATTTTATTTATTTATTTGAGACAGAGAGAATGAGAGAGAGCACATGAGAGGGGGGAGGGTCAGAGGGAGAAGCAGGCTCCCTGCCGAGCAGGGAGCCCGATGCGGGACTCGATCCTGGGACTCCAGGATCATGACCTGAGCCGAAGGCAGTCGCTTAACCAACTGAGCCACCCAGGCGCCCGTGTTATGCTCTTTCTTAAAACGTCTTCTACTTCGACGTTAGTAGAGCACACAGATTTCTTTTGGTGAGCGTGTGTATGGCATATCTGTTTTCCTTTTTTTCACTTTCAATATTTTTGTGTCCATACATTACAAGTATGTCTGTTATAAGCAGCATAGTTTTGTTTTCTTAAAATCTAGTCTGAAAATTTTAGTCTTAGATGATTTAGTTCATTTATATTGATGAAATTGCTATTTCATGTACTTAGATCCTATTATTTTACTATTTCTTTCCTTTGTTCCTTTTTCTTCTTTCATGCCTTCTTTTGAACTCATCAAGTTTTTAGTTTATTACTATTCCATTTTCCTCCTTTTATTTATTTGCCTTTGGTTATGTTATTTTATTGTTCTTTTAGTGTTTGCCTTAGGGATTACAACATATACACTGAATCTATTATAAATTAATACTTTTTATCATTTCCTGGGAAATGGAAGAATATAGAACAGTTTGCCTTGTTATCTTTTGTGTTATTGTTTACATATATTAATTCTGCATATACTGTACACTTCATGAGATAATATTCTTATTGTTTTATATAGTTGATGCTTATTTCGCTTGACATTCCTGTTTATCTTCTGTTATTCTTCAAACTTTCTTTTATTTCTACACTTTCACCTGGGACCGTTTTCTTCTGCCTGAAGAGCTCATAATAATAATTTTTTTTTTTACTCTTATCTGCTGGTCATGAATTCTCTGTATTTAATTTATCTGAAAGCATATTTTTTCTTCTTGATTAAGAAGTTTATCAAAGTATTAAATACTTACAGAAAAGTGCATACATAATAAGAATACAGCACAGTGAATTTTTATAAATGGACTACACCTGTGTAACCGGTGCCCAGCCCAAGAAACAGAAGGTGACCAACCTTCCAGGAGCCCCTCTTGTCTCATCAAAGGCTGTCCACTCTCCTGACCCCTAACATCATAGGTTACATTTGACTATTTTTGTATTTTCTGTATACGGAATTGTGTTATGTGCTATTTTGTGATTGACTTCTCTTACTCAGCTACATTTGTGACGTGTCGTTGCATGGAGTTATAGACAGTGGATGCTATCCTGCATAGTATTGTGTTGTGTGGAGATACCAACATTCATTTATCCATTTTACTATTGATAGACATTTGGGTAGTTGCCAATTTTGGTTGATTACATACAGTGCAGCTATGAATATTTTATTTAACACTGAATTCACGTCCCTCTCACATGCAGAATACGTTCACTCCATCCCAACAGCTCCAAAAGTCTTAACCCATTCCAGCATCCACTCCAAGTCCAAAGTGTCATCTAAATATCATCTACATCAGGGGTGGGTGAGTCTTGAGATAGGATTCATCCCGGGACAAAATTCCTGTATAGCTGTGGACCTGTGAAACCAGGCAAGTTATGTGCTTCCAAAATAAATGGTGGGATAAGCATGAGGTAGACACATTTCCATTCCAAAAGGGAGAAATTAATAAGAAGAAGGGGATAATGGGTCCTAAATTAAGTCCAAAACCTAGCAAGGCAAATTCCATTAGACCTTAGGGCTCGACAACGATCGTCTTTGGTTTGATGCTCTGCCCTCTGCGTCCCCTGGGGCAGCAGCATCCCCCTCACAGGCCTCCAAGGTTCTGGGTAGCAGGCTCCTCTCTGAGGCACTAAGTGCAGCACCCTGGGCCTCCAAAGCCAAGGAGAAGACAGCCTTGTCCCCTTGGCTTGGTGCCCTCTGAGCCTGTGATGACAGTGGCAGGTCTGCCCACCTCTGAACCACCCCTGGGGCCCATTCATCCGTTTTCTTGAAGGATAATGCATGTTTACAGCCAAATTGCTCTATTGTCCCATCCTGTAAAATCCCAGGAGGCTGAAGACATTCCTTCATTTTGTGTGAAATCTGTCCCCTTTAGTACAAGCCGGCAGTGTTTCTCCTGGTATAACCCCCTCTCTGGTCCTGGCTTCTACTGAAATGGCTGCTCAGCTCCGTGGATAAGCTCCTGATAGGGTACTTGTCCCGCCATAGCCTCGGTGGCCTCTTCAGAATGTGCTTTCTCCTTTTTTGAAATGTGGATAGCATGAGAATTTCCCAAATCTTCACTTACTGTTCCATTTTGGTGAGCAATTCCTTCCATCTACTTAAATGGCCCTCTGTCCTGTCACATTTTACCATAAGCAGTAAGGGGATGCCAGGCCACACCTGCAGCACTTGGCTTAGAAAACTCCTCAGCTAAATATCCAATGCCATCCTCTTAAGTTTACACAAGACACTAGAACATGACCCAGCCAAGTCCTTTGCCACTTTGTGACGGGGATCACCTTTTCTCCATTGTCCAGTGACATGTCCCTCATTTCTCTCTGGGGCCTCGCCAGAACTACCGTGAATGTCCACATTCCTACCAACAGTCGCCAGGGTTCTCCTAAGTCATGCCTCAAAACTTTTCCAGCCTCCACCCGGTACCCACTCCCAAAGCTGCTTCTACATATTTCGGTATTTGTTTCAGTAGCACCCCGATACGTGGCACCAAGATCCATATTAGTCTGCCAGGGCTGCCATTACAAATGCCACAGACCGGGTGGCTTAAACAACAGAAATGTATTCCTTCACAGTTCCGGGGGCTGCAAGTCTGAGATCAAGCCAGTCTTGGCTTTCTCCTGAGGTCTCTCTCCCTGGCTTACAGATGGCTGCATCCCTCACTGTGTCCTCACAGGGCCTTCTCTCTGTGCACGTGCACCCCTGGTGTCTCTTCCTCTTCTTCTAAAGACACTAATCCCATTGGATGAGGGTCTCACCCTTGTCACCTCATTTAACCTTAATTATCTCCTTAAAGGCCCTGTTTTCAAATACAGTCACATTGGGGATTAGGGCTTCAATATAGAAATTTGGGGGAAAGCAATCCAGTCAACAACACGGCTCAAGTCATATTATTTTTCCCCATATAGACATCCAATGGATCTGGCACCATTTATTGAAAAAATAAATCTTTTCCTACTGAATTTGCAGTTTTGCGATTGTTATTAACCAGGTGACCATGTGTGTGCAGGTCTGTTTCTGACGTCTCTCTTAAGTTCCATAGGTCAGTTTGTGTATTCCTGCATCATTACCACCCTGAACTTATTATAATAGGAGTTGATACATAGTTGAATAAGGCCCCAGCTGTATTCTTTAGATTACTCTGTGTATTTTTGGCTCTTTTCATTTCCATAAAAAGAATCAGTGAATTTTATCAAGTATTGACTTGAATTTTCAGTTTGATTGCTCTGAATCTGTAAGTCTTTTTGAATGTCTCTTATTGAGTGTTGAAGTCTTGCGCATATTTCTTTAGATTTAATTCTAGGAATCTGATGTTCTTTGATGCTATTGTAAAATATATCTTTTTACATTTTTCATTTTTGTAAGACATTTTTGTTAGAAATACAACTCCAGGTTGGCAGTTATTTTCTTCCAGCCCTTATAAATGCAATCCCATTATCTTCTGGATGCCATCATTTCATTTTTGAAAAGTCAGCATCAGTTGTATTGTTGCTCCTTTGAAGGTAATATGTCATATTTTATTTGACTGCTTTTCTCAGTTTTCTCTTTGTTTTTCAATGGTTTTACTCTATGAGTTAGTCTCCAAAGATGTCCTTCTAATGAATCGTGCCTCTGGTATTTTTGCCCTTGTGTCAGTCCCTCCCCTTTAATCTAGGATAGCCCTGTGACTCACTTCGGACCGATAGATAGATCATGCCTGACACTATTTGGCTTCTGAAGCTGAATCATAAGTCTTGCCGTTCCCTTGGCCTCTTGGAACACTCACTCTTGGGATGCTCCCTGTGAGAATCTTGCAAGTACTCTGAGACCACCACGCTAAGACAGTTGAGCCACATGGAGGGCCCTAAATGGTGCTGGAAGGTGAGTTTCCATTGGAGAGAGGGCGAGAATGAGAGAAAGAGACTCTGTGGGATGCAGATATAAGAGTGAATAAGCCATTGGAAATCTAGCCAGTCAAGCTGTCAGCTCTACCACTGTCTGAATGTAACCGTAGGAGACCCCAAGCAAGAACTGTGTAGCTGAAGTTGGTCAATCCACTGAACTAGGACGGCTGAGTGCTGAGAATAAATCATTTTAGGATGTAAATACATGCAAAAGAAGGAAATACCTTGAAGTAGGGTATGGTTGAAACAAAGCCTTAAAGTGTGTGGCATTGGCCTTGGGACCAGGATGTAGGAGGACACTAGAAGATCCTCGCGGGAATTGTCGATGGACTGGGAAAGACGGTGAGGAGGCTATTACAAGACGCTAGAGGAAAGGCAACCCGTGTAACGTGGCAGAAAATATAGGAAACTGTTGCCTGAGGTAACATGGACACCAGAAAATGTACTTAATGAAATAGTGAACCGGTATAAGGAGATTTCCAGAAAGAATGTCAAAAGTGCTAATTGGAAAAAAAAAAAAAGTGCTAATTGGTTATTCTTAGGCATGTATGATAAAGTTTTATACAAGAGAAAGAAAGAGAAAGAGATGCTAAGGAGGAACTTTTCTAGTTTCAAGCAGAAATTAGAGAAAATATAAAGGATTCAGGGCTTACTAAGTGTAAAAATAAAGCCATATCTTATTCCCAGCTTCCCCTTATTGCAAAGGCTCTTAATACAAGACCTGATCTCAGGATAAGGATTATCTCAAGGGTGCAGCTGTAAGACACATTGTTAAGATTTCACAGAGACTCAAGGGTGTGTATTAGAACTGGACAAGGGTGACTGTTAGAACCGGACAAAAATTGTCTGAGAATCTTAAGGGTGTTGTTCTTCAGCACCCTGACTTTCAGCACAAGACAGACTGGGGTCTATATCAGAAAGACCTGAGAGTGGGCTTTTTGTCTAGTGGAGTGAATCCCACTACTGTTCATAGGAAGCCCAATGAGAATTGTGTTGATAGAGCATCGTGAGCTTGGACTAAAAAGGATGGAGGTAGTTCGAGATGAAAAGAACCTTTGGGTCTTTAACCTTATATAGGTAGGAAGCAGACCAAGGCAGTTACTTAGCTGTAGGTAGGGACCATTTCTTGTGGAAAAGGAAGTTTTGAATCAATACCCATGAGGGAGGAGACAAAATTCCAGATGGTGGAACCAAGAGCCCTGGAAAACAACTCCCACAACTGAGCTGTAATCAAGGCACTGGCAACATACGCCCAAATGGATTTCAGAATTGCTTTGGACCAGCGCCTGCTGTGTACTCTTGTCCCCGGGTGTCTCTCACCCCGAGCCTCTGGCTGTCACTTTTGAATGTCAGTGTCTACTGTAGTTATAGTACCTTGGTACTACATTGTATGTGGAGGGGGTGGGAGCAGATAATTTGTGCCTTTAGTTCACACGTCATCATCAGTCAGGCTGAGAGGAGCCGTACTCAGGGGGTTGGCCCTGAAGATTTGTATTTGCCCAAGCTTACCTACATTTGAGTCTGATTTAAATACTGCCATGTGCTTGGCTTCCCACCATGAGAAATTTAGAAATCAGCAAACATTTTAGGGGGAATGTGGCAAAATGTTGGCTTCTTTCCTTACACATCTTTTTTTGTCCAAGATCCTGCTGTGGCCACTCCAATTGCTTTTGATGCCAACAAGCAGATGTTTTTGCATTTCATCCATTTTATAAAAGTTCTCGGTAGGAAGTTTGGTCTGGGGCAAGCTACTCTGTCATAGTCCAAGAAGTCCAAGGCTTTCATGAGGGCGTTTTTCAAGAATATGGTTCACTTACACAGTGCTGTCTTTTAAAAGATCCCCCAAAGAATTTCTCTCTAGCCTCAGTTCCAAGAAGAGTGCTTCTTCTAAACAGCTAGTGCATTTTTATCAAACAGACAAAATGAACTATGTCACTGATTATGTTTCTTTCTTTTCCATTTCTATTTTATTTCTAACAAATATATGGGATTTTATTGGATACATTTGTTTTCCTCGGGGGCTGGGGGATGGCTTTCCATATGGCCTTGTTCTCATTGCTCACTCACCGTATTTAGTAACCTTTTAAACATTTATTTGGGAATAAGGTAGTATGTGAATTAAGACATAATGATAAATATTTCAATCTGGAAGTTGGGGAAGTCCATAGAAGCTTAGCAGTTACAGAGGACTCTGTCTTTTTTTTTTTTTTTCTTCTATTATTGAAATATAATTGACATACAAATGTTATATTACTTTCAGGTGTACAACATAGCGATTTGACAGTTCTATACATTACTCAGTGCTCACCATCATAAGTGTGGTCACCATCTCTCACCATACAGTATTATTTTTACAATATTATTTGCTATATTCCCTATGCTATACTTTTTTTTTACAGAACTAAATTTTTTTATTTTAATAAAATATATATGACATAAAATTTATAATTTTAAATAATTCTTGGTATAGCTCAGTGATATTAGATACATGCATAATGTGAACCCTATGCTATACTTTTAATCTCTGTGACTTATTTATAACTGTAAATTTGTACCTTTTAATCCCCTTTATCTATTTCACCCATCCACCTCCCCACCTCCCCTCTGGCAACAGAGGACTCTTTCTTACAGATTAATCAATGTGTCAAAGTTGATGTTTTACATAATCATGAGAGATCTTTTAAACAAAATGAAAGTAATGTTGGTCAGATCTTTTGATGAACGACCTACACTACTTCCTAAATGCAAAATCATCATCTGTGGGAGGTAAATAAATCTGGATTTCCAGGTAATAAATGACTCCTTCCCAGACACCAAAGGGTTCACTGATGCCCTGGAAAACGCTCTTTAAATATCGGGGACAGGGCGCCTGGGTGGCTCAGTTGGTTGAGCGACTGCCTTCGGCTCAGGTCATGATCCTGGAATCCCGGGATCGAGTCCCGCATCGGGCTCCCTGCTTGGCAGGGAGTCTGCTTCTCCCTCTGACCCTCCCCCCTCTCATGTGCTCTCTCTCTCTCATTCTCTCTCTTTCAAATAAATAAATAAATAAAATCTTTAAAAATAAATAAATAAATATCGGGGACGAAAAATTCACTGACAGAAGGGAGGTTGATGCTATCTCGAGCACTCTCCTGTTTATGTTTTTGACAACCAGGCTGTGCTAGTTCAAATACAATAAACTGTAGTGTAAACAGAATGAGAACAAGGTAATATTTAATTCCGTTTATTTGTCTAGGGAATAGAGTCCTATGCATAGCAGCTTACAAAGCATGTTCATTTGAAAATGGAATTCCTAGAATCTGTATGTGAAATAGCAAGTGTACCAGCAGGAGTTCTTCTTATGCCTTCCTTCTGTTTTCCTTCTGGATTTCCTTGACTCATCATGTATCACTCTGTTACTTATTCCAGATAAACAAGTCAGCAGCCACAGTATTTCTATTGCTGAGTTACGGGCAGGGGCAGTAATGAAATATTGAACAACTGTATGGCGTGGGTACTAATCAATCCGAACAGCCCTGCGATCAAACAGGACGGGTGACTCAATCATGGAACAGGGGCCGGCCGTGAACAAGACAAGGCTGAACCTCTGCAGAGCCACTGAATATCAGCTCTGGTTATGGCCACTGTGTTTTCTGATTTTATTTTATTTTTTTTACTTTATAGGGAAAAAAGAAGAAAGTAAAAAGCTGAAACTCCGTTCTCCTACTCCTATAGTCTGTTGCCTCATACATCCTATTATTATGGAACAGGCTATATTTTTCTTTGTCTTAAAAGTTTTATATTATTTTTTTTTTTTTCTTTTGCAAGATGTTTAAAACAGAGACGGTAAGCAAAAGGCTTTCTTAATTTATTTCCTTTCGAGTTACAAAAGAATTTAGAAAGAAAACATTTTATCTTATCACCCCCCTCGGTTTTTCTTGAAGGAAGTCTCCAGGGTAATGAAACATTTGGTGACTTTTGAGGAAGAGAAATAGGAGCAAGGAAGTAATTTGGTTTTCTCTTTTATCATTTAAATGGAAACAAAGTATGTGGTTGTGTTAATGAAGAGAATGGGTCTTAGGCCAAAAAAAAAAAAAAAAAAATCCACCCATCACAATGTAGAAAAATATTTTCCATTTAATGAGACAATTTGCTTGAGGAAAACTTGAAATACTGAAAGGAAGCAAGATAAGTCCAATTACATTTTGGGTGGGGGTGAGCTGGTTGGGTGGGGGAGGGGAGTGAAATCGGGTAATTTGGCATAGCATCAGGATTTTATGGCTGGGAGGAAAATGAGATGCCCTCATGTCCTGGTCCCTCTTATTTTACATAAAGAAATGAAGCTCCAGAGAGGGTAAGTGGCTTGCTTGGGATCACACATCTAGTTATTTACTGAGAAGAATGGAAAAGTAGAAAGAAAACCTAGCTCCTGAACCAATTAACTTTGTTTAAATTGTATGTACATGGTACTGAAGTAACTGATGTAATTCTAAATTAAAAAAAAAAAAGAAAGAAAGAAACCACAAAACACACACGGGGAAATTGTGTCCCTCCTCCCGGAGTCCTTCCTGCTGCTCCTGCATCTGCCCAGACTCATTTTGTGAAGAAGATCTGTCCCGGTGGTCAAAACTCACCTGCCCCTCATCCAGGCCCTTACAGCGAGGTTATCTGCTAAATAGATGATTGGAATTTTGGAGACAGTTTTTATTCCCCCCTTCTTTTTTTGACTCATTGGTATACTTTTTTTTTTTTTTTTAATATTTTTAATTGTGGTAAAATATACATTTACCATTTTTCCATTTTTAAGCGTATAGCTCAGTAGCGTTAAGTACATTCGCATTATTGTGCAGTCACCAACATCCATCTCCAGAACTCTTTGCATCTTGCAAATCTGAAACTCTATACCCCTTAAATGACAACTCTCCATTCCCTCCTCTCCCCAGCCTTTGAGAACCATTTCTACTTTCTGTCTCTATGGATTTGACTACTCCGGGTACCTTGTATAAGTGGAATCATATCTTCTTTGTCTTTTTGTGACTGGCTTATTTCACTTAGTGTAATGTCCTCAACGTTCACCTACACTGTAGCATGTGACAGGATTTCCTTCCTTTTAAAGCTGAGAAAAATTCCATTTTGTTTATCCATTCATTTGTCAAGGGACACTTGGATTGCTTCCATCCATGCTCATTTTAGTTAGCCATTTTGGATGTGCATAGGTCGTTCCAAAGTGCATGTTCAAGATTACTGTTCCGTGTGTGACCCCAGTGTTAGAAAGGAGAAACTTGCATATTATTTTACAAACATAATGGAATAGGATACCTTTTCTCCTCAAACTTAGATAGCTGTGGGGTGAGAAAAGAGACTCACAACTGGTCTGGCATATGATGTTTAAGGCCATAGACATTTCTTAACGTGATAGAATTTATTAAATTTGGAAACAGAAGGCATCTTAAAAGAGGTAGGGGTAGAACTTGAACATTTGGGCTCTGGCATCAGGCACACCTAGGCTGGGGTTTCCAGAGTTCTGTGACCTTGAGCAGATTATTTACATTCTTGATTATAAAATATAGTAGGAGTACATGGGCTTACTGAAGATTAAATAAGACAATGCAATTAAAGTGGTTAACATGGTTCCTTGTACACAGGGAAGGCACAATAAATTCTAGCCAATAGTCCAGTGTCCTCACTTTGCAGGTAAGGAAGGTGAACCTTAGAAGGGAAAGTGACTTGCCTTAGATCACACAAACAAAGCCACAATGCTGGCATTCGATTTCTATTTAAAAAAGAATGTGAGGGATTTTTTTTTTTTTTAAATCGACTTTCTCTCATTAAAACTTTACTAGTCCTTTAGGAATGTTTGCAGAAACTCATGCTAGGAAGAAACATGGTGAATACCCCCCCCCCCCGACTTCTTATTTATTTGTTCTATCATTTAGTCATTCGATGAGTTCCTTTATGTACTGAATAATCATCCAGCACCTGTCACGTTGACAACCACTCATGGGCACTGGGGACATGCAATTATGTGGAGGAGGTGGGCAAGTGTGCCAGAGGGCATAAACTGACAGAGAGGCAACCGGAGAGGTGCCTAACCCAGGCCTGCAGGGTCAGGAAGTATGGAGCACTGGGGACAGTATGTGGCCGGACTCCAGGTAGCCCTTTGTTCGCATAAAACTGAATAAGCCTGGCCTCTGCCTTTCAGCCTAGGGCCAGGATTGCCACATAAACAGCGACCGAGAATATAATTGGAAAGCGCAGTGTATGTACCAGTGGTAGGGGGGCCAATGGAGAGTGATTGATTCTGCCTGGAGGGTTTTGGGAGAGGTGATGAAGTTGGGAGAAGGGAGAGCTTAATGGAGGTAAGCCTTGGAGGATGAGTGGGCTATCCCAACCCAGGGAAGGGAGGGAATGGTACTCTAGGAAAAAAACCTGTGAGCACAGGGCTCCAGGTACTGGGGACACAGGTTATCCACAAGAGACTGAGGAAGGAGTGTGGAGGGAGACCAGCCTGCCATGGGAATGTTCCAGACCTTTCCTGCTGGTGAGTACAGTGGGGTCATGTTAGCATTTACCGTCTTGATTCTGATGATTTTTTATTGTTATCCAATCCTTCTGGGTACTCGTAAAGTCTCTCCCAGGTGTTTCTGGGCACCCCGCCCTCTCCTCCAGCATGGCATCTGCCTCCTGTGGGCTCAGGATCAATGGCTTCCATTCTTCTGCTCTGGTGTCTTCACCTAGGCTCTTTGAGCTTGCCATTGCAGACTCTGCCCTCCACCAGAATATTCTCTGCCTAGCGAAGACACCTTGGCTGGTGGCCACCCTCAACTTTCAGGGTGCCAAATCTGTCCTAGGATCTGTGACTGGGAATGGGGCAGTGTGGATAGCTCAGGCTCTCTTTTTAAGAACATTTCTTTATTCCACTCCACGTGAGTATGTGTTTGTGTGTGAGAGAGACCAGAATCTTACAGATGCCTCTGAACATGGTTCAGCTTATATCCTAAACTCTTTCCTCATTAGGCCTCAAAGTTATCCCTGATGCCCAAAGGGGAGACCTTTGCCATCCTTTTCTCTCCCCTGACTTTATCTTCCACTACACAGGCCCATTATTATGCTCCATTTTCTTCCCCTTTCTTTTGTCAATTAAGAAAAAAATCCCTGAATACATATAAATTAATGAGAACAGATGCTTGATTGGAGGGTCTCTTCCCAGCACCTGTGCATCTGATTCTCAACTTTGGTCCAGCCAGTAGCTTTTGAAGGTCTTTCATTGTCTAGCTGAGGAGCTCCTGGCATTTGAGATATTCAAGAAGTAGTTATTGAATTGAACTGACCCTCCTGTAGGGAAGGAAGCCACAAAGGGTGGGTTGGTTTGTTTGTTTTGTTGGCAAGTGAATGGTATGGTCAGATCTGAGTCTTACGGGAACCTGTGGGTTTTAGGAGAGGGAATGTGTAATGGGAAGCCTGAATAGGAAGCTGTAGCCACAGTCAGGGTGATAGAGGCTTGAACAGGAAAGGGACCGTAGGGATGAAATGATGGAGACAGAACTGAAAAACAGCGGGGACAGGGGAAGTTGAAGACACATAAGATGTGGGAGATTACAGAGTAGATGATGACCCTGAGGTTTGCCTTAAAGATGGCGATGAGATGAACATCAACTGACCCATTTTACACAGAAGTTAAGTGATTTGCCCAAGGCCAGTGAACATACTGATAGCAGCATTATGTGTCCTTGTTGTGCTAAAAACTCCAAACCAGAATAGTTTCTACTTCATTACCCCCATGGCCTTTTCCCATTACATAAAAACTTCTTCGCACGGAACATACTCAAATAATTTTCTAAAATGTCATTAAAATTAAGAAGATACTTAAAAGGACATATGAGAAGCCACATTCAACAAGTACAGAAATAAATTAGAGATGAGAAAATATTAAAATACCTGACCTGCGTGGGTATCTGCATAATATTTAAAATGATCTCATCCATTTAGTTCTAGTGTTTGGTGTCCTAATCTGAAATATGAAAAATGTTCTCATGGAAAGGCAGGCGAACTGAAGGAGGATATTTTAATATACAGTGAAATATAAATTAAAAAGCTCTCTAAAGCTATTAGTAAAAGTACTGAAATACATTAGCAGGTGCATGGGTTCAACTTTGGATGAATGTTCTTTGAAATCGGATTCATCACCAAAATTAATCTGAGAGGCGTCACATCTGTGCTGGGTTAAAGAGGTGACAAATGGGAAGATTTCATTGAAGTTCCAAATTGTAAAGGGATCAGAATTAATAATCCTCTGTCATGAGTAACCTGAGCACACAGGAATTTAAGAAACTCACATCTTGGAAAAGGTTGGGAAAAAAGCCTGAAATGTTGCTGTGGAAAGGAGCAGTCTCATCATCACTTGGATTGATTTGGGTTTATAAATAACTTCAAGTCCACCGTAGATGACCATGAAGATAGGTGCCTGTGACTTTCATGTTCGCGGGGTTTATGCATTTCAACAGGCTGGTCAAATCATTCTCCTAGAATGGAGTAAGTACAGTATTTTTCTCCCACATATTTAATTCAGAGCTTCGTGGAGCTGATGCACTTGAGAAGCACTAATCTTCATCCATCAGTGGTTTCTATTATGGGCTCTTCATTCATATGGACTCACATCATGAAAATAAGCATAAGGAGAAGGGGGACATGGGGAATACTTCAACATGCCAAATATATATCTCTCTCCAAATACCTAAATATAACAAATACTTTCTTAATCAGAAAGACATATCCCTTGGCTAGTTACAGGTGGGGCAAGTTCAGGTTTACCTATTAATGGCTCATGTGCATCTCTGTATCATAATCCCAAGGGTAAGGCAGGTAATCCCCTGGCACACTGAGTATACATGGCTAGCAATGGGAAGGGATATGGCTGACAGTTTTCGGAGCTGTGCTTACTAGCCTTTTCTGTGGAGAGTGAAGCTGTGGCTGGTATTTGAGCCTACTACCAGCTTTGCCTCATGTCTTCATAGGATGAGTGACTGCCACAGTAGGTGGCTTCCTGTGGTTTAGCAGTCCTGGGATTGATACATTTCCCCCAAATCTGAACCTCGGAAGAATGGAAGAGCTATAGGAGGGACACAGCAACTTCAAGTCTTCAACTAGGGGTTCAGCGTATCTCCTGTTAGCGCCTGTGTCTAAAGGAATGGTTTTCATTGCGGTGCCAGAGTATCTTTTAGAATCACGTGGTCTATGGGTCCTTAGTTTTAGCCCCTATCCAAAAATGATGGCCTTTGGAGGATGGCTTCTAAGTAGGTTGAAAGAGAGAGAAAGACAGGAGGGAGGGAGAGAAGGAAGGAAGGAAGGGAGGAAGGAAGGAAGGAAGGAAGGAAGGAAGGAAGGAAGGAAGGAAGG
>NW_023270316.1:50802388-50810269 GCF_011800145.1 Mirounga leonina | reverse complement strand
AGGAAGGAAGGAAGGAAGGAAGGAAGGAAGGAAGGAAGGAAGGAAGGAAAGAGAGGGAGGAAGGAAAGAAGAAATCAGGTCAAATAAGTTTCTATTTCTTGCCTACCTTCCTTCCTTCCTCTTCCCGTATATTATATCATTTATGCTTTTGAGTATCTAGTAGATGCCTGATCTATTATATTTATAAAATAGAATTCTTAATCCTCCCTCCATTGAACATATTAGTTGTTCCCATCTCAATAATGGAACCACCACCTTCTTAGTTACTTCTTAGTTACTGAAGCCAAAAATCTAGACCTTAACCTTCGTTTAAATGATTTCAACCCCCCTGCACATTCAGATTCAGAGATCTTGAGAGTCCTCTATCTATGCTTATTCTTACCTTACAGTTTTGCACCTCCACCCCTCTCTGGTATTGCTCGATCAGCACTTTGGGCCTGGAACATTCCCTTATATGGAAGCTAGGTTCCAAGCCGTCACTTAGCTCCAGATTCTTCTTTCCTATTAGGAGAAAGCTTCCCCTGTTAATGGGCTTGCAGTGAACTTCCTTGTATTGCTCAGGTATATGCTTCATATGGTATCTGGCCAGCCCCACTAGTATATCAGCCATGTCTACCTGTGAGAAGGGAAAGGGGTCTTCATCTGTAGCACAAGAGGGGTGCATGCAGTCCATCACCCTGTGTCAGCTCAGGGAGATGGGGCACACTGCAGATGCTGGTCTTGCTGCAACTCTTCTTTCTGTGAGTAAAGTGTTGTCCCAATAGTGCCTTGTATGTTGAGTCCTTTTGGAACCCATAGAAGATGCAGTTCCAACTTGGAACCCATAGAAGATGCAGTAGGCCAGGGTTTGTGGCGCCCACGTGGCAGAAATCCTCACTGGGAATTGGTGAATGGATCTTCCTGCTCCAAACGGCAGCTGTGAACTCTTGTCGGCATTAAGTCCCTCAAGAGCTTTGCATGGTTGGCCTCCTTTCATTATTCAAATATCACCTCCTCCCAGAGGCCTTCCATCACCAACCAATTTAAAGTTAACTAAATGAAAGTATTCACACCGTCACTGTTAGTACATAGCATTGTTAAGTTTCTCTGCCTCTTCCTCACAAAAATGTAAGCCTTGTGAGAGCAAGGGTCTTATTCTTAATCACTGTCATAACTCTAGTGCTCAGACCAGAACCCAGCTCAGAGTAAATGTTCATTACAGTATTTACTGAGTGAGCAAATCAACAACTTCCATTCATAGTAACCCTTCGGTTCTCATGTGATAGTGTTTGAATATGGTGGCAGGGTTTGTCTACAGTGGTGTTTGCCTAATCAATGTTCAATCACTTTTAAGTTGTGGCAGTCATGGAGATGGGCTACTTGGCTGTCCCTTCAAGAAAAACCTAGCTCTTGAGTTGAAGGCAGGCAGTTAGCTGACCAATTTCCATTGTGAGTGCCATTAGGGTCTCCTCAGCTTGGAAAAGTGAGGCTGACTCTTCCTGAGCAGCCCCCAACCAAGGACTAAGTATGGTGGGAATACCGGGTCACATCTACAAGAAATCCTCACTTTGGAGTTGATGTGGGCCAAGATTTGTCAGGAATGCACCATGTTCTGAGGCTCTCCCTGCCCAATCCTGCTTCTTCTGCCCTTTCCTCTCAGAGGTCAGGTCTGCATCATAGACTGAAAGCTTTCCCTGCCCTACCCTGCTTCCTCCCCCTTTTACCTTTCATAGGTGCAATTTCCCAATTAAACCTCCACCCTTCCTACCCTGGCCTATGGTCTGCTTCCCAGAGGGTCCAAGCTCTTGTTGGAATTCTTTGTAAAAATAATGGGAGCCATTTTGCCATTTTAGAAAAAAAAAAGTTACTTGAAGTCTTCTTGTTGCCTAAAAGATCTCAGTCTTTGGGTGTTCATTGTGGACAGAACGGATTGTTTGTCAGTCAGAGACACATTCAACTGGGAAGAGGTTTAATTCAGGTATCATTTCATAAGGAATACCACTTGCCAGCTTAGTTTATGTGGGGCCACACAGAACTTTTGTACAACTGTTAGTTAGGAGTTCTTTAGTTAACTAATAAGAACAGGGGTGGGGAAAACACCAAACATTTACTGAGAACGTGCTCTGTGCCAGACAGTTTTAAAAACTCTTGATCAGGGGCACCTGGGTGGCTCAGTCAGTTAAGCCCCTGCCTTCGGCTCAGGTCATGATCCTGGAGTCCCGGGATCGAGCCCCGCATCGGGCTCCCTGCTCAGCGGGGAGCCTGCTTCTCCCTCTCCCACTCCCCCTGCTTGTGTTTCCTCTCTCGCTGTGTCTCTCTCTGTCAAATAAAAAACAAACAAACAAACAAAACCTCTTGACCACATCTCACTCAGTTACCACCATGACTTCAAAGGTGGACTACAACATCTTTATTTTTACAGAAGAGGAAATAGAACTTTCTACAGAGTTCTTAATAAACTGTCTTTAGTTTATATAAGTGCTGATGAAGACTTCGGGTTTTCTGACTCCAAAGGCCTTCTCTTTTCAAACTCACCGTGCTGCCTCCATCTGGAAGGGCTCTTTCAATTCAGGATCTCATAATGGCAGCAAAAGGACCAGATAAGAATCGATAAATCTACATTCTAGAGCAAAATACTTGCAGCTCATTATCAAAATTGGAGCAAACATACATAATATAGCAAACTAGATATAGTCCAAGGTGTGACTTTGTGTTAATTCCAATCCCTTTTCAGTAACTGACAACTGAAACTCTTAGTGAAAAGTGGTGAAGAGAATTGTTTCTCAGTCCTTGCCCAGATCCTTTTCGTTTGGATTTTTGTCTTGGTTCAGTGGAGGATACTATGGACTCCATACTCGCTCCAAACCCCTTCTAAAAATACCTTCTTGTCGTTAAGAGAATGGAACACTAATGGTCACATTTTCCGGACTCTCTTGCAGCTGGGCTCTGTGAGGCTTTTATTTGGAATTGATCCATTTTACTGTCACTGATCATGGCGGAGGCTTCATGGTTCCGGAGTGGATTGCTGTCACAGCAGAAGCCTTGGTTGGCCCTGTTCTGGGCTATGAATTTTGAGAGTAATTCCTGAAAGCTAAGGCCAGAATCATCTGTTTACCTGTTTCTTCAGCCTTCCAGTGATTCTGTGAACAATATATGTATGCAATAGGAAATTTATTTTTGTTTAATCTTACTGGATTATGTGGTTGCAATTAAGAGCTTTTTTTGCAGTTTGGAGTCCTAGGCCTGTTTTTAGAGGAATGAGAAGTTCCTTATATAAGAAGGGCTAATTTGCAAATTGCAGAGAAATCTCAGCTTATCCGTTGGTGGTTGCACAAAATTTCCACTTCAAATATGAGCTTCCGTGAACCAAATTGCTATAATTCTTGCCACTTTGCGATTCAGCTTTATTATTGCACAGATTTATCTGTAATGCTGGACTCTAGGACATCCCTTTCCTGTAGGGTGCACACAGCAAAATTCTAGTTGTGGGTGTTTATTGCCAAAAAATGACTTCTGTGTTCTGCATTATCTTTTTCTGGGCTGTTTGCCTAATTGGGGCCTTGGAACTGGTGGAGAGTTTAAAGACTGCATTTGCTGCACCTCAAAGAGTTGTTCCTGGAAACATGCGCTGCCTCCTGGGCAGGAGTTCTAGGAGGCCAGTGTTTCTTGTGTCAACCCCTCCAGCAGCTTTCTTCTTGGCCCCAGGACATCACTCTGGTTACAACTGAATCATTTCACTGCTCACCTTATTTGGGCGACCAAGACGGAGCGTGTAGTCCCATAGAGCACATCTGAACTCACATCGTCACATACTCTGCCATAAGAGCACATGCACGCACAGGAAGACTTTGTAAACTGCAAGATATTATGCAAATGCTGGCTTTTCTTACTGGCTTAATTCCTGAGCCCTAAGATTTCACACAGATTCCTCAGCGCCTTCATTGGCGGGTGGGGTGTGGGGAGCTCAGAGCCTCCCATCTCTCTTTACCCCAAGCAACTCCATTTTTATCCTTTTATGTTCTGCTAAAAAGTTTGAAAATCACTGATCTCATCTAACCCTTGGCCTATGCATTAATCCTCTTGACAACATCTCTCCCAGTTGATTGTCCAGGCTTTGCTTGATTATATCCAGTGACAGGGAGCTTATTACTTTATCAGGTAGTGCATTCTATTTTAGGAAAGTTTGTTTTGTTGTTCTTGTTTCATAATTCTTCAGGTCAAGAGAGAAGAAATACTAGCTAACTAATTCTACTTTGGGTTCTGGTTAATTCTGATTGAGATTTTTCTCTGTAAATATTTTTTAGGCACAGATAATTATTCCAGGTATTTTGGTGATTCATGTAGTTATTTTATGCCCTTTCTTTTTTTTTTTTTTTCTTTTTTAGATTTTATTTATTTGAGAGAGAGAGAATGAGAGACAGAGAGCGTGAGAGAGAGGAGGGTCAGAGGGAGAAGCAGACTCCCCGCTGAGCAGGAAGCCCGATGTGGGACTCGATCCCGGGACTCCAGGATCACGACCTGAGCCGAAAGCAGTCGCTTAACCAACTGAGCCACCCAGGCGCCCCTTTTATGCCCTTTCTTGAGTAGAAATGAAGGTAGGCATATTTCCCCCACCACTTTCATTTGTACATCTTAATAATGAGATCTAAAATAACCATAAGGTGGCACTGGGTGACCACAAGCAACTTACCAGCCAATGTTGCAGGTCATGAGCCGTGTAACTGAGTTAGGGACAGAGAGAGGACAGGACAGATGCATATGCTGAGGGCCTCCCCTGTGGTAAGCCCATCATAAATTTTTTCATATGCAATTCTTAGAAAAACCAATCTTAGGTGCAGTTATCTTGAAGCCCAGATACATTAAGAAAATGGCATAAGATTGCATAGCTAATCAGTAATGAAGTTGGAATTTTAACCCAGGTCTGTCCGTTTCTGGAATTTGAGTTCTTTTCTCTGCCCCGGAAGATAACTTCCAGGCCTTCCACTCTGGCCACTACCGCTGTGACTATTGTGTTGTTATAACAGTACCACAGTTCTGCAGTCAATAGTGTCTACTTAAATAATTTCCTCCTCTGGGCTCAGTTTGCTTATCTGCAAAATGGGGATAATAATGAGAGCTCCCTCACAGGGTTGTTATGAAGAGTATAAAAGCAATGACAAGTTCTGCACTTTTTGTCTGCCTGGTACAGAGTTAGCATGAGATTTATGATCACTTTTGATTCTTCTTGTCATCCCATGCCTTGCTCTTCCATAAGTAAATGAGGGAGCACAAGGACATTTGCACATGCATAGCTGAATGAAGAACTGAGGAAAAAACGTGTAATGTTAGAACAGCTTCAATCCCATTTCTGTCCAGGGGCTTTGCTGATGACCTGGATCAGGACGCCAGGGGGCAGGGCATGGGCACGGGGACACGGCGCCCTCCGTGAAGGCGGCAGAGGGGAAACACTCCTAGGTGCTTCCAGGCTAAGAAGGATCCTGGAGGATGCTGCAATCCAGCATTCTGGACATGCGGATGGGAGAGAGGAAGACAGCCCACTCGATAAGCGCATCAGGCCAGTTCAAAGGCATCATCGTAGTCCTGGTTTCACCCTCGTCTATTCATGACCCTCTGATATGGGAAACAAGTCCATTAAACCAAATAGGATTAAGCTGTCTGTCGGGCAGCACGTCTCCCTGCTTGTGTTAATGGACTGTGCAGCAGGATCCTAACCCCCGCCGGCCCGCGGCCCCACCGCCCGGGCAAGTGCAAGGCTGAGGGCTGCTGAAGGCCGTGCACTTCTCTAATGTATCACCATTGCGGAGACGACTGGGCTCAGTAACTTTCCACGATTTGCTCTGAAAACTTGCAGTGTGTTCAACAGCCCTCACAGTTTTTCATTTGGAACCTGTGATGAGGTGGTGGTTATACTGAAATGTGGGAGCACAAATGTCAGCTCCAGAGATGTTGTTTTTCCTTTAAGTGTGCAGCGAGTGAAAGAGTTTGGGCTCTTGTTGCCTTCACTTGTATCTCAATGTAGCGCATTGCAGGAGAAGGAAGAGAGCTTGCAAAGACAGCACCGGAGCTAGGGGGTTTGGAGCCTGATTTTTTTACGTGGTGAAGCAGGCACTTGACTTTTTGGGGAACAGTGCTTTGCATTTACAAGGCAGTGACCTGCCCAGGTGTTCTGGGAGGGCTGTGTACAGGAATTATCCCCTTAGCACTGCCTGTGGTGCTGGGCGGGGTGCCCAGTGTCAAACACAGTCCCCAAATACTGGGGACGAAGCGGGCAATGCTACTCATCTCCGTGGACATCCTTGGTAGGACTGCAGTGTCCCCCGCTTCTTGTCTCTGGTGAGTGAATGGAACTTTGGAGCTCAGATCGCTGAAAAGCAGCACTAATTATTTACCCCTAATACAATCAAGAAGCTAACCCAGATCTGCAAAATACCTACTGTTATTCTCAAAACTACCAATTCCTGAGTCCCAGTTTTGCCCTTCAGAAGAGGTGAAAATGAGATCAGAGGGAGGTGGCAGCTCTTGGGGTTCCTGGCTCAGGTGGCTCATCACTCTTCTAGCGGAACGCAGAGCTGCACTTCTCCTTCAGGAGGTGGGGAGGGGGGATTAATGACGGCCTCGTTCTCTCTGAGAGCCCCCACCAGTTAATGAGGTGCCACTGGGGGACCCAGTAGAGACAGGGCTGTGGCTGCAGGAGGGACAGAGCGCTGCTGGGCAGGTGAGGAGTACTTGCCCGTGAGGCCAGGAACAAGCTGAGTTTCTGCAGCTTCCTCTAAGGAAAGCAGAGTTGACTCCGGGAACTCAGGCCCTAGAAGTGGGGTCCTTAGTCTCAGGGCTCCTTTGTCCTTTGAAAGGTACCCTGGTTGGTTTATCATGCAGTGGGGTTGGTGTTGCCCCAAGAGGGCTGTTTATTTTGGGTTACCCTCTCGCGGGGTTGGGGGCAGGGGCAGAAGGATGCTGGACATGTAAGAACTTATTCCCGCCTGCTTTGGGACAGGCATTAGACCCTTGATCATTAGAAAACCACTAAAATCATCCCTCTTCTTACCACCATGGTCCTTTCCAGCTGCACTTCCAGATGTTGCCTCCATTTAGTGGCCTGTACTCTTTCCTCCCCAAAGATGCCCAGCTCTGGAAACGCTCCGCGCTCTTTCCTGTCACCTGTGTGGTTCTGTCAGCAGGCAGATGCCCTCTGTCCTTCTCTTTGAGCTTACCTGGATTGTGCTGCCTCTCACGTTGTGCTCAAATTATTTATTTACCCGTCTACCTGCCCTACTGCCTTGTTAACTCCTCTAGAGAAGGACCTGTCTCTTGTTTATTTTCACATCCCCAGGGCCTCCAGACAGTATACACTCACTGAAAGTTTTGTGAAAGAAGAAATGTACAGAGTCGCTTGTACCCAGGGTGTGGGTCCTGGCTGGAGTGCCATCATGGTGTGCATCTTCCATTAAGATATAACATGTCTCTCTTTCAGCTTCTTACCTGTTAAGAAGAAACAGGTGTGAGAATGATACAGACTACCTTGTTATGAATTAGCAAACTAGAGACTTATGCTGATGTCCATTTTAGTGGCTGCCAAACGTTGAAATGTGGCTGAGCTTATGATCAGGGAGCCAGCCAGCCTGCTTCAGCCCACTTAGGCAGAGATAATCAAATGCACAGTCTCTCGGACAGAGCTGATCACAGGCCCCATTAAAAAAGAAATGGTGGGCGCCTGGGTGGCTCAGTTGGTTAAGCGACTGCCTTCGGCTCAGGTCATGATCCTGGAGTCCCTGGATCGAGTCCTGCATCGGGCTCCCTGCTCAGCGGGGGGTCTGCTTCTCCCTCTGACCCTCCCCCCTCTCATGTACTCTCTTTCTCTCTCATTCTCGCTCTCTCAAATAAATAAATCTTAAAAAAAAAAAA